>NC_082728.1:32559249-32871270 GCF_030144855.1 Hypanus sabinus
GGCAACCAACTATGACCACACTCTGGCTTCTCTCACAAAGCTAATGTCAAGTCCACTTTACTACCTCATCTTGAATGCCAAACAACTGAACCTTCCTGACCAACCTTCCAAGCGGACCTTGTCAAATGCTTTGCTAAAGTCTACATAGGCAAATCCATTGCCTTGCCTTCATCCATTTTCCAAGTAACTTCCTCAAAAGATCTCTGATTGGTTTGACATGACCTACCACACACGAAGCCATGCTGACTATCCTTAATCAGTCCAAGCCTATCCAAAGACTTATACACCCAATCTCTTAGAATACCTTCCAACAACTTTCCCACAACTGATGTCAGACTCACTGGTCTATAATTTCCTGGTTTATGTTTAAAGTCTTTTTTTAAACAGCAGAACACATTGGCTATCCTCCAATCCTCTTGTTACTCTCCTGTCACTGAAGATGATTTAAACATCTCTGCTTGGGCCATGGCAATTTCCGCACTTGCATCCCGTAGGATCCAAGGAAATACCTTATCAGGCCTGAGGATTTATCCAGCCTGATTTACCTCAGGATATCAAACACCTCTTCCTGTATAATCTGTACAGGGTCGATGAAGTTGATTCCATTTTGCTTCACTTCTATAGACTGTTCCCATTTCCTGAGTAAATACAGTTGCAAAAAAATATTTAAGTTCTCTCCCATCTATTTTAGCTCCACAGATGAATCACCAATTTGGTCTCACAGAGGACTAATTTTGTCCCTTACAATCCTTTTGCTTTCAAAATATCTATAGAATCCCTTAGGATTTTCCTTTATCTTGTCTGCTAGAGAAACATCAGCCCTTCTAGCCCTCCTGATTTCTTTCCCAAGTGTTTACTTGATACCTTTTACTCCACAAGCACCTCATTTATTCCTACTTGCATATACCACCTATGCAACTGCTTTTATCTCTTAACAAGGGCCTCATTATCTGTTGAAAACCAAAGCTCTCTGCACTTGTTAACTTACCTGTCAGTCTGACAGGCACATACAAGCTTTGTACTCTCACAATTTCCCTTTTGAATTCCTCCCATTTACCAAGTACACCTTTTCCAGAAAGCAGCTTGTCCCAGTCCACACTTTCTAGATCAGGGGTCAGCAACCTTTACCACTGAAAGAGCCACTTGGACCCGTTTCCCACAGAAAAGAAAACACTGGGAGCCGCAAAACCCGTTTGACATTTAAAATGAAATAACACTGCATACAACGTTTTGTTTTGCCTTTATGCTATGTATAAACAAACTATAATGTGTTGCATTTATGAAATTGATGAACTCCTGCAGAGAAAACGAAATTACATTTCTGCATGCAACAAAAACATTTTGAACTCCGAAAAAAAGACGTTGGGTTGAAGGTTACTTTTAAGTAAAATACTCAACGTCTATTTGAGTCCTTCTTGTATTTATGAAAAACGCCAAACTTAAATTTGCCGCCAGCAGCAAACCAAAAATAATGTCAGCCAGCTGTCAACCTGAAAAATAAAAGGACTATTTCACTGAACAATGAAAACATATGAATATACGTAAAATATTAGGCAATTAAAATATTTATCATACTTGGTCAGGTTGACTCACACCTGACAATGCAGTCATATTCAGTAGGGATGGATCGATGCTTAGGGGAGTGACCGGGAAGGATAATGTGTTTTTTTCCTCTCTGAACTCACAGAAGCGTTTCCCAAACGATGTTTGCATTGCGATGATTGCAGAATGTAAATACTCCGAATTTATCATGTCGTGACCTTGTTTGAACTCTCTCAAATTGGGGAAGTGAGACAATGTGCCTTTCTGTAAATCTCTGGCAAGCACTGTCAACTTGCGTTCGAATGCCAAAACATCCTCCAACATGTGCAGGGCTGTACGTCCTTTCCCCTGAAGAGCTGTGTTCAGCATGTTCAGGTGCGCTGTCATGTCTACCATGAAGTGTAGCTTTTCCAGCCACTCTGGCTGTTCCAGCTCAGGAAAGGTGAGCCCTTTGCTGCCCAGGAAAGTTTTCACTTCTTCCAAACACGCGACAAAGCGTTTCAGCACCTCCCCTCTGGACAGCCAGCGATTAAAAACACGTTGTAGCGGTGTGCTACACGCAGTCAGTAAACTGCAGTCAAAGATAGCTTTATTCAAACTAAACAGCCTTGCTTTTAAGCCTCCCTCAACCCGCCCCCCATGGGCGCGGATGCTGCAAAAGACACGTACTCACAAACCCCCGTAGGCTATCTCCCTTAGCCTGAACGCTGGCTAATTGTGAGCCGGTTCCAATGTCGCCACAACGTCTTATTTAGATTGTACAAGATCACCATAATCTTCAAATTTAGAATTACATTTCAAAAACTAACAAACATTTTAATTAAAATACATTTTAATTAAATACTGACCAATTATTTCCCAAAGCAACAGGGAGCCGCAGCACAGACGTAAAAGAGCCACATGTGGCTCCGGAGCCGCGGGTTGCCGACCCCCGTTCTAGATCATTTCTGATACCATCAACATTTGCCTTTCTCCAATTTAGAATTTCAACTGCAGACCAGATATATTTTATTGCATATTTACTTTGAAACTTATGGCATTGTGGTCACTGGATGCAAGGTGTCCCCTACACAATCTTCTGTCACCTGCCCTGTCTCATTCCCCAATGGCAGACCCAGAAACACATGCTCTCTTGTTGGGACTTCTACACACTGATGACGGAAACTTTCTTGAACACATTTGACAAATTCTACCCCATCCAGTTATTTTACAATATGAAATTCCCAGTCAATATTTGAAAAGTTAAAATCACCCACTATAACAACCAGCGACCTCTTCACAAATTTGGTCGTCTAAATTCCTAGGACTGTTGGGTGGTCAGTAATACAGCTCCATTAGTATGAACAAACCTTTCTTATTTCTCAGTTCCAACCATAAAGCCTCACTAGACGTGCTCTTTAGTTTGAACCTACAGAGCACTGTCATGATATTTTCCCTGACTCGTAATGCCACCCCTCCTTTAATGAATCCCGCTCTGTGACATCTAAAACAAAGGAACTGCAGGACATTGAGCTGCCAATCCTGCCCCTTCTGCAACGAATTCTCAATAATGTCATCATTCCAGATGTTGATCCATGCTGTGACCTCAACCGCCTTTCCTACAATACTCCTTGAATTGAACTATACCCAGCTCAGGACACTCGCTACACCATGGTCAATCTTTTGAATCCTAACTTTGTCTGAAGGCTTGCCCCCATCTGTCCTCACAACCTCTCCACTAACTGGTCTAGCATCCTGGCTCTTATCTCCCTGAAACTCTAGTTTAAACCCCACCATGTAGTATTAGCAAACCTTCCCACTAGGGTATTAGTTCCTCCTCTAGTTCAGGTATAAACTGTCCCTTCTGTACAGGTCCCACCTTTCCTGGAATAGAGCACAAATGATCCAAAAATCTTACACATTCCCTCCTGCACCCTTAGCCATGTGTTAAACTATATACTCATCCTGGTTTTGGCCTTACTAGCACATGGCACCGGTAGCAATCCTGAAATCACAACCCTGGAGGTACTGCTCTTTAGCTTAACATCTAACTCACTGAACACCCTCTGCAGATCCTTGTCATTTGCCCTACCCATATCATTGATACCTACATGGACCATGACCTCTAGCTGTTCACCCTCCTACTTGAGAATACCGAGGCCTGGTACAAGATGTCCCAGACCATGGTACGCAGGAGGCAACATACCATCCAGGAACCTTGTTCTGGCCCACAGAACCTCCTTTCTGTTCCCCTAACAAATACATCCCTCATCACCACAGTGTGCCTCTTTGCCCACATTCCCTCCTGAGTCGCAAAGCCAGACTCAGTGCAAGGGATCTGACCGCTGTGACTTTCCTTTGCTAGATCATTTCCCTCAACAGTATCCAAAGTGATATACCTATTTTGAGGGGGATAGCCTCAGGGGTACTCTGCACCGGTTCCTTTAACCCCTTTCTCTTTCTCGATGGTCACCCAGTTTCCCATGTTCTGCATCATGGGTGTAACTACCTGTCTATATGTTCTATCTGTCACTCCCTCAGCCTCCCGAATAATCTGGAGTTCATCCTGTTCCAGCTCCAACTCCTTAACACAGATTGTTAGGAGCTGCAGCTGGATGCACTTCTCACAGCTGTAGTCGTCAGGGAAACTGGAGGATTCCCTACCCTCCCACATCCTGCAAGAGGAGCATTCAACTGTTCTGTCTGCATCTCTACTATGTTAACAGAGAAAATGTATAGAAGGGAGAGGGGGAAAAAAAAAACTACCTAAAGATTTTTGTTTCTCCCCTCTCTGACTGAAGCCTTGAAGAGCTAAAGCCTCAAAATCATCACTCCATTTTGTCCACTCCAAAGATAGCCACCGTGCTTGCCCTGCCTTCCTTGACGTTGTTCTTGCTCATCAATCTCAAATTCTGATTGGTTGCTGGCCAGAGCTCCAAACACACTGCCGCGAGCTGCTGCTCTTCTACACTCGGGCAGAGGACCTGAGTGAAGTTCCCTCCTCTCAACTTCTGATATCACGATTGGCTGCTGGTCAGAACTTCCAAGTTGTGATCTCTGGAACTGCCACAACAGATCAAAACATTCTCTCTTGGTCCTATGTTACTTTGGCACATGCAAACAGGCAAGATCTTAGCAAAGTGATTCAGTCAAAAGACAAATAGATAACAGTATTTAAATTGCTCACGATTAATTGTGCAAAGTAGGCAATCTGATTGAACTAGTGCAATGGAGTGTTAACAGGTTGTTCATACATTCAATACTGCTCCAAAATTATTAATATCTGTGCAGTTTTCTGGACCTCATAATAAACTGTGTCCAAGCAGACAAGCTTTCTGATGATTGTAATCATCTTCCTTGATCAGCCATGCTTGAAATCTTTCTCCTGTTTTTCTACCTCATTGTTTTCACTAAGTGCATTATGGAGTTGGACTATATATAATTCTGCTGTGACAGTATACTCATTCATACCAGTGAGGAAGGAATTGTTTTCAATCAATATTACAAATTAACTCTCAAAAAAAGGAAATTAGATTAAATACCGTGAGAGAATTCTGCAAACTGCACTGAACTTCACATCACTGCAATCTTAGAATCACTTCCCCACCCCCTACAAAAATACAGCATGATATTAATAAAGATGCAATATGTGCAATAATTGGTTCAGAATCCATTGATTCGGATGTGGAAAATAACACAACAGCAATATTATATTAGTATGTATTGTGAACAACTGTTTCTGTTTGTAAAAATACATAATTAATGCATAATTGTCAACCAAAAATCAACTAGGGAATCCAATCAACACAAACAAAATGCTGGAGGAATTCAGCAGGTCTGGCAGCACTTACGGAGAAGAGTAAACATTACATGCTTCAGCCCAGGCCCAGGCCCTTGATCAGGACTGGGGTGGGGGGGGAAGATGAGATATCAGAGCAAGAAGATGGAGGAGGGGAGAAGTACAAGGTGGTAGGTGATAGGTGAAACCAGGAGAGGGGGAGTGGTGAAGTAAAGAGCTGGGAATTGATTGGTGAAAGAGATAAAGGGCTGGAGAAGGGGGTATCTGATAGGAGAGGGTAAAAGACAATGGAAGAATGTGAAGGGGGAGACACACCAGAAGGAGGTAATGGGCAGGTAAGAAGATAAAGTGAGAGAGGAAAATGGGAATGGAGGAAAAAGGTGAAGAGGATGTGGGGCAATTACCAAAAGTTTGAGAAATTGATGTTCATGCCATCAGGTTGGAGGCTACCCAGACAGAATATCAGGTGTTGCTCTTCCAACCTTCCAATGGTCCATAGGAGTCCAATGGTCACTTGCTCCAGGTGCAGATTCTTGGCCAGAAACACTAATTGTCCATTTCCATTTGCTGATACTGCCTGGCCCACCGAGTTCTTCCAGCAGTTTGCTAATTGTTCCAAATTACAATGTCTGCAATCTCTTGTGTTGTCAAATAGCATACATGCTTTTAGGTAAGCTACAGACAATAAAGTGCAAAAGTCTTTGGTACACTGCTTTGTTTTTAAAGTATGGTTGCAGATGGCATATCCTCCAGAAAGCCCTGATCTCAACATCATTGAGACCACCTGGGATTACCTGGACAGACATAAGCCAGTAAAACAGCTAAAGTCTGCAGAAGAACTGTGGCGAGCTCTCCAAGATGCTTGGAACAACCTAGCAGCTGATTTTTGGATTAAACAGCACCATAGTATACCCAAGAGAATTTGTGCAATATTAAAGGCAAAGGATAATCACACCAAATATTGATTTTTTTACTCTTTACAGCTCTTTATATTTTTGTTTTTGATGTTTATAAAATTTTCATCTCATTTTTTTTTTGCAAGCTTCTTTGTCTTGCAGATTTTTAAAACATGTGCCTATTACTTCTGCACAGCGATGGAGAAAGGAACATACTAGTGGGATTAGGCAAGGATGGATAAATGGAAGCTTAATACGAAAGACAAGCATTGGCTGAATTGCTATTGCCACGCAGTATATTCCATGCAATTTTATATAAACTTCGATAAGTTTTTTTTTCTCCATATAACATTATAACAATCCAGGTTACTTACCTGGATTGGTGACATCAGCAGTTCTTCTCAGTCTTCCACTACTAGTCCTTCTGAGTCCTAACAATAAAACACATGATCAAAATGTCAATTAATCCATCTCCCCAACATTATTCACCTCCTATCCTCCCCGATTTATCAAATATTATTTATCTATTAATAGCAAAAAAGTCCCAATGATCTGAGCATGTTAAAAAATCTAAATCATTGCCAATGTATTTACAATGATGCAGGAATGCCATATTGAAAGTATTCAAACTGGTTTAACCATCAAAAAGGTTAGAAATATCTCACCAGGATTCCTCAACTCAAACTTAGGATATGCAGAATTTTATAAATTGATGTTGACAGCAAAAGAGGAATGTACTTCTCATAAACTCCCCTTTCAAAGTGACAAACATTGGCCAAGTCATTTGATGAATTTAAGTAGAGGTTGACAGGTTCTTGATTAGTAAAGGCAAAGATTACAAGGAGAAGGCTGAAGAATGGGGTTGAGAGGGATAATAAATCAGCCATAATGGAATGATGGAGCAGACATGATGGACCAATTAATCAAAGGGTCTAATTTTGCTCCAATGCTTTAGATGGCTGCAAAGAAAGGAACATGAAACTATCCATTGCTTCAACTCTGCTACTGCTGGATTTTAACAAAAAATATAGAAACAGTTTACTTTCTATTATAAAAGGAGTTCAAAAGATACAAAATGACCTACTTAAATACAAACATCTGTTTTATGAAGATAATCAGTAACATGGACATCCACAATCCTCCATGAAAGCGGGCACAAGGAATTACAATTAGTCACAATCAAAGTTAATTGAGTATCAAGGTTAAAATTTCAGAACAGTTCTTTCAACCAGGATCCAAGACTAATCAAGGCAAGGTCGTAGAACTTAAAGTGCAAACAATGTTCTACAGGAAGCAATGAGACTAGAATGTGTAAAGGTCTTGTAGACTGAGTTACATTTGAACTGAATTGTTCTAGGGTTTACTTCCAATGCTCTACGAATCACTTGCGATTTACTGGTTAAATTCTTCATTCCTTGGCTGGAGAGATGGCATGAATGGGGAAGATTTAGATTGCGAGGGCAGTATCCATGTCCTGAGGCTGGTGGAAAGATCGAGATCAAAGTTTTCCATCCAAAGCAGAGAACATAAATGTGGTTGAGAGAAAAATCAAACTCATTAAAATGCAAAACTAAGAGAAAGCAAAAATCCCATGAAGAAAAAAGAATTAACAAATTACATGAATTTTACAAAAATCAAGACATGTTGGACAGAGCTGTTAGTCAGTTCTCTGAGGTAAGCATGCATTGCCTCATGGTCTGAGTGTTTTAGCTGTCGTGTAACGACCAAGGTAATTGTTATAAAACCCCATCAAATCTTAAAATCAGAGCCATGTCAAATGTTACTAAGTTTACTATTGCATGGACCAAATTTCTGCTCAGATTAGACATTTATCTGCCACAATAAAGGTATGTTGGCTTGATGCTCCACATCCAAGTGAGTTAATGCACACTCCACACAATAACAAAGACACAGAGCATTGAACATAGAAGAGTACAGCACGGGAAGAAGCCCTTCAACCCACGATGTCTGTGCCAAATAGAATGCCAAATTAAAGATAAAAACAGAAGATCGGCATCATTCGTACATTGAAATATTGAAACATAGGGTGAAATGTGTTTGTGTCAATGACCAATACGGTCTGAGGATTGGCTGGGGGCAGCCTGCAAGTGCAGCCATGTTTCCAGCATCAAAACTAACCTCTTCCTCCAGCACATTGTCCACACACCACATTCCCTGCGATTTATATGCTTATCCAAAGACACGGGAATGCTTACACTACCACCTCTGGCCACACATTAAAAGCTCCTGGGACACAGCAAGAAATTATTCTACTTGTGAAAGAGTTAAGAATCTGAGGATAAAGAAGGGGGTTACCAAAGGAACTAGGAGTGACATGAGGGAAAATTGTTCATGTGATGAGTGGGCATTAACTGCGATCCGCTCTCTGAAAGGTTGGAAGAAGCAGATTCAATTGTTAAGGAAGTGAGATGATATTTGAGGGAGGAGGAAGTATGTAAACTGCAAAGCCAAGGGGAAATAGTTGAGAATGGAACTAGCCAGCATATCCTTCCTTTGCTCCAAAGATTTTAAATCACTTATGAGCAGGGCCGTTGATAATTGGACAAAAAAAATTGAGAAAAATAATGCAGTTTTGCATGGGCTAGTTCCAGCACATCCTCCACAAACCTTACATGGCTGCTTCTGAAATAGTCATTAGCTGTTCCTGAAATTTCTACCATATTTTGGGAGCCTCATGGGATTATCAGTAAAAGAGTAAAATGCATTTGAAATACTGAGGAAGATAGTACCATCTTGCTGTCCTTATGCAAAGATCTAAATTCTAATTTCTGCAAGACATTTTTTGAAATGGTTGTAGCTGAAATTTCATGGAAATAGTTAAAAAGGTATAAAAAAAGAAATGATTGTTTAACTGAGTAACAATTCGTGTATTTAAATGAAATAGAGAACAAATTAGAACACCACAAGATATCTTTACAGTACTATAAAACCATGCTTGGTTCCTAATAGTTACCAACAGGGGAATTCAACCTAGTGTATGTTGCCATGTTCTTTTGATTGACTGTAATTTAACAAAATCAGCACAGACACTTTGTGCAGATAATGGACTACCTTCATACAATGCTTTTGGCGATTGTATCCTCCAAATTTTCATTTTCATTGCAACATTCAGGGACGATTGTCGATACCTTCAAATATTTCAAAGTTCTCAATTCGCTGAAGTAGCGAAATCATTTCATTTTCACTCGCGGCCATTTCTGCCATCACTAATTCAGAATACTTTAAGCAACAGTGAGCTAAACAGTTCTGAATTGTCTTACTGTTTATTCCTACCAACTGCCAGCAATGAAAATCGCTGCTTTTTGAACACAAACACTCACAACTTATGCTGTTTAAAAACAGTTCGCTCTAAGCATTGTGTGGTATCAAATGGCCACACAACTGCACTCGACTATTGCTAATTAGAAACTCTTTGGCAACAGTCTCCTGTCCCAACTAAGTAGTATAGTGTTCCAAATCAACAAAGGGAATACTGACTAAGATGCACCATCAATAACTCACTCTGAGACATAAAGGCGAGATATTGGTTTTTATTGACTGGAAGAAGGAACAAGCAGTAGTTGACCACCATACTACATCCTGGAGACTGAGAGGCCGGGCTCAGGCCTTGATCGCCTTTATACAGGGGTCTGTGGGAGGAGCCACAGGAGCAGTCAGCAGGGGGCATGTCCAGACAGGTATATGTAGTTCACCACAGGCTATTTTCTCATTTAATTTTTGTTCTTTAAGAGTTGCCGCAAACAAGCGGCCGATGACCTAATTAACCGGAATACACTGCACATGAAAGAAGAAAGCTGAACTGACTGCCAGGTTCATATATCTTGGTAAACTGCCTGCTCCAACATATGCTTCAGTTGCTACTATTCTAACAGAGCAGCAGCAAACTTCCAGAGATCCTTTTCATCCACAAGTTTTTGACAAATGGCTTATGGCAAAACAAGAAGTGAGAGCAGAGAGGAGGAAGGTATTTTATTTTAGGGAGAAATAATTTTTTTTCTGTAGGAACCATCACAGCATCCATTGTTTGAATCAAGTTTAACAAATACAAGAGGTTAAGAAAACATTGGTCTCAACTAGGTATCTGATGTCTGGAGCTACAATCTAAGTTCAATGTCTATCTGCCAACAACTGTAGTCAGAAACAGACCCACTGACTGACTAAAACACCAAGCCTTCAGTCCCTCTTCCAAAATCCCACATCGGGACAACAGTTTTAACCATTATACTAGCATTTCAATTTAAAGAAAACATTAAACTATTTAGCTAAGAAGTAGAAAAAAAACATGTTGGCAAAGTCAAACCCTGACAAGCAATTTCACTGGATGGAATTGGCAGAGAAGTTGGAAAAATATATTTCATGTTTGAAAATTCTTAGTGAAGTCCATGTGGATTACAATTATTTAATCTGCCACTGAATGGAGACCACAGAATTCAAAGAGAATATATTTTAAACCAAAACTAAGATCTTTTATCTAATAAATCTCTTCTGTGTGAAAACGTGGCAGGAACATGGTTGAATCATTCTGTGACTCACAGTTCAGTTGAACAAGCTTTCTTCAAAGGAACACACTTCAAAAGGCATAAGGAAGGTCACATGCAAGACTTCTAAAAATTTATTTTGTTAAAATTCAGTTAGAGCTTTTTCAAGAAAAATTCCTTTGTCCCATGTTCAGACAAGTCAAATTTTTGAATTTAAAGCCTTCATTTGTCTTTATGTTACAACCACAAGGCAGCTACACATTATGATCCCAGTTACTAATGCCATGGTTCATGTGGTCATAGCTCTTTCCCCAGAGGCCTCCATTTCCACACTTCAGAGTAGGCATCAAATGAACTACAGCTATCGTCAGTGCAGCTTATGGTGCAGATTTTTCTCCACATTTTGACTTTACTATAAAATCAGTTATAATTAGTCTTTTGGAAAATGGAAGCAGGAGGGGAGAAATTAAAAACAGAAGATCTCCTGGAGCAGATTATAAAAGATTGCATTGTAGGCTTTTAAAGAAATATATACCAGGTGAACCATTAGGGGATAAGATACCTTCAATGGCAGTATGGAGAAATTCTTACTCTACTATTTCAAGATTTTACTCATGGGTGCTTAAGGAAACAATTAGAAAACTTGGCATTCAAGAATCACAGCTGCATTTAAAAAGGTGCAACTTCCCTCCCCAAGCATCCTTCATAATATTTGCATCATATATAGATGTTTAAAAAAAAAAGTAAACCTTCAGCACACATAATTTCAGGTGTCTTACACTGCTATTCCAAGAAGCCCTATAACTCTGGCAGGAAAGAGACATAGATAAATATTTAAACCTCAATTTGCTTTGACTTTCAGATGGGATGTCATTCAGTTTAAATTTTAACTTTATCGAACCCTTATTTTGTCATTTTGTTTGTGCCACACAAGCCTCTATGATCACCTGCTTTTCCTTCAAGTCCAATTGTTATAAAATTAAAACCTGAGCTCGCCTTGGCCAATCTGAAACTGACCTCACCAAGTACATTTCCCATCCCCTTCCATCATCAATGTACCAAAGATCTGTTTGAAGCACTTAACTGAAAATAAATTCAACTAAGTACAAATAAAGAAAAACCCAAAAATGTCATAGTGTGAGAAATTGTAATCAATTACACCCTATTGATACAAACCACTTCAAGATTCTTGGCTTCAAAATAGCCCAGTGAAAGTATGTCACTAAATTCACTGTTATTCATCTAGTGTCAGGCAGAAGTGTTTGCAAATAGAAGCGTACCACATATAAATAATACACATAGAGGTTTGTGTTCTTAAATTGAAGGAAATCTTATCAAATTGGATAGTACTGAGCCAGACCAACATAGCACAAACTGATCCAGTTCAACCTCAATATGTTTGATTAGAGTGTTAACATATAGCCTGGACTTTAGGATTTGAGTCAAGTGAACAAGGAAAGAGTAGTAATGTATGGTTTTTTCATCATTTCAAAGTACTCCTTCCACACTCCCTTTTATTTCTTATCTTGCACATACTTGATTGCTTTTAGTCAATAGGATTTACTTGTATCACCCTCCTAGCAGTACCAATGCTTGTGTCAATAATAATATAGCCTGCTTCAAGGTTATAAATCCATGACACATGGACCCTGCTAGATATGATCAAGCTTCCCTAATATTGTTAAAATCAGAAGTCAAATAATTCTTACAAATTTTGCCATTCTCTTCTCATTTTTTGTAAAAATTTAACTTACTTCTGTGCTTTTCTTGACATTTTCTGCAATATTGAGGAAATAATGTTACCATAGTGACATATGTGTCTTGTCAAACTAGCAAACAATTTTCAGCTTGTAGAATGTGTAAAAGAGAACACATTCGTTACCCAGGGAAGATCTGTACCACCAACCATCCAACCACAAAAATTTACCTAGTTTTCTTATCGATTACTGCAGCATTAGCTTGTAATTTAAAAAAAATGTACAAGTTAATGGTCAGTGCAAAAAGATCTGTCGGCAGTTGAGTGCAGAAACAGGGATGGAAGGAAATTGTACTGGGCAAGGAACTGGAGCAATACAAGACAAAAATGCTTTGGTTACAGGGATGCTGAGGATGATTGCGGAGATGGGAAAAAAATTGCAGAGACCCAGATACACCAGTGAAAGAGCTAGCTAGGAAAATTGGGAGGAAGCAGTAGAAATGATAGTGAAGGAATGTCAAGATAAATCAACGGCACCCCTGTCTCATTCTTCACTGCTTCCAGCTTCAAGAGTCACAATATTTGATAGAAGATTGACCATCAATCTTGGTTAAATTCATGTGCTGCAATCTAAGGTTGACAATTGATCAAATCAAGATAAACCAATGACCCTGGCTAGAAAACTTCTTTAAAGAGTTGATCCGGATGGTTTGTGCATCCAATAGCAGAAAATAAAGCCTGTGGGCCTTTATCCTCTGTCACAATTTTTATGTAAAAAGAGAGAAAATGAAAAATAAAATAACAGGCAACCAATGAATAGCTTTCTTCTGATCTACTTTTGATTCAGCAGTTGGTTCCTGAGAATGTTTTATAATTTTAATGTAAAGCGTAAACAAGAAGATACCCACCAAGTCAGTTACATCTAGAATACAGGCATTGCAGGCAAAATTCTTTCCATTATGTCCAAGAGTATCTGCCTCTCTAAACAAAATAATCATAATGTTAAATGTAGCAAACTCTCATGGGCTCTCATTCAGGCTTCAGTAAATCCATGGACTAATGAGGATGTAAAATAAAGCTGATCAGCTTTTTCTTAGATATAAATCATGCTACTGGTCTGGCACAGAAGAGTTAGTAAAATAAATTCCTTTTCTCTAGGCCAAAGAACACCCCAATGGCAGTATTTTTAACATGAATCTCAGCTGATAAAATAAACTGGGATTGTTGCTTAAAATCTATTGCAAGAGAACAGCAAAAAACTGCTTGGGAAATTTCATTATGCTTCAGAATAATTTTATAACCAATAGACCAGACACAGAGTTTCATATTAAAAGCAAAAAAAAACTAAAAACAGTAGAAGATTGTGTGATATTTATGACTGTTTAAAGTAAGAGTTTAGAATAGGATGTTTAAAATAACATGGCATTTTCACACACTCTAAACTGTGGTATTGGAAAGGGAAGTTCCAGAGTTGGCAAAATATTACCTCAGGATAGTTTTCTTGGATTAGATATTTCTGAAATACTGCAGTGAATTGTATACCTATTTTCTTCCACTTTCAACCACTGAAGGAATATGCATCAATAATGACACCATCCACATCATTACAAATTCCCAAATACATTACAACGGAGTAGGAATGGCTGATAATAGACTCTTTATTTTTGGCTGGTTAACAGGGGCACAAATATTGGCCAGGATTCCAAGTTTTCAAAATAGCTCCATGGGATTTTATACAGCCTTGACGGTAGTTTCAATCCTCTTGAGTGAGACTTGAGCCCACAGCCTACAGACTGGGATGTTAACTGGCAACTGAATCATGACCAACACCCAGCGCTATCAGAAACTTTAAACAGTTTTCTTCACCATAGTGACTTACATTTCTTCACCATAGTGACTTACATTTCTTCATGAATGCAATATTTTCCCCCTCTGGAGAACTAATGGAGGAATTGGTTTCTAGCTGCTGGTAATAAACACCATTGAGCATTTTGGTTATCATTTGCACCAGACCTTCATTTTCCGTTTCACTAGCCAGTAGCCAGCATTCTTTTACACATTTGACAATAACAACCAAATATAAATTTCTCCACCATTTTACTTAAAAAATCCTTCAGTAAATGACAAACTAATTGTACTAAATCAATGGTTCCCAAACTTTTTTTTGGGATACCCCCCCCCCCTCCCACCCCCGGCTCCCAGCCCACACCTACAGTGCCCTCCTTACCTTTCCTGGCCATTACATAAAAGGTAAGAATTTTGATTTATGATGCACAGTGTAACTGCAAATTTAAATCAATATTTGCAAATGTTATTCAAATCTGTTTAAAGTTACAAATAAAGTTATTTCTTTAAACACAGTTTTAGGGAGTAGGGAACTCTGGATAGAGATGTGCCTTTGATGTATGGCAGCTGCATTCTACCTCATAGGTTGAACGGACATCATGGGTCCTCATCCACTTCCTAAATCTCTCACATCCACTCTAAGTGGCACAAGCCGGAACACCACTTCAGCTGGCAGGCTAAACGACGTGAGGGGGTGATGTTAACACGGCATCACTGAGCGAAGGACCTCATTGACAAAGTCACTAGCCAGAGCGGTAGAGTTCCCCGAAGAACTACAACGGCCACGTGTTCAAGATCAGGACGAGCCACCAAGTTGGAGGATATTGTCCATGGTTTGGCCTGGAGAGTGATGAGTGCTACCAGGCCTCGCTAGCCCAAGACACATGCAAGCACCCCTACGACCCATGGGCAGGTTGTGAGATCCAAGCTGAACCAAAACACAATTTTCATCAGCAAGTTTAGAGCATGTATTTGTAGTCCTAATATTTACTACTTCTTTGCTTTTTCACCTTTCCCGAGATGGATGGGCTTGGTGCAGTGCTTATGAGTTTCACAACATCAGGCTGAATGTCATTCAGGAGCCTCAGATCCCTGTGTTCAGAAATTTGCAGACTGTATCATTGATTTGAAAGAAGCTGGGCGACTGCAGTGAAACTGTACTCCATTAAATATGACATTGGAAAGGGAATAAACAACATTTTGACCTATTTCCTGCATTGGGCATCCTTTTTAGAATGGAGATTAAGAGGAATTTCTTTAGCCAGAGAGTGGTGAATCTATGGAATTCATTGCCACAGGCAGCTGTGGAGGCCAAAATGTTTATGCATATTTAGGGCAGAGGTTGATAGATTCTTGACTGGTCAGGGCATGAAGGGATATGGGGAGAATGCAGGAGATTGGGGCCGAGAGGAAAATTGAAACAGCCATGATAAAATGGCAAAGCAGACTCGATAGGCCAAATGGCCTAATTTTGCTCCTATATCTTATGGTCTTCTGAGATTTCTTTCTACTACCAAAAATCTTTATGATTTTTTTTGAACCTCGGCTTCAGCTCAAAGTCATTTTATAGCAAGATCAGTTCTTCCCCAATCCTTCTTGTTAATTCCTCATCACAAGTGTTCAAGAATGGATTTATTGCCCAATCTGGAATTTGGATTGAGAGAAGCTCCTGAAATCACTCTGACATGTCTTCATGCAGTTCATCCAGGTGCGCTCAGTATACTTGAAGATCATATCCAGTATTCTTTCTTTCCCTTCTGACTCAAAGAGGTTTGGAAATTGGAAAATGTTGCAACAGCCAATGTTACACTTAAATAATGTTAACTTGGACAGAAGAAGAAATACTCTAAAGGCAGGGTAATGCAACTGTAGCTGACAAGAGAATTCAAAGCTAATATAAAAGCCAAAGAGAGGGCATATACTCGAGCAAAAAGTAAAAGATTGGGAAGCAAAAAAAGGTAACTAAATATTCATAAAGAAGGAAAAGAAGGAATATGGAGGTTACCTAACCAATAATATTAAAGAGGATACCAAAAGTTTCTTCAGATATGTAAAAGAGAAGTGAGAACATATATTGGACCCCTAGAGATGTAGTAATGGGATGATAAGGAAATTCCAGATGAACTGCATAAGTATTTTGCATTAGTCTTCACTGTGGAAGACACAAGCATATGCTGAAAGTTCGAGAGTGTCAGGAAGCAGAAGTGAGTGAAGTTGCCATTACTAGGGAGAAGGGGCAGTAAAAATTGATAGGTTTGAAGGTAGATAAATTACCTGGACCAGAAGGTCTACACCCCATGGTTCTGAAAGAGTGGCTGAAGAGATTGTGGAGGCTTTAGTAATGATCTTTCAATAATCAATGGACTCCAGCATGGTTTGGGAGGACAGGAAAATTGCAAATGGCACTCCACTCTTCAAGAAGGGAGGCAGAAGAAAGGAAATTATAGGCCAGTTAGTCTGACCTCAGCGGATGGGAGGATATTGGAGTAGATTGTTAAGGCTATGGCTTCAGGGTACTTGGAAGCATATAATAAAATAGGCTGAAGTCAGCATGGTTTCCTCAAGGGAAAATTTTGCCTGAGAAGTGTGTTGGAATTCGTTCAAGAAACAACAATCGGCGGCATTGTGTACTTGGATTTTCAGAAAGCCTTTGATAAGGTGCCATACATGAGACTGCTTAACAAGTATTATAGGAAAGACATTAACATGAATAGAGCATTGTCTGACTGATAGGAGGAAAAGAATGGAAATAAAGAGAGCATATCTGGTTGGCTGGTGGTGACTAGTGTCATTCCACTGGGGTCTGTTTTGGGTCCGATTCTTTTTACCTTATGCCAATGATTTGGGTGACGGAATTGATGGCTTTGTGAAGCTTACAGCCAATACAAAGATAGGTGAAGGGGTAGGTAGTTTTGAGACAGCAGGAAGGCTACAGAAGGAATTAGATAGATTATGAGGTTGGGCAAGGAAGTGGGAGATAGAACCTCGTGTCGGGAAGTGTATGGTCATGCATTTTGGTAGAGAAAGAGTCTATTTTCTAAATAAACGACAACATTCAAAAATCTTTGATGCAAAGAGACTTGAGAGTCCTTGTACAGGATTCCCTAAAGGTTAATTTGCAGGCTGAGTCAGTCGTGAGGAAGGCAAATGCAATGTTAGCATTCATTTCATTTCTTTGATCATGCTTTTTCTGTTTAAGAGTGTTCATTAACCCATGAACTACAAACCCCATTTCCAGAAAAGTTGGGATATTTTCCAAAATGCAATAAAAAACAAAAATCTGTGATATGTTAATTCACGTGAACCTTTCTTTAACTGACAAAAGTACAAAGAAAAGATTTTTAATAGTTTTACTGACCAACTTAATTGTATTTTGTAAATATTCACAAATTTAGAATTTGATGGCTGCAACACACTCAACAAAAGTTGGGACAGAGGCATGTTTACTATTGTGTTACATTACCTTTCCTTTTAATAACACTTTTTAAACATTTTGGAACTGAGGATACTAATTGTAGTAGATTTGCAATTGGAAATTTTGTCCATTCTTGCTTGATATAAGACTTCAGCTGCTCAACAGTCCATGGTCTCCATTGTCTGATTCTCATCTTCATGATGCGCCATACATTTTTAATAGGAGATAGATCTGGACTGGCAGCAGGCCAGCCAAGCACACGCACTCTGTGTCTACAAAGCCACGCTGTTGTAGCCCGTGCAGAATGTGGTCTGGCATTGACGTCCCGGGAAGAGATGTCGCCTTGATGGGAACATATGTCTCTCTAAAATCCTAATATATGCCTCAGAGTCAATGGTACCTTCACATACATGCAACTCACCCATGCCGTGGGCACTGATGCACCCCCATACCATCACAGATTCTGGCTTTTGCACCTTTTGCTGATTACAATCAGGATGGTCGTTTTCACCTTTGGCACGGAGAACTCGACACCCATTTTTTCCGAAAACTAGCTGAAATGTGGACTCATCTGACCACAGTACACGGTTCCACAGTCTTTCGGTCCATCTGAGATAAGCTCTGGCCCAGAGAACTTGCCAGCGTTTCTGCATAGAGTTGATGTATGGGTTCCTCCTTGTGTAATACAGTTTCAAGTTGCATTTCTGGATCCAGCGACTGACTGTGTTAAGTGACAATGGTTTTCCGAAGTACTCTCGAGCCCAGGTGAATATAATTGTCACAGTAGCATGACGATTTCTTAGGCAGTGCCGCCTGAGGGCTCAAAGATCACGCGCATTCAACAGTGGTTTCTGACCTTGCCCTTTATGCACTGAGATGTCTCTGAATTCTCTGAATCTTTTCACAATATTATGTATAGTAGATGTTGAAAGACCTAAATTCTCTGCAATCTTGCAATGGGAAATGTTCCTTTTGAACTGACTAACAATTCCCTCACGAATTTTGGCACAAAGGGGTGAGCCACGACCCATCCTTGCTTGCAAAGACTGAGCCTTTGATGGACGCTACTTTGATACCCAGTCATGATACCTCACCTGCTACCAATTAGCCTGCTTAATGTGAAGTCTTCCAAACCGGTGTTACTTGAATATTCTGTGCACTTTTCAATCTTATTTTAACTCTGTCCCAACTTTTGTTGAGTGTGTTGCAGCCATCAAATTCTAAATTTGTGTATATTTACAAAATACAATTAAGTTGGTCAGTAAAACTATTGAAAATCTTTTCTTTGTACTTCTGTCAGTTAAATAAGGGTTCACGTGAATTAACATATCACAGATTTTTGTTTTTATTGCGTTTTGGAAAATATTCCAACTTTTCTGGAAAAGGGGTTTGTAGATATCATCTATACTATGTACAGTGCCTATAATAATTATTCACTCCCCCCCGGAAGTTTTTATGTTTTATAATATTGAATCACAATAGATTTAATTTGGCATTTTTGACACCAACAAACAGAAAAAGACACTTACATGTCAAAGAGATAACAAATTTTTACAAACTGATTTAAATGAATTCCAAATATAAAACACAAAACAATTAATTGCGTAGGTATTCACCCCCTTTAATATGACACACCAAATCATCACTGGTGTAGCCAGTTGGTTTTTAAGAAGTCAAATAATTAGAGCAGTCAAGGCATTTCAGTTGATTGTAGCAAAAATACATCTATATCTGGAAAGTCCAACTGCTGGTGAGTCAGTATCCTGGCAAAAACTACACCACAAAGACAAAAGAACACTCCAAGCAACTCTGCAAAAAGGTTATTGAAAGGCACAAGTCAGGAGATGGATACAAGAAAATTTTAAAGTCATTGAATATCCCTTGGAGTACAGTTAAATTAATCATCAAGAAATGGAAAGAATATGGCACAGCTGTAAATCTGCCTAGAGCAAGCTGTCTTCAAAAACGGAGTGACTGTGCAAGAAGGGGAGTAGTGAGGGAGGCCACCAAGGGACCGATAACAGCTCTGGAGAGGGTACAAGTTTCAGTGGGTGAGATGGGAGACTACACCTACAACAACTGCTGCATGGGTGTTTCACCAGCTGCAGCTTTATGGGAGAGTGGCAAAGAGAAAGCCACTGTTGAAAAACTCAAATTAAATCTCAGCCAGAGTTTGCCAGAAGGCATGTGGGAGACTGAGGTGATCTAGAAGAAGGTTCTATGGTCTAATGAGTTTTTTGGCTATCAGACTAGACACTATGTTTGGTGTAAGCTCAAAAACTCACCATTCCTATCATGAGGCATGGTGGTGGCTGCTGTGGAGATGCTTCACTGCAGCAGGCCCTGGAAGGCTTCTAAAGGTAGAAGGTGAAATGAATGCGGCAAAATTCAGAGAAATCCTGGAGGAAAACCTGATGCAGTCTGCAAGGGAGCTGCGATTTGGGAGAAGGTTTGTTTTCCAGCAAGACAATGACCACAAGCATAAAGCCAAAGCTACACAGGAATGGCTTAAAAGCAACAAAGTTAATGTCCTGGAGTGGCCAAGTCAGAGTCCAGATCTCAATCCAATTGAGAATTTGTGCCTGGATTTGAAAAGTCTTGATCATTCATGATCCCCACGCAATCTGACAGAGCTTGAGTAGTTTTATAAAACAGAATGGGGAAAAGTTGCAGTTTCCAGATGTACAAAGCTGATAGAGACCTATCCACACTGACTCAAGGCTGTAAGTGCTGCCAAAGGTGCATCTACTAAATACTGACTTGAAAGGGATGAATACTTATGCAATTAACTATTTTGTTTTTTATGTTTTAATTTAATTTTTAGTATCTTTATAGAGATATGTTTTCACTTTGACACAAAAGTCTTTTTCTGTCTTGATCAGTGTCAAAAAACCCAAATTAAATCAACTGTGATTCAATGCTGTAAAACAATAAAGCATGAAAACTTCCAAGGTGGGTGAATATTTCTTATAGGCATTGTATATGTATATTTTATCTATATCTATATGTGGCATTAGCCAGCTGGTGGCATAGTAGCATCAGCACCGGACTTCGGACCAAAGGCTCCTGAGTTCGAATCCAGCCAGCTCCCTTGCACACTTTCCATCCATGCTGGGTTCAGCTAGCCTCATAAAAATAAGAAAGCCTGCTAAAAATGGCATCACGATGATGTCCCGATGGCTCCACTCCACTTGGAATTAAAGCCTTCTTCTTCTTCATATGTAGCTTAGTGGTTGACTTTCTATAAGGAGTTTCAACATTCTCCCCATACCTATGTATGGACACTGCACCACTATGTCTTTGGACTTCCCACAGTTAGTAGGGTAATTGGTCATTGTAAATTGTCCTGTGATTAGGCTAGGGTTAAACAGGTGGATTACTAGATAGTGCAGATCGTTAAGCCAAAGGGCTGTTCCACACTGTGTTTCTAAATTAATTAAGTAATTCCTTTATTTAAGTTCCCTTTATTTTTTCCATCTTGCCATTGAACCTCTCTGCAACTTAAGCCTAACTTGCTTCAAATCAAAGACACTTGGAAATGGGAGAGAGAGAAAGCATTTACTTTGTCTCTCTCCAGATGCTGTCTGACCTGCTGAGCTTTTCTTGCATTTTATGCTTTCAGTTTTAATCAATGTTGGCAAATGCTAATTACTGGCCAAAATTACTGGTCTTTGTAAGAGTGCATGGATCAAGAGTTGTAAATATTTGTACTGAACATGATGAAAATACACAATTTAGAAAAGGTATAGCATCATTGCCTGCATATAGAGAACGCATGTGTTAAATATCAGTATGAATTTTTTTGTACCAGAGTTGGCCCAGGTGTTTCTTGGCAAAAACTCAGACTTTAAACTTTGAGATATTTAAAAGGGAAAATGCAGAAATTATGTGGGAAATACTGGAACTACAGAAAGCCGTGGTTATCAATATGATCCACGCAACAGTGGTTTAATAACAAGTTCTTTTTTTTAATTTCTATTTTCTTTTCTGTTCTTGATGAACTCCAATTCAATACAGATTTTCAAATGGCAAAATTCATTATGCTTTGGAGAGCAAATAGATTATATTGGGCAAGGGCTCCCATTTCTTAAATGCAAGGTCAACAGAGGGACAAAGAAGGCTTTTTAAGCTTTTAGCGTTTTAAAGAGTTGTTTTTACGGAATACAAGTTATAATGAACCTTACAGAATAGTTAGAGCTCATACATTTTTGGGTCTCCTGTCCACTATCACAACATTTACATATTGATAAATTTACTTTCTGTAATTTATTAGTATTCAAATCAAAGGGAGTCTGAACTCAGTAGAACACTCACCTTTGGAACAGAGAGAGGAAGAACTGGGGCCAGAGGTGGTAAAAAGAAAGAAAAGTTGTTTTCTTATGACTGAGGAGCACACATGTTCAAGGGTTAAAATCTACAATTTAATATTCAAGATTTTCTCAGTCTTGCATGAATGAACAAGTCTGAATTTAACAATTAAAATTCTGTTTATCTATATCAATTCACAGGAAAAGCCAAATGCTGCCAAATGAACTCTCATGTACTTCCTGAGAGGCAGGCAAATCACTGCATGTAGAACTATTCTGTTACAGGTCAAATAATACAAAAGTAAAGAATGTAACATAATACTGAATCTATGTCATTTGGTTGATGATAAAAAAACTTCACATGACCACATACCTGATCTTAAAATGTTCACTCCCTCTACCACCAGCACACTGTGGCTGCACTGTGTACAAAGACTCCAACAGCACCTGCCTAAACCACAACCTTACCACACAGAAATAATTCTGCCTCCAAATTCACTTCCAATGTAGCCACACTCCTGAAAGTCACTCCCTCACATCGATGTGGGAGTTCCTTTAGCATTTCACAGTTCAAGGCATTGACTGAGAATCACCTTCAAGGGCAATTAAGGGATCATTAACAAATACTGGCATTGACTGTGACATCCATATCCCATGCGTGAATAAACAAAACTTCCTGCGGTGCTTACGTCATCTTTATATTTTTATTTTATATAGATGAATAGATGCCAAGTATTTCCATAGGGGTTTACATCAGGATTTCCCATTGTATCTCCAGTGGATATAGTGTAGTACCTTTTCTCTGGAGTTAGTCAGATCAGGAGAAAAAAGATTATTTTAATACTAAAAATATCTTTTGATTTTGAAGAATGTCTGAGTTCTTGCAACTTTAATCAGAAACTTTAATTTCCTTTAACTTAATGTTTCAGGATTAATGGTGTGCAGTTACTATCCATCAAAACGTAGTGTTTATTAAAAGTAAAGTGTCAGTAAGCAACTTGCTGATAAATTTTCAGTCAAAGGCTTTCAAACAAATATCAAAATTATATTTGGGATAGATATTTCCCATCGAGCAGCCGGATTACTTCTGACACATTAAACTAATTATGATCACTGCCACAGAGGAACAGGGTACCCTTGAAATATATGGCTTAAAGTGTGTATTTACCATCTCAGGTATGGCACAAAATATTAATAATCTTAATTGTTCATGCACAAATCCTGAAGAAAATGAAGATGGAATAACCATTCCACATGTACTTTATATACAGTTTCCTCTTTGACTTTCTGGAATTACACAATAAGCAGAATAAATGCTTTTTTTTTTGACAGTCCGAAAAACTGGAGCCAGATCTTTAATCTATACTGATATTTGATTACTTCCATCAACAGTAAAGGATCATGCGAGTACCCTTACCCTATAATAGGTTGCATCATTGGCTCAGTATGACCTGCAAAGATTAAAACAAAATCAGATATGTTTATTAGCCTTATCAATGACATTGAATGAACAAGGGATGTCAACATCATTGACAAGGACAATGTTTCCAACTCTTGCTGCTCTAAGTAGTTGAGCAACACAGCAGGCCAGGCAGCATCTATAGAAAAAAGCACAGTCAACGTTTCAGTTCGAAGGGCTTTTGGCCCAAAACATTGACTGTACTCTTTTCCATAGATGCTGCCTGGCCTGCTCAGTTCTTCCAGTATCTTGTGTGTGTTGCTTAGGTTTCCAGCATCCGCAGATTTTCTCTCGTTTGTGAGCTCTAAGTAGTCACTGACTGATTTATTTAAATGTAAGATAAAACAAGTTGCTGCAGGAACACCATGTCAGGCAGCATCCACGACAGTGACACCGAGTTGAGACCCTGCATCAGGTCAGGCCAGACTTGCTGAGTTCCTCCAGCAGATTGTTCTTCCTTTCTGGGTTCCAGCATATCTTCTCTCAGATTCAATTTCTTGGTTCTGGCCTCACTGACCAGCATTTATTACCGTGCGTTGATTGCGCTTGAGAAGGCCAGGCAGCACCGGGACTCCTGACGAAGGGTCCCGGCCCAAAACGTCAACTGTTGACTCTTTCCCATAGATTTTGCCTGGACTGCTGAATTCCTCCAGCATTTTGTGTGTGTGTGTTGCTTTGGATTTCCAGCAAATGCAGATTTTACCCCACAGAAGGCCTTGAACTCAGCATCATCAAGACGAAAAGGTCCTCCTCTGACTGGTCTCCATTGCATCTCACTACTTTGCTAGGAATTTTTCTGGTCCATGACCACTCAGAATAGAAGGAGCATTTGGAGAAACTTAAGGCGATGCATTGGCAGATTATAGAAGCCTTGTCTATGTAGAGCACCTACCACCACTCTACTCAGTGCATTTGCTTCTTCCTGTTAGGCATGTGCAAGCGGTGTGGTTTCTATTTTGCCCTCATCAGTCAGCTTAGAACCTACAAAACCGGAAAAAAAGGACCGCGTGACCCCTGTTCCACAGAATCCTGGTTAATCCCTTCCATACCAGATGCAGTGATTCAGATAGATGGGTTTAATATACACCATCAGGAAAGATCCATTGTCTCTCAGAAACGGAGGTGGAGGAGTATGCCACCCGATCAACTCTTCTTGGTGCACAAATATATCAGTGCTGTCCCAATTCTGCTCACCAAACCTGAAATATCTAGCAGTTAAGTACCGTCCATTTTACCTACTATGGGAAACTCCCAGGATCATTTTGGTAGTGGTAAACATTCCACCTTAGGCCAATGTCAATCAGACTTTAGATGATCTGAGCAATGGAATCAAGCAAGAACGAAACACCATATCCTAATGCCTTAACTATCATTTTGAGGGATCTTAAACAGGCCAGTCTGAAAAAAAAAATCACAATGCAATTACCATCAACAGATCACTTGCAATACTGGAGGAAACAGCACACTGGACCACTGTTACATCACCATCAAAATGCCTGCTGTGCTATTCCATGCCCTCACTTCGGGAAGTCTGATCACCTTTCTTTACTTCTACTCCCTGAGTATAGGCAGAGACCGAAGACCAGTAGTGAGGACCAAGAAGGTATGGACAAGGGAAGCACAGGAGTTTTCAATTGGTGGACTGGACTGTATTCAGAGATTCATCGTTGAACCTGGATGAGTATGCTGCAGTTGTTACCGACTTCTTTAAAACCTGTGTGGATGAGTGCGTGCCTACAAAGACTTATTGTACACCCTCAAGCCAAAAGCCATGAATGAATCAAGAGGTATGTCATCTGCTGAAGGCTAGATCTGTGGCATTTAAGTCTGGCAACCCAGGTCTGTACCAGAAAACTAGGTAAGATCTGCGGAGAGTTATTTTAAGGGCGAGGAGACAATTTTGAATGAGGTTGGAGGCGATATTGGATGTGCAACAACTCTGGCAGGGTTTGCAGGACATTACTTCCTACAAAGTGAAACCCAATAGCATGAATGGCAGCGATGAACTCAACACCTTCTATGCCCGCTTTGAAAGGGAAAATATAACTACAGCTCTGAAGATCCCTGCTGCACCCAGTGACCCTGTAATCTCTGTATCAGAGACCAAATGTTAGGCTGTCTTTAAAGAGGGTGAACCCTTGCAAGTCAGAAGGTCTGGATGGAGTACCTAGTAAGGCTCTGAAAACCTGTGCCAACCAACTGGTTGGAGTATTCAGGGACATTTTCAACCTCTCACTGCTATGGGCAAAAGTTCCCACTTACTTCAAAAGGCAAAAATTATACCAGTGCCCAAGAAGAATAATGTGAGCTGCCTTAATGACTATCACCCAGTATCACTCACATCTACGGTGATGAAATGCTTTGAGAGGTTGGTCATGACGAGACTGAACTCCTGCCTCAGCAAGGACCTGGACCCATTGCAATTTGCCTATCGGCACAGTAGGTCAATGGCAGATGCAACCTCAATGGCTCTTCACATGGCCTTAGACCACCTGGACAACCGAAACACCTATGTCAGGATGCTGTAGAGCAACTATACCTCAATATTTAATACCATCATTCTCACAATCCTGATTGAGAAGTTGCAGAACCTGTGCCTCGGTACCTCCTTCTGCAATTGGATCCTCTGCTCAGAAGACCACAATCTGTGTGGATTGGTGATAATATATCCCCTTCACTGACATTCAACACTGGTGCACCTCAAGGGTGTGTGCTTAGCCCACTGCTCTACCCTCTATATACTTATGACTGTGTGTTAGGCATAGCTCGAATACCATTTATAAATTTGCTGATAATACAACTGTTTTTGGGAGAATCTCAGATGGAGATGAGAGGGTGTACAGTAGCAAGATATGCTAACTGGTGGAGTGCTGTCTCAGTAACAACCTGGCACTCAACGACAGTAAGACGAAAGAGCTGATTATGGACTTCAGGAAGGGTAAGACAGGGGAACACATACCAATCCTCAGAGGGATCAGAAGTGGAGAGAGTGAGCAGTTTCAAGTTCCTGATGTCAAGATCTCTGAGAATCTAACCTGCTACTCACTAGTTAACAAATTTTGCGACAGATGCTGGTGATGATAAAGACGGATTCTGATTTGGATTCTATAAGTCACTCTCACTTTTGACTGACTGCCTTAGCAAAAAAGTACATGGGTAGTTCATAAACAGTTTGTAGAAAATATGCTTGACCAAAGGAACTGAATCCAAGTATGTTAAAATTGGTGCAGAATATCAACATAAGTCAGGTGAAGAGCCTGGGTGTTGTACTTGCCTTCTGCGGTTTAGTTCTATTGATGAAATTGTCTGGTTTGGAATAAATAAAAGGAAGGTTGACATTTCTCTGGTAGGTTTGGCAGCGAAGATCAAAAGGGAAAACATGGAACCAAGAGAAATAATCTCCCAGTTGGTTTCTAAGCCAAACAAAATTGGACCCAGACCTAACAGACCTAGATATCACTGAAGAGCTCAGTGGAGTAGCAAACAGGAATATGCATTTCTTACTATCAAGGTATTAGTAATGGCTCTAATTATGACCGGTTTGCAGCAATATCGTAGAAGGCCTGACAATTAGGATTCAAATTAAAATTAAGCATGGCAAGGCTTTGGGGTGTTTACGACTAGGTACCAAGTTCTTGCCCCCAACGTCCACTACCAAGAGAAAGGTTAAGGCAAAATGAAAAGTAATAGCATAAAAAACATTTAAACAAAGTGTGACATGAAAGGAAGCAGAAAATGTAGGAAATGCACTGAAAATGATAGTTTCTGAATGCACAAAGAATTCAAGACAAGACTGACGCACTAATAACAAAATACGAGATAAATTTATCTAACAGCCAGCACAGAAGTGTAGTCTTCATTAAACCATGTTTAGGAATTAAGTATTCCACACACTTAACAGACAAAATAAGTATGTACCATTACTAAAAACATGGTAAATAAGTAGTAGTGAAGAATGATCTGGGTTTGGAAGTACAGGAAGCAGAAGAGTCAGAATAAATTAAAGTAACACAGTAAAGACCTGGCAATGTTTACAGGTATTCTAACAGGAATTAGAGTGACAATCAAGAGATGAGGGGAGCAGCCAGAAAAGAATATACTAACTGTAGACCATCAGACATAAGAGCAGAATTAGGCCATTCAGCCCATCAAGTCTTCTCTACCATTCTATCATGGCTGATTTATTATCCCTCTTCTGCCTTCTCCCCATAACCTTTGACTCCCTGATTAGTCAAGAACCCATCAACCTCCGCCTTAAATATACCCAATGAATTGGCCTGCACACCTGTTTGTGGCGATGAATTCCTCAGGTTCTCCGCCCTCTGGTTAATTGACTTTTCCTCATCTCTGTTCTAAATGGATGTCTGTCAATTCTGAGGGTGTGCCCTCTGGTCCCAGAGTATCCCACAAACATCCTCCCCACATCCAGTTGATTCTGACCTTATTCAATAGGTTGCAATCAGATCTCCCCTTCTTCTTCTAAACTCCAGCGGCTACAGACCCAGAACTCTCAAACACTCCTCGTATGTTAACCTTTTCAATCCTGGGATCACTTGTGAACTTCCTCTGGACCCTCTCCTATGCCAGCACACCTTTTCTTAAATAAGGGGCCCAAAAGTGTTTGAATGCTCCAAGTGTGGTCTGGCCAGTGCCTTATAAATCCTCAGTATTACAGCCTTGCATTTGTACTCTAGTCTTCTTGAAATGAGTGTTTAACATTGCATTTGCCTTCCTTACAAACAACACTACCTGCAAGTTAACCTTTAGTGAATCCTGCAGGAGAACTCCCAAGTCTCTCTGCATCTGGTGGGTATACTCAACAAATCTATAACAGCATAATAACCATAACAGAATCAATGAAAGACCACACCAACTTCAGCGTTTAACTAGTGTACAAAAGACAACAAACTGTGCAGATGCAAAAATTTAAAAAATAATAATAATAAGCAATAAATATTGAGAACATGATATGAAGGGTCCTTGAAAGTGAGTCCATAGGTTGTGGGAACATTTCAATGATGGGGTGAGTGAAGTTGATTGAAGTTATCCCCTCTTGTTCAAGAGTCCAATGGTTCAGGCATGGTTCCTGAACCTGCTGGTGCAAGTCCTGAGGCCCCTGTGCCTTCTTTCTGATGGGAGCAGTGAGAGTGGTCCATGATGATAGATGCAGCTTTCCTTCATGTGGAGGTGCTCAATGAGGGAAGAGTTTACCTGTGGTGGATTATTTCTGTAGGATTTTCCATTCAAGGGCATTGGTGTTTCCATAATAGGCTGTGATGCAGCCAGTCATTATACTCTCCACTGCACGTCTATAGAAGTTTGTCAAAATTTTGATGTCATGCCGAACCTTTGCAAACACCTAATGAAGTAGAGGTGCTGCCATACTTTCTTCATAATTTTCTTCACGTGCTACGCCCAGGACAGGTCCTCTGAAATGATAACACCGAGGAGTTAAAAGTTGCTGACTGTCTTCACCCCTGATGAGCACGGACCTGATTTCCTCCTCCTGAAGTTAACTATCAGTCTGTTGGTGTTGCTGACATTGAGTAAGTGATTGTTGTTGTGGCACTCCTCAGCTAGATTTTTAATCTCGCTCCTGTATCCTGGTTTGTCACAACCTTTGGTACAGCCTACGACAATGGTGACGTGACATCAACAGACTTGAATATGGTATTGGAGTTGTGCTTAGCCACAGAGTCATAAGTATAAAGCAAGTAAAGAAAGGGGCTAAGCACACAGCTTTCTGGTGCATCTGGGCAGATGGAGACTGTGGAGATGCTGTTGCCAATTCAAATTACTGGGGTCTGCATGTGAGGAAATAGAGGATCCAATTGCAGAAGGATGTATTTTGGCCAAAGCATTGGATCTTATTAATTAGTTTTGAAGGGATGATGGTGCTATGTTTTATAGTTTCAAAGCATCAAACTAATTCAAAAGATGACGCAGGAATTCAAACTGTGAGTCTAATTTTGTGTTTACTTTAAGCAAGTCATGCATGTATCACTTGGTAGTGTCATGATGTATGCAATTCACATATCTTTACATATAACCCATAATTAATTTAATCAAAGACTGCTTAATCAGAAACACATCTATATTTTACATTAAAGTTAAATACACAACAGACGGTACTGAATATTGAGCTAGTTCATGGCGAGCATTCTGATGTATGCATTTTTGCTGTCCAGTTTTCTAAAAATAACATATTATTATTAAGTCAAATGCCTTAATCCGGTTGTTATAAAGCATGTGGGGCAGATTCTGTGGAAAATTTGGCAGTGACCCATTAGGAGCAATGGTTGGGAAACTCTACTACATTCAAAATGGTAGCCCATGGAGAATACAACACACAGTGCAAAGATAATACACCAGTCAGAACAGTCAGGTCAAATTTTAACTAGGATGTTTTGGTTATAAAATACTGATTGTTTCATGGTGGAGGGGTGGCTGGCGTGGCTTGAAACCAGACACAAACAAGGCTGTCAGCCCTAATATTTAGAACATATTTCCCCAAACTTGCAAAAACTATGAGAGGTGACTATGTTAAAATCAGCCTATGTTAAAATATAAGATACCTGCAGTATATTCTTTTTAAAGCAAAGTTAACATGGAGTGCATATGGAGAAACATTTGAAAGTCCAAACAAATCTTTCTTAATTTACACTGACCCAGTTGCATACTAAACTCTGTATAGACAAGAAATGCTTGAAGGTTTGACTCTCAAATGCTGACAAATAGCTATTCAGAAAAGAGCAGCTTAACTCAAAAATTCTTTCAGGCTACGTGTGGCTTGCAGACAGAGTTCGTCAATTGAAGGTTAACCAAAGCTAAATAGCTTTTAGATTAGACAGTGCAAAGTCTCTTGTGCCATTTACAGGATTGCCACTCTTTATTGCAAAGTTGGGATTGTAACTTCCTTTTCAAACATGCAAAAGTTAACAGGCTGCAGGCTGGATGAGTGGGTAATTATCTAAGGTCAGTTCTCTCTATTTATATGGTCTGACTACAATATTGGCATCAACATCAACTCATTGATTGTAAAATTATAGGAAATATTTTGGAACAATTCTTTGTAAAATCTGGATGGCAAGCTTCCAAATTCCATTACTGTCATCCTGTTGCCAGTGCCCAGTTTTAAACTTAGAAACTGCACTCCATTTTCTTTTAATTCAACAATAGCAAGTGATGTTCACAACTCACACCGTGAGACGTTTCTGGTATATAAACAATTTTGTCGGAGGACTGAGTCATATTTTCATTTCACATCCATGTAGACAAAGTATCCCATTAAAATCCTTACAAACTTTACCCCTCACAGAAATGTTTCACATCATTATGTTAAAACAAGAAAGCCTTTGATTGTACATATCAAGCATCTTTAAATTTGATAAATAGAAATAAAAACAAATCAATCATTTTGACTTCAAAATTGAGTAAGCTGCTGTGTAATTCCATCATGAGTTTTCAGCTGATATACACAGCAAAATAGAGTTTATAAATAAAATTCACATATAACCATGAAATTAGTTTACATCAGTAATGCCAGTCTTTCCCAGTCAATTCTACCATGCTACATAGTGACTAAGATTTTACTTATGGCTGTGAACAGAAGCTGGATCTAGGCTCTTCTTTCAGTTGTTGACAGTTCTGCATGTATATTCACATTCATCATTATGTGCAAGCTAGAACATGAGTTGCATTCATTTTGTTCCAGTTGAACTGTAATATGATAACTTCCATTCATTTTTGAATTAAAAAAAATTGTGTTTCACTGAAGCGTAAGCAGATCAAAACTGATTTGAAGCCAAAGGACATATTATGGTAACTAGAACTCTGATGAAGATAATAAGTTTAGAGAAATGCTAGAAATTGTATTTCAGTGATCAGGATTTAGATGGGCAACCTACGTGCCTACTAATAGAAGAGCTAAGAGGCAAGAGAAGAAGAGACTGACATGCTTTGATAAAAGACCATAATCCATTTGCAGAATCACCATCAGTTGTAGCACATGTTTACATAGTCAAATTACTTCTGGAGATCAGTGTCATGATTGGCCCAAAGTATCCACAATTAATTTTGGCCTAATTTTGTTTGTTAGATTAAAGGATTTCACATTCATTAGTAATTAGAGGTCAGTTTCTCCCCTAAAGTCTTGTTTGGAATATGATGCAGTAAACGCACTTCTCTGCTGGAACATTGTCAAAAGTGTCTTCCTATTGGTTGTCTGACTCTTTACTTCACATTTCGAAAATGCCCTTTGCTGTGCAATTTCCAACGTGAGCTTGGTCTTGTATCCTTTCTCCCAAAAAAATTACATTGCTAAGTGATTTGAAATGCTACGTTCAGCATACGTTGATCAACTCTTTTTTCCAATTGGAGGTCACTTATATACTTAGCAAATGTTGGCTTGCACCAGTTGCAATTGAGTATTAAAACAGATAATGCAAATCAACAGATAAGTATTCAAATAATTTGTAAAGAGAAGTAATAAAGTAGTGATAGCAACTTATCATTTTGTCCTTTGCTTAGCACTATGAGGGTGTGCTATCCTTGAATAGTGTTTACATTTCAATAAGGTTACATGAATCTTATTACCTGTGAAATACTATGGGGTGCTAGAAGCATTTTAGGAAATAGAAGTTCATCCTTCCATATACAGTAGATGCAATGAATATATATAGTAAAAGCTTTATAGCCTGTACTTTTCTTTAAAAGGTCAGCCACTGCAGCTTTTACAACTGCAGCCGAGCTCTACGATGTGAAAGTAAGAAATCAAGTAATTTCCACCATTCAGTTAGATCACGGCCATTCTGCATTTCAACTTCACAAACCAGCCTTTGACCTATAACTCATAAATCCCTTAACTACTAGACATCCAGACATACAAGAAATTGCAGATAATGGAATCTAGTGTCCAAGTATGGTAATAATAAATATTATTTTCCAACTTTCAGTTTTAATTTCATTAGTGCATTCCTAAAGAATTTGACCATAGGTTCTGGTTAATTTGTTTCCTTGAAAGACAAAGCAGACATTTTGTTTACAGAATCCATCATGGAAACACTTCAACTGGTATCAGAAATTATGTATACTAATGCTTTATGATCACAAAATTGCTAAATGATCAAAATGAGCCATTTTCACTTGTGGAATAGCAATTGAATCATTAAATTGTTACTGCACATAAGGAGAGCATTAAACCCATTGTGTACATACTGGCTGCCTATCAGGGCAAGTCTCTAGTTCCACCCAACAGGCCTTTCTCTTTAGCCTTGCAAAATTTTCCATACCAAATTTCCTGGAAGATCAGAGTGGAAGCTGCTGTCACCAGATCTGTGAGCTGCGGAGTTCAGTTTTCAACTGAATGCCAAGCAAAATCATTTTGCCTCTCAACTCTCCAAAAGTCTTCACATCTATATTATATGATCTTTAGTCCACAAAGCTTCCAGCAAAAAGGTAACTGCCTCCCACTGTCCATTCTGTCCAGAACACCCATCATTTCATATACTTGAATATGAGGCCTCACGATTTAAATAAAAGAGCTTTCATGGGATTTTGGCTTTGTCCCAATTCATTGGCAAGGGGAAATAAAAATAAGGCAGGAACTAGCAGGGCGGCCATTATTGGAGTGACCATTGTGTGAGAAGACCAGTGTTAGAGTGCGGAGGCTTTGGCTCATCGGACTTCATTGAGGACAGACTTGAGCGTGGCGCATAACTGGTAAGTTTCTTCTTAATCACTCTTTGTCTGTTAGTACATAGTTAGAGCAGTGAGAATGTTCTTTGTGTGAGATGCAGGAATTCTGGGGGAGCCTCCCAGATAACCACATCTGCACCAGCTGCAGCTCCTCAGAGAACATATTAAGAAAACTAAGAGACGATAAAGGCTATAGGGAGGAAGTCACCCCTAAGCTGCAGGAAAATAGGTGACTGTCAGGAGAGGGAAGGGAATTGAGCAGCCGGTACAGAGTACATCTAGATGTACCCCCAATAAGCATACTGTTTTGGATACTTTTAGGGGGAACAATCTATATGGAAGTGGGAAACCAGCAACAAATGGGTCTTGGCATGAAGCTGGCACTGTGGCACAGAAGCGAATGGGGAGGGGCAGAAGACAACTGCAGTAATGATAGGGAATTCATTCCACAGTTAGAGGAGTAGATTCTGAGGACGCGATAGTATGTTGCCTCCCTTGTGCCTAAGTCAGGGACGTTTTACATTGGGTCTATGACATTCTAAAGACAGAGGGTGAGCAGCCAGAAGTCTTTAAGTCAAGTCAAGTCAATTCACTTTTATTGTCATGTTGACCATAAGTGCTGGTACAGTGCATAGTGAAAATGAGACAATGTTTTTCAGGACCATGGTGTTACATGACACAGTACAAAAACTAGACTGATCTACGTATAAAACAACAACACAAAGAAAGCTACACTAGACTACAGACCTACACAGGACTGCATAAAGTGTACAAAAACAGTGCAGGCATAACAATAAATAATAAACAGGATAATTGGGCAAGGTGTCAGTCCAGGCTTCAGGTATTGAGGAGTCTGATAGCTTGGGGGAAGAAACTGTTACATAGTATCTTGGTACATATGGCACCAATGACATAGGTAAGGAAAGTGAGGAGGTCCTGAAGTGAGGATTTAGCGAGCTAGGTAGAAAGCTGAGAAGCTGGACCTCCAGGAATCAATCTCTGGATTGTTGCCTATGCAATGCACCAGTGAGGGTAAGAATAGGATGATTTGGCAGATTAATGCATGACTCAGAAACTGGTGTGGGGGGCAAGGTTTCTGATTTTTGGAAAATTGGCATCTCTTCCAGGGAAGGTATAATGAGTACAAAAGGGACAGTTTACACCCGAATCCAGGGGGATCAACTTCTTATGGGCAGGTTTGCTAGAACTGTTGGAGAGGGTTTAGGCTAATGTGGTAGGGGTATGGAAACTGGAGTGATAGGCCTGAGAATGGAGCTGTTGGTTTTCAAGCAGAGGAAGTGTGTAGTGAGACTGTCTGGGAGGACAGGCAGATGAAGATAGATACTATATTGATCCTAAAGGAAATTATAATGTCACAGTAGCATTACAAGTGTACAGACATACAAATATTAGAAGAGAAGTAAGAAAGAACAAAAAATAAATTATCTCAAACAGTCTACCAGGAGGATGTCATCACTTCCCCGGCTGTAGATTGACTCTTTACAGAGTCTTATGGCCAAAGGCAAAAATGACCACGTATAGCATGCCCTGAAGCAGCGCAGTTGTCTTGGTGTATTACGAAAAGTGCTCATCTGTTTAGCCATGGTGGTACACAGAGGGTGAGGAACATTGTCCAGAATTGTCAGGATTTTCTGTAGGGTCCATTGTTCTACCACAGCCTCCCGTGTGTCCAGTTTGACTCCTAGAACAGAGCCAGAGTTTCTAATCAGTTATTGAGTCTGTCTTCATCACTGATTTTGATGCCATTGCCCCAGCACGCCACCGCATAGAAGATTGTACTGGTGACAACAGACTGGTAGAACATGTGAAGGAGAGCCCTGCATACTCCCAAGGATCTCAGTCTCCTCAGGAAGTAGAGGTGACACTGGCCCTTCTTGTACACAGACTCTGTGTGGTGCCCCACTTAAGTCAGCCCCCCCCACCCCCGGCAAGTCGTCACCATCAATAGTAACAGGGAACAAAGTCAGGGCAAAATTGCAGTCAGTGGGATGAGATGCGGTGTAAAAAGGGGACCAAATATCAAGAAGGGTGACAGACATAAAACTGTGGGGGTTGTATTTCAATGCACAGTATACAGCACAAGGCAGATAATCTTGCAGTAGAGTTAGAGATCGGCATATAATAGATGTTACGGGCATCACTGAGTCATGGCTGAAGGAAATCTCAGTGGGAGTTTAACATGCAAGTATATACATTGGATTGAAAGGACAGGCAGTTAGGCGGTGAGGTGGGATGGGAGTGGTGACAGCTCTGTTGGTAAAAAAGAATGAAATCATGTCCTAGAAAGAAGTGATACAAGATCAGAATATGTAAAATCTTTGTGGGTAGAGTTAAGAAACTTCAAGGGTCAAAAGACCCTGATGAAAATTATATACAGGCCTTTGAACAGAAGCCAGGATGAGGGCTACTTTTACAACACAAGATAGAGAAGGCAGGTCAAAAAAGGGAATTTTATGATAGTCATGGGCGATTTCGATATACAGATGGATTGGGAAAATTAGGTTGGTGCTGGTCCCAAGGGAGACCATCTGCAGAATGCCTACAAGATGACTTTTTATAGCAGCTTGGGGTTGATCGCACTAGGAGATCAGCTATTCTGGATTACGTGCTAAGCAACAAACCAGATTAGAGATCTTAAGGCAAAGGATCTCTTAGGAGGCAGTGATCAAAATATAATAAAATTCACCTGGCAATTTGAGGGGGGGGGGAAACTAAAGTCAAATATCTCAGTATTACAGTGGAGTAATAAGACTTACAAAGGCAGGAGAGTGGAGCTGACCAAAGTAAATTGAAAGGGCACATAAGTATGGATGACAGCAGAGCAGCAATGGCTGGAGTTTCAGGGAGAAATGAGTTAGGCACAGTTTAGATGCATCGCAAATATGTAGTATTCTAAAGGCAGGATGATGCAACTATGGCTGACAGGGAAAGTCAAAGTCAACATAAAAGCGGACAATACAGTGGTAGGTAGAGGGGCAGGTAGCGTCAAGGAATCAGGGAGGCTGAAGAAACACTTAGAAGAATGAGCAAAATATTTGCAATTGGAATAATGTCAAGAAGTGTTTGACCATCCACGTTGGTGAAAGGAATAAAGGCATGGACTATTTTCTAAATGGAGAGAAGTTTGAAAATCTGAGCCAGAAAGGAACTTGGGAGTCCTTAAGGAGGAGTCACTAAAGGTTAATTTGCAGGTTGAGTTGGTGACGTGGAAGGCAAATGCAATGTTGGGATTCATTTCGAGAGGACTTGAATATGAAAGCAAGGATGTAGTGTACCTGTGAGGCCACATGTGGAAAATTGTGAACAGTTTTGGGCCCCTTATTTAAGGAAGGATGTTCTGATATTGGAGAGGATTCAGAGGAGAATCATGATGATTATGGGAATGAAAGGCTTATTGTATGAGGAGCAATTGAAGGCTCTAGGCCTTTAGTCATTGAAATTTAGAGGAATGAGGTGGGATCTCATTGAAACCTATTGAATGTTGAAAGGCCTTGTTACAGTGGATGTGGAGAGGAGGTTTTCTATGTTAGTGGGGTCAAGGATCAGAGGGCATGGCCTCAGAATAGAAGGATGTCCATTTAGACCAGAAATGAGAAGGAATTTCTTTACCCAGTGGTGGTAAATCTGTGGAATTCACTTCTACTTGCGGCTGTGAACATTTGGTCATTGGGTGTATTTAAAGCTGGGTTGATAGGTTCTTGATTAGTCAGGGCATAAAAAGTTATGAGGAGAAGCCAGGAGAGTGGTGTTGAGAGGGAAATGGATCAGCCATGATGAAATGGCGGAGCTGCCTGCTCCTATGTCTTATGATGTTATATCCTTTTGCTAATAAAAAGGGCGCAAGCCTGTCAAATCTTATCCTTGTAAGATTCAAGATTTTCAACGTCATTTCCAGCACATAAGCATAAAGGAGAACAAAATAATTGCCGCTCCAGATCCACTGCAGCAGAAAAAAAATCACATTAGGATAAAGAACACAATAATTTAAAAAAATACAAAAAATATAAATACTTCAAATAGCTTATATACAGTACATAGATTGATTGTACATCCATGAGGTGACACTAGGCACAGGAGTGTCTGTATACAAGGTGACTGACAGAAAATGTTAAAGCAGTGGTGGTAGGGGTGTGGAGGGGTAAGTTGGTGGATGGAGGTGTTGCTCACCCTTTCTGCTTGGGGAAAATAACTGTTTTTGAGTCTGGTGGTCATGATGTGGATGCAATGTAGCCCCCTCCTTGATGGGAGAGGGATAAACAGTCTTTGAGAAGGGTGGGGGGGGGATCCTTCTTGATGTTATTGCCACTTTTTTGTATACGTGTCCACAATGGCGGGTAGACTGGTGTGGGTGATACACTGGGCAGTTTTCAGTACACATTGTTAAACCTTGCTGTCCACCATTGTGTAGATTTCATACCACGCAGTGATGCAGCATGTTAGGATGCTGTGGAAGGGCACGAGCGTAGATATGCATGGTCCAGGTCTTCTCAGTCTTCTCAGAATTTAGAGGCACTGGTGAGCTTTCCTGGTTGTGTAGGATGTGTTCTGAGACCATGAGGACTTGTGCAAGATGTGCACTTTCAGGAGTCTGAAACTGCTTGCAGTTTCCGCTGCTGTGCCGCCGATATAAAGAAGGATGTGAGTGATGGGAGATCTCCTGAAGTCAATAGCTATCTCCTTTGCCTTGAGACTTTGAGGAAGAGGTTTTTTGGCTGGCACAGGCCTCAATATCTTTTATCTTTTCTCTGAAGGCCATCTCATTGTTGTTGCTGATGAGTCCCACCCACTTGTGTCATTGGTGAACTTGATGATGTGATTACTTGGGTGTTTGCCCATGCTGTCATGTGTCAGCAGAGCGTACAGCAATGGGCTTAGCACACATCTCTGTGGGGGTGGGGGGGGGGACAATTGTGTTGAGCCTGAAGGGAGGAAGGAGTATTTGTTCATCCTGGCTCTCTGAGATCTGTTGGTTAGAAAATCCAGCACCCAGTTGCATTGAGGTGCATTTCGACTGAGGAGGAGGAGCTTGTTCACCAAGGCCTATGGGACAAGAGTGTTGAATGCTGAACTGATATCCAGAAACGGCATGCTGACATAAATGCCAGAACTGACGCTGGGATGAGGGAAAGCATTCTTGTAAATCTTTCCAGGAACTTTTCTAATGCCCTCACATCCTTCCTATAATGAAGCAACCAGAATTTAGTGCCTTAGTCTGGATGAGCTTGCAAGTGTCAGTAGGACTCCATGTTGCTATTGATAAAGTCTAGAACTTCATAGGTCTTTTTAGCTGCTGCGGGTTGGGCTGGACCAGCACATTTAAGAATCAAGATATTAAGCCATACTTCCAGTAGACTGGAACTTTTACGCATTTTTGGTGTACATCTAGGAGCATTTGAAAATATTAACCTCTATGTAAAAATGACAATGTTCATGAACAACCATGCATCTCTCCCAGGGCTTGTCATTTACTGGTCTCTACCCACAATTAGAAGAGCTGCTTCAGATTTCCTGCATTTTTATTCATGTTTTATTTGGCTTTGCAAGTGGCAGTAGTTCTCTTGAATTAAAATCAGGCAACATTAGCTACTTAGGAAAGTGAAGCAAGATGTTACTATCGTCTTTTACGCTACAGGACCAGGGCAGCTGGAATAGAATAGGAAAACTGACTATGTACTGAATGTCGAAGACATTGCCTGTCCTCTGACATACTGCTAGAATCCTGGTCAGAGTATCAGACTCCAGAAAGATTCCCATGTTGGAAAACATTGGGGTGAATATGCCTCTGGGTGGGGGGATGAGTGTGGATGCAGCCAAAGCTTCGCAGAACTGTAGGTGAATCAGCCTACACAAAAAAAAAGGAGCAAGAGCACATTAGCAATGGTAGTAGTTGGCTCCATAGTGAGGGGAATGGGCAGACATTGAACAGCCTTATCTGTGAATCTAGGATGATGTTTTGTCTCCCTGGTGTTAAGGTCAAGATATCACAGAACACTGCAACACATTCTAAAATTGTAGGAAAACGGTCAGATGTTGCAGGTTCACATGAGTACTAATTTCATAAGAAATTGATGAGTATTGTGAGAGATCAAAGTTGTATTAACAATGTAATGACTGGATTATCTCAAACATTATGTGCCAAGTATAGGAGTAGTAGGTCAGCTGGATGTAAGATTGAAGAGCTAGCACAAGAACAAGGGCATTAGATTTCTGAATCTTGAAACCATTTCACAAGTTGTGCAAGTAATTTGCACCGGAATTTCCTTATTGGGGAGGCTTGTGAATGCAGGTAAAGTGGGCAAGGATCAAACAGGTTTACAAGAAAAGTCAAGTGCATCAGAAGAAGCAAGGCTGGACGGTATTTATTATAAAAACAATCTGCCTAACAAGTAATGAAGATGAACAGCAGATCTGATATTGCTGTTCTCATTGTTTGGGCTGAGTGCAATGTATATTCAATGTGTGATGATGGGTGGTGAGGGGGGTAAGGGAAGAAACAGAACACAGCCCGGCACTAGCCCCTGTGGTAGGACATCAGCAACAAACAAAAAGTATTCGAGAGCATAGAGAGGCACGTGGACCAAAACATTTAGAGGTTGTGACATACTGCATAAGTTTTGAAGATATAAATAATAACATGGATAGACAAGATAGTTAATCGCAGGCCAGTCAAAGAAAGCCTGTAGAAAACTGGAAGCAGCTCCTTCTGGGTAGGTCTAACCATGGAGGTGATTCAAAAATGAAGAGAAGATCGAGGCCAGTGTTCTCCCAGGATGGTGAAAGGCTAACAACTTCAAGGAACCCTATATGAATAGAATATCCAGAGGTATTTAAATCCAATATGATAAGCAATGGAGATTGCTAGATCTTTGACCAAAATATTCAAATCTCTGGTCAGATATCTGGAAAAAAAGCTAATGTTGTACTTCAGGGATAAACCAGGTAATTGCAGGCCAGGTGAGTCTAGCATCAGAGGTGGGAGAAAATACTGGAAAAAAATCTGACTGTTCAGACAAGATTAATCTTTATTTGGAAAGAAAATATTGATCAGGGATAATCAAAATGACTTAAGGGAAGATTTTATCCAACTCAAATGATTGAATTTTGAGGTGGTGACCAGGTGTGTCAATGAGATTAATGCAATCGATGTGTTTCATGTGGCCTTAAGTAAAGCGTGTCAGAAATCTGACATCAGAAACAAGCCCAAAGAAATAAAAAACCTACAAGACTCAGGGTAATTTACCAAATTGGCTTTATCATTCCCTTGGAGATAGGAGACAGTGGGTGAAGCTCAGAGTTTGCTTTAGTGACTGGCAGTTTGTGATCAAAGATGTACCACAGGTACCCTTGCTGTACATTATATGCAATAGCTTTCTGCACATGAAAGTAGAGGTTTGATCAATGGTCACAGCTGACAAAGATTGATGGATTTACTGATTGTGCCAAGGGTAATCTTCAGCTAAAGAATGTTATTGATCAGTTGTTAGTACAGGTAGAGAAACCAAAGAAGAAATTTAATCGTGAAATACACAAGATGTGATGCATTTTAGGAGGACTAGTAAGGCTCTGACATGTTGAAGAACTCAAGGAGGTATTGAGGAACTGAGAACTTTGGTGTACATGTTACAGGATCCACGTAGACCATAGCAAAGAGATAAGGTGTTTAAAAAGGAATATGGAACACTGCCTTCATTAGCAAGAAAGCAGAAAGAACAACGAGCATTAGACAACAGTACAAACATTAATACGTCACAGAATGCTGTGCACTCTTCTGGTCACCACATGATAAGAAGGATGCAATTACATCAGAGGGGGTGCAGAGCAATCCAGCAGACTGTTGCCTGGAATCAACTATTTTAGTTACAAGGGACATAAAACACCTGGCCCATTTTCCCTGGAGCAAAATAAAGCTGATGGGGGAATCCAACTGAGATATATTGAGTTATGCGGGTCATAAATAGGACTCCCACCTTCTCAATCAGCCAATCAGAATCAGGCATATCACTAGCACATGTTGTGAAATAAGTTGTTTCATGACTTAAAACATTGTGCCTCTTCAGGCTCCTATGCCTCCTCTTTGATGGCAGAATGAGAAGAGGGCACATGTTGGGTGGGGGGGGGGGGGGGGTCCTTAATGATGAATGCCACCTTTTCCAAGCATTTCCTGTTGAAGATGTTCTTGATGCTGGGTGGCTACGCCCATGGAGCTGGCTGAGTTTGAATCTTTCTGCAGCTTTTTTTTTCCTATCCTGCGCAGTAGTCTCCCCATGCCAGACGGTGATGCACCAGTTAGAATACTCTTTAGGGTACATCAGTAGAAATCTGAGAGGGTCTTTACCAAGTCTCTTCAAATTCCTAATGCAATATAGCTGTTATCATGTCTTCTTTGCAATTGTATCAATATGTTGGGCTCAGGATAGATCCCTAGAGGTGTTGACACCCAGGAACATGAAACCGTGTATCCTTTCCACTTCTGATCCCTCAATGAGGACTGATGTGTTCCTTTGACTTACCCTCCCTGAAGTCCACATCAATTCTTTGGTCTTGCTGAATTTGAGTGGAAGGTTGTTCTATCAACACCACTCAACCAGCTGATTTATCTCACTCCTGTATGCCTCCTCATCATCATCTGAAATTCAACATACAATGGTGGTGTCACCAACCAGTTTGTGGATGACATTTGAGCTGTGCCTAGCTGTGCCAGTTGAAGGTGTAGAAAGAATAGGCCAGTGGGCTAAGCATTCATCCTTGAGGTGCACAAATGTCAATTGTCAGTGAAGGGAAGATGTTACTTCCAATCTGCACTGACTGTGGTCTCCCAATCAGGAAGTCAAGGATCCAGTGGCAGAGGGGATGAAGACCAGGTTTTGGAGCTTGTTGATTAGAACTGAGGGTACGATTGTGTTGAACACGAAACTGTCATCAATAAACAGCAGCCTGAAGCGAGTATTCCTTTTGTCCAGGTGATTTAAGTTGAGTGGAGAACTGGTAAGATTGCATTTGCTGTAGACCTATTGTGATGATAGGCAAATTGCAGTGGATCCAGGTTCTTGCTTAGGCAGGAGTTGATCTATACATGAATAACTTCTCTAAGAACTTTATCACAGGAGATGTGAGTGCCATTGGGCAATATTCATTGAGGCAACTCACACTGCTCTTCTTCTGCCCTGGAATGGATTGTTGCCTTATTTGAAGCAGGTGGGAACTTCCAACTGCAGCAGTGAGAGACTGAAGATGTCCTTGAACTTTCTTGACAATTTGTTTGCCATAGGTTTTCAGTGCTCTACTAGGTACACCATCAGGTCCTAACACCTCGTGAGGATACAACCTCACGAAAGATGTTCCAACATTGGCCACCGAGACAGATTACAGGGTCACTAGATGCTGCAGGGATTTGCAGAGGTGTAGTTTTATTAACCCTTTCTGAGTGTGCATCAAAGGCATTTAGCTCACCTGCAAGTGAAGCATCACAGCTACTGATGATATTAGGTTTCATTCTATAGGAAGTAATTTCTTGCAAATCTTGTCAGAGCTGACCTCCATCAGATTCTGTCTCTAACCTCAGTCTGAATTGTCCCTTCACTTTTGAAATGGTCTTCTGTAGGACTATCTCTGTATTACTGGTCTTGAATGCCATAGGTCTAGCCTCCAGAAGATAAGGATCTCCTGGATCATCCTGCGTCCATTTTTGATTTGGATGTGTCTGGCATGTTCTTGAAGGCACACACTCATCCACATTGGCATTGATGAGGTCAGTGACAACTGTGGCATATTCATTCAAATCTGAAGATGAATCCCAGAATATTGTCCAATCCGCTGACTCAAAGTAGTCCTGTAAGTACCCCTTTGCCTCCTTTGACCACACCTTCTTGGTCCTCGCCACTGGTGCTGACGTTTTTATTCTCTGCCTGTACACCAGGAGTAGAAGTACAGCCAAGTGATCAGTTCCCAAAGTGCAGGCATAAGATGGCACACTAAGCATTCCTGAGAGTAGTATAACAGTGGTCCAGAGTGTTGGCTTCTCTGGTTCCACAGGTGAGACTTCAAGCAGGCCGGGTTGAGATCCCCCGCAATGATAGGGAAGGTATCAGGCTCTGCTGTGTCATGACTACCTGCCTGGCATTGGCCTGAGGTGTAAAGTACACTGCTACCAGGTTGATGGCAGAAAACTCCCTCGGCATATAAAGTGGACAACGTTAGACTGCTGGATGTCCCAGGTCATGTGAGCAGGACAGAGGCAGAACTGTCATGTCTGTGCACTATAGAGTTAGTCATGAAACACAGTCCCTCTCCTCTACCTTTAAAAGACTCAACTGACTTGTCTTGTGGAGAATAGTGAAGCTGTTGGGCTGCAGTGCTACTTCCAAAATGGCAGCAGTGGGCTATGTAACCACGAAGCAAAATACCAGTCTCTGATGTCCTTCTGGCATTGCAGTCTTGCTCTGAGATCTTCTGTTTTATTTTCCTGGGTCTGTCTGGACATTCATCAATGGGACAGTTGGAAATGGCAGTGGTAAGAGATCTAAGGCCTCTGTGTTTCAATTGTACCTGTAGTCCAAAATGCATTCCCTACTTCTGTAAAGGGGAACTGCTTACAACCTGAGTCTGCTGTCTGGATTCCATCAATTTTGAGGATGGATAGATTTTTTTAAAAAAAAGATTAAACTGATCGTATTTTTTTTAAGTACCCAGGGCTGTGACTGTGGATTTCAGATATAATAGTCCTAAATGGAAATATTCGATGATTCTCATTGGAGATGCAAGCAAAGAGTCACCACTTATCGGCACCATCATGGCCCAAATGTCCCTCCCAGCTCCTCCTTCCCTCTTTTCGATGGTCCACTGTCCTCCCCTAGTGGGTTCCATCTTCTTCATCTCTTTGGTACTTCCACTTATTACCTTTCCATTTCTGACTTCATCTTCACTCTTCTCCATCTGCCAATCTCTCTCCCCTATGCCTGGATCCACCAATCACCTGCAAGCTCATTTTACCCTGTTACCACAACTTTATAAGCTGGATATCTCCCCTCTTTCTCTCCAGTCCTGATGAAGGGTTGTGACCTGAAATATCAACTGTATATTCTCCTCTATAGATGCTGCCAGTCCAATTAAGTTTTTCCAGCTCCTTTTTGCAGTGCTCCTGATGACGAGATAGGAAAGATATCAGCAATAAAAAGGGTATGGGTTGAAAAGATTTCAGGATTTGTTTAAGATCTTTATTCCTTGATGCCCAAAATCAGAGATGCAATACCAGAAGGGGTAGTGGAAGCAGATACACTCACAACATTTGTGAAGTATTTAGATGAGCATTTGACACATCATGACAGGCTGGCTGCTGTGTAGAGAGGAACCTTATAGCTAGCACAGATGTGATGGACTGAAGGGCCTGTGTCTGTGCAATACAACTTGATGAATCCAACTCAGACATCCCTGCAAAGATGTCATATGCAATATGCCCCCAATATGTAGTTCTTCGATATTACTTTGAGCTCGTCACATTGAAGATACATTAAACACCTTCCTTTGTTTGCCAACATGTATTTGATCTGTGCTATTGATACAATGGTCAATTGCTTATCCAATCAAAAATTCACAGTCCTTCCTTGTTGCTGAGTAGCTGGCAGTTTTGGTGCCCAATGCAAGCACTTGTAGCAGAGAATGCCACAGGACATTAGTAAGTGGGCAACAATGGGAAATGTGATCATAATTGCAACCATCCAGGTAAACTAGAATCCTTGGCAAATACTTCAAATTTTCTGCACAGCAAGGTGTGTAGATTCATTGTAATGACAATTTGGGGTGAAGGTGCACTATTCAATGAACTGGAGACATTATTGGATACATCTGTTTTTCATCTTGCACATACTGCTTGCATCATACACCGGGATGCTCTCTACAGTTACCTGATGAAGTAACCGTAGCCTTTGACCAGGGGCAGATGTCCTCAGGTGGTGCCCAACCTTCATGGAGTGTTTTGACCCTTAACCACGACACTCTCCAGTTGGCGGGTCAGCAGTGTTAGCCCATCTGCTCCTGACTTCCAGCTCAACTCCTCTCTCCTGCTCCATATCCAGCAAGAGGCCCTTTCTGCTTCCTCCCCCATCCTGTGTGCAGCATGATCCTTGCTCTTTTCATCAAGGCACAACCTCCATGCTAACCTTGCTGGGAACCCTCTACAGGCGATCTCGGCGGGGAATAGCCATGCCTGCCATCCTTTGTCCCTGCACTCCTGTACCAAGGACTGGTACTTCAGGGCCTTCCTCTCGTGAGCCTTCTCGCATCCTTCCTCCTATGGTGCTGTGAGCTCCACCAGGATGATTATCTGGAGCACAGTACCATGTCTGGCTGCAGTGTGGTTTGCACCACCTCCAGGAACTGCAGCTCCTCCCTGCATTGACCCTCATCTCCCAAGATTCGGCAGTTTGCAGGAGATTAGATTTAGGTCTCGCTGGTATGACTGATGTGGCAGTCATTTTGATTAAGGAGAGGGCCCTGTTTGCCTCTCTCGTTCCAACGTGTCAGCACAGAACAACAGGACTTTGACATGGCATCACCTACAACATCCTTGTGGTTACAGCTGTTTAGTGTCCTGACAGTATGTGTACAAGTGAACCCTGCTGACCACAAAGCTTGTAGCTAGGATCCTCTCTCAGCTCCCATTAATGCAGCTGTGATGCTGTAGGGAGAATGTCATACAGGGACTACAGGGGGGAAAGAAATGTGGAAAGGCTCCAGTCTTCAAAGCTCTGCCCAAGTGATCACACACTAGGGAAGATCCCATTTTGTTCAGGCACCCTGTGACCCCAACTCCACAGCCTTCGTCACTTGCCTTTCGTCCTCTCAGTTTCTTACCTCTGCCTGGATCATGTCCCACCTGTCCCCCTGTCCCTTGTGCTTGCACTCCCCCGTCATTGGCAGTGTGCAGAGCAGAGGCCTTGCCATCCCAGACATGGGTTGTCAATACTCTCTCAATTGCAGGGAGCTCACTGCCTGGTCTATGGCTTAGTTGGCAGCTCACCTTCAGCCTGATCTTGTGACTCCTGCTTGGTTTATTAGCTTGGCATCGGAGCCTCTCAGTTTTAACGTAACTCCACACTTTGCCGTCTTGACCTCTTTCACTATCAATGACAATGGCACATGTAGCTGGCCTCATCTTATGTAGAGCTCCACTGAAGAAAAACCTGGGGGGATCCACAGCCACCTCCACTTGTTAATTTTCCTCTCGATGCCTTCTACAGCATCCGTGGGGAACTCGTACACCGTGAAAAGCCACAGCAGCATTGGTAGAAGACCATATTGGTACAACCATGTCTTAGATTTACCAGGGAGTCTGGTTTTGTCGATCTTCAGCCACTCTTTGGTCTGCTTTACAATGGCGGTGATGTTGGTGCTGTCTGTTATTGCTGCATTAAACCAAGACACTTTACAGGGCTGTCCTCTATTAATGGAATGGCTTCTCTCTGTACTTGAACTTGCTAGTAACTTTGCCCTTTTTTATCACCGTGCATCTGGACTTCCTGGCCTTAAAGGTCATCCGAGCTCAGGAAGCTACGTTGACCAGGGTTTCCAATATCCATCTTGCTTGGACATGGGTTACAGTGGTTACTGTGATTTCATCCATGAACTCCTGTATTGCAGGTTGCCAGATGCTGGGCTCCAACACTGAGCCTCGGATTACATCTTCTGCTGCTGATATGAAGAGGTTCATATCCATGACAAACAAGATGGGAAGAGATGCTACGTCCGGTTGGACACCCTTCTGGAGGTCTCGTTACCTGATTGTAAAGTCGGCTGAAGTGAAGCGTAGCTTGAATCCTCCTAGGTGATGATGTCTTGTGCAACTGTTCCCACAATTTGCTAGTTAGATCTTTGACACCTTCCTTTTTCATTAGGTGAACTGTTTTTAAATTATTTGTTCAGGATCTTTATTTCACTTCTCAGGTGGTGAATCTCTTTTTCCCTTCTGCCAAGATAGTTTATGATCCCTTTCCTTCTCCATTGGGCCGGATTGCTCTTTAGCAGAGTTGAACACAAGAGCTGAGAGGGAGTCAATCTTCCTGTAGGTCCAGCCAATGCAGCTTCCAAGATGCAATCCATGTCATCATTGAACTGATTCCAAGATACATTGTCTGATGATCTGGGCCACCTGATGCTCTTTCCTCGATGAATGGGTTAGGGTGTTAGAGGGAGCACTTATTCAGTCCCTTCTTTGGCTCTGGGGTAGCTCAGATGCGTAGAGATCTTCAGCTCGGTGGATGCTTCCTGGCCGGAGTTCTCCATCATCTCACTGGATGTTCAGACCGTGTGTTGCACCTGAGTCACCTTTGTTCCACAACTGGACCTGCTTTGGTGTATCTCAAGACCTTTGATGTTTTTGCAGATTTTGCCGCAATGGCACTTTGCAGTGAATGCCTCCACAGACAGTGTTGTTTGCTTGAGTCATCTCGTTAATGTATTTCCAGACCTGGTCGTTGCCATTGTGTCTGTCCTATTGAACCTCTCATCCTCACCCCTCCTCTTGGGAGATTCTGGGGGTACTGCGTATTTAGTTCAACCATAGCTTGTAAGGTGCCCTCTTGCAACTTGTGTGCCCGTGCCAGTCTTTCCTGGAGGTCAGCTGTCTTTCAGCATCACCGACCTTCCTCAGTTGCCATCTAGTTACTGGTGAACCAGATGTCACTTGCATCATAACCGGGTATTCTCTTCAGTTACCTGATGAGGTAACCATAGCCTTTAGCCTGGGGCAGATATCATCAGCTGGTGCCTCCTAAATATCACATGGATTGTTCTGAAAATCATATCGAGTTAAACTGATAGCTCTTTTGCTATTCAGTAAATCATGGATTATTGAATGGGACAGTGCAATAAATTTGATTTAAAAAAATGTTTTTTTTTCTGGAGCAAGCCTTGACTGCAAGGGCTTTATATATAAAAGAAATACATTGGAATAACATTAAATATTCTGTCCGGACCAAGTTGTAGAATAGCTTATGGATCATATTTTATGAGAAAGATAGAATATCATCTTTGAACACAAGCAATACAGAACTATTTCTTTTGAAAAACACATTTGAACATGAATGTCAAGAACATGACCCATGAACTAAAGATAGGAGATTCAGCATCCTGAGTAATTCAGCAGCAAGCAATTTGTTACAGTTTGGCCACTTAAGCAGAAGGAAAATCATATTATCCAAGAGGAAAGAGACATATCTCAATCCAGATAAAAGACATAATAGAATATGGTTACAATATGTTGCAAAGGTTTATGACATCCACGGAATTTGTCGGCCTCTGGTAAAGCTCAGGAGGAACAGGAAGAGGAGAAGGGCAACGGGAAAGGAGGTGGTGAGCTGAGAAAGGAAGGGACAAAGTCAGTTAGATAAAGCACTGAACTTTAATACACATTCATTAAAAAATACCACTACCATGGTCCACAAGCACAATCAATAGAAACAGCTAGAAGAAAAAGTTGGTATCAAGAGATTTTCCTTATAAAATGAAATAAATGTCACTTGGAAACTTTGTGGCAACTTGAAAATGGACAGGGATGGTCAGTGAAGACGTTTGAAGGAAATGAGGGGTGGCGATTCCTGAAGACAGATGCTGTGGAGGGATTATGTGCAGGGAGAGAATGTGAGCAGCTGATGATTCAATCTCAATGTAAAAATGAGTCTATCCTGATATCCCTGTGTTGTGGTAAGCAGGGACAATTACATATTCAATTGAAGTGAAAGAATTTGTGTCTTTGTTCAGTGCAAAGTAATAAGTGACCACTAATAACCACATCACACAAATGCCTAGTAATGGTGATCATAGACAAGAGAAAATATGACCAACAAATAACAACTAAAAATCTGCAGATGCTAGAAATGAGATAAAGAGCAAGAAACGTTAGAAACATTCAAGTCAAATGCTCATTTTATTTCAGTGTTCAGCCAGCTCACTTTGGCATTCAATCGGTATTTCAATGCCAGCTGTCCCACCATCTCTTCGGGGCTGTCATCAAATATATAACTGGGTCATCCATGTAAACGTTTAGTCTTAGTTTGCAGATGATGAACTGTATATCCTGGAGCAAGTGACTCACTTCCCAATTCTCAAGTCTTTGAGGTTTGGTTCAGAATGTTGAATTACTTTTCACTTGCATGGCTGCTAAGATATGGCTCACATCATCTTTCTGTTCCTTCAACACTGGTGTAACAATTACCCAATGACTGAAGCTTCACTGCATAGCTTGCGGCGGAGTAAGAAACTGGTTCGTCAGTATCTCAAATTAAATTAGTAGGTTATATGCTGCCCTTGCCAAAGTGCCTATATTCTGTAAATAAATTAGAAGCATTTAGTAAAAACTATCCAGCTTAATCTATATTAGAATATCACAAGTTGCAAAATCCTGATGGTGAAAAAGGAATCAAAACTTTTTCCCCCAAGTCTAAGAGAGCAGGGCCCTACATAGAATTCAAGGCCCTCTGGCAATTAATCCTACTTTTCTTGTTAAAGATCATTCCCACTGCTGCGCATCTGTCCTCATTTGAAATGTAAGACAAAGAACTGTGAGCTCTCTGTAGGATCAAAGCCAACAACATGAACCCATGTTAATCCTGATCTTAGCCTGGCCTGGAGAACCACTGCAGCAGTTAGCACTATGTTATTACAGCCTGGGACGTCAGAGTTCCAACATCCCCTAAAAGTGTGGCTTTTTTCCGGGTCCTCCAATGTCTTTTCACAGTCAAAAGACGAACCAGTTAGTAGGTTAATTGGTCATTGTAAATTGTCCCGTGATTAAGCCAAGGTTAAATCACGCAGGGGTTACAGGAGGAAGGAGTGTACAGGTTTGGGCAAGCAGTAAAAGGAACAAAGAAACCAGCCTGACAGCCATACTTCAGATAATATATCACTTGTACAGAGGTGCCTACTTCCATTTCGAACTTCCTTTGCAAAAAAATGGACCTTGAAAGGTTTTACAATTAGCATAAATATTTAACAAACCGCCTACGTTATTGCCAACCTAATAATGTGCTTGAATTAAAATGGTTCCAGTAGATTAATCTGACAACTAAAAAATATTGCAACTGAGATGTACCGTGAATGAGACTTGAGCTTCAAGTGACAGTAATAAGGTTGGAATTATTGCTGAGCTCAGTTGGCAGGTTATTATTCAGCTCAGTTGCTTGATAACCGACCCCTGGCTCTTAAAAAATAAATAAATGAAGCCGATGGAGTTTTCTCAAAAATAAGCAAGGAATATTAAAATTTCATGTTCAGCAGCAGAATCACTGAAAAGGGATTACAATCTTAAAGCACCAAACAATGTTATTAGTTGTGGGAAACCAGAGAGTTTGACATCAGGCAGGCAAGATCCTCATCCTCTGTGATGTGTAATGTGAATGACAGGAGAACACCCAAAATATAGATGAATGCTCAATTAGTCACTTCGAAGACTTAAGAGATTCCTATAGGGCCTTAGAGATCATTGATCAAGGAATAGTCTATAGTAGGTAATGGTTTAATGAATGTTTATGCTACTCTCAGCAGAGAATCTGCATATGAAGTTGTAAATGAAGCCCGAGAAACAACTGCTTCTTTTTCTCACCTGCAGAAAATGGCTTAAAACTTCTGAAAGCCTGGTGTGGTAATTCTGTATCCCAGGCACATTCTTTAGCTCCCAGTTTTCACACCACAAAGCAACCAGCTTATCCAAACCCAGTAAAGATATTTGATATTAAGTTATTCAGAGCTGGAGCTTGCCAATAAAAATTGAAAGGTACAAGAGGCTGAGGAGTGACCTTACAGTGAGATACAAAAATCATAAGGGGCATAGAAAAGATGGGTGGTCACAGATTTTCCATCCAGGGTAAGAGAGCTAATGCTGGAGGGCATATGTTTGAGGCGAGAAGGGATTTATTTTAAGGGGACACAAGTGACAATTTTTCTGTCCAAAAGGCAGTGGAATTGTGAAATGAACTGCCAGAGGAACTGATGGCAGCAGATGTGATTAGAATGCTTAAAAGGCAGTTTAGACAGAAACATGAAGAGAAAAGGTTTAGACTAGAGAGATATGGGCCAATTATGGGCATAGGGACTAGCTAAGGTAGGTAACTGTATCAGTGTGGACGAGTTGGGCCAAGGGCCTGTTTTTATGCTGAATAATCTATGCTGTGGACTCTGTACTATGCAGATCAGCCACGGACTGATTCTCTCTTGGGCACATTATGCCTGGGACCATGCTGGTAGCAGTTAGTTTCAACACCACACCAACACAAACATTAATGGCACGCTCTTCATTGAAAGATCCATTCTGATTTATACCATTGCTCCAAACATGCAACATTTCAGAACTAATTTACCTTTTCTTTCAAATAATCTGCAAGTTAACACTTTAAATTCAACACTCTTGGTTGAGTGTTTTCCACTCAAATTTTTCATTATATTCGGAATATCTCCCTACCATCAAAGAGCCAAATTTTAAAAACTGTCACACTATTTACTTGAATAGTACAAACGTTGAGAAACATCAGAAGCAAATCATATATTGCATGTTGGTTTATGAACCGGTGGCATTGGAAGGGTCACCTGTAAAATAGACTGCTGAGGCAAACTGATTAAATCATTAGGGCAAGTTTGCATGTAATATACTCATCAATGTGCCTTTGACAAGATTTTTTAAACATTTTGGTGTGAGATCACTGGTAAGCCTCAAACTAAATATATATTTATCAACTAAACAGTCCTTCCAGGTGAGGCAACACTTCACCTGCGAATCATTTACCGGGTCTGGTGCTCCTAGTCTGACCTCCTGTATATCGGTGAAACACGATGTAGATTGGGAGACCACTTCAATGAGCACCTACGCTTCCTCTGCCAGAAAAAGCGGGATCACCCAGTGGCCACCCATTTTAATTTCACTTCCCATTCCCATATGTCCATCCATGGCCACCCCCACTGTCATGATAAAACAATACTTAGGTTGGAGGAACAACACCTTATATTCCGTTTGGGTAACCTTTAGCCTGATGGCATGAACATCGATTTTTCAAACTTCCAGTAATGCCCCCCCACCCCTTTACCAATTCCCATCTCCTTTTCCCTCTCTCACCTCATCTCCCTGCTAGCCCATTGCCTCAGTCAGGTGCTCCTCTCACTTTTTCTGTTTTCCATGGCCTTCGGTCTCTTTCACCAATTAACTTCCCATCTCTTTACATCATCCTTTGCCCTACAGGTTTCACCTATCACCTTGTGGTTCTCTCTCCCCCCCGCCCCCACCTTTTGAACATTCTCCTCAGCTTTTATTCTTCAGACCTGCCGAAGGGCTTCAGCCCAAAACATCGATTGCACTCTTCTCCCTCGATGCTGCCTGGCCTGCTGAGTTCCTCCAGCTTTTTGTGTGTGTTGCTCACATATACTTAAATACACAAGAATCTTATTTCTATGAATTAATGAACCTAAACATTCATATGGAAAGATTGCCAAGTATTTTAAACTGATGTTAGGACCAGGTGGTGAACCAAACAGTCATTACAATAGTTTATTTGTGATGAGCAAGGTCCTAGCTAACATGTGGCTTAAGCTTCAAAAATTTCCAGCTGAATTGCAAACAAAGGACTTGCAGAGAAGTAGAACTTACTTTGTTTATTGTAATTTTCAAACATCAGTCAGCACATTATATTCTGGTAGGGAGTCTCAGGGAAACAGCTGATGCTTTAAGACTCTTTGAAACACTTGAATTATACCATGTCTGTGGAGTGTTTTATTTCAGTAGATAACCTTAACAAATCCCAACCCTCAGATATCTTCTGGTGCTTTGCACTTCATTGCTCCAAAACAAATCTGACCAATAAATGGAATTAAGTTCTAAAATACTCAAATCTGAATTATAGAATGTATTTTATGCACTGCTTGCCAATTTCACCCTAGCAGAAATTCCCCATCAATGCCAAAAGCAAAGTTATGGTTTAGATCTACTAAAATAAGATTACCCAGATGAACAATGGTTGTGTGAATAACAAGGAAAGTCTGTCTAAAACTACAATGGAAATTGAGTTTACAGCAAAAATGTATTTTTATTCCAAAAAATGATGGCACCAAAGTCAAATTCTCCCATCTGGGACTGCACTTCCCAATATAAAGTAATTATTCCCCCCCCCCACCAAGTATCAAAAATGGCAGCACATAGAGATGCATTGCCTTCTACAGCTAGTTTCTAGTCAGGGATTGCAGTCAACGAAAGCTCCACAAATACGACACCGCTGAATTCTTAGACAAAATTAATCCACCAGCAGCAGATTTAGTAGGAGTGCTTAATTGATTGGAGATTCTATGGACACCAGACACGGAGACAGCGACCTGGTCTGGGTATTTCAGCTGATGGAGTGACAGAAGCAGGCTATTTCACATTGTCAAGTTCACTGCTGACATGGCAGTGCTGGGGCTCATCACCAACAATAAGTTGGCTTACAGGTGGAAGAGGTGGAACAGGTGGAAGAGGTGGAAGAGCTAGAACCCTGGTTCCAGGCAAATAACCTCTTGTGCGCGGCGAAAAAGACAACGGGGATGGCTATCAACTTCAGGAAAACTCGCACCACTCACACCCCCCTCTACCTCGGCAGCACGGGGTTGGAAATTGCAAGCAGTTCCAAATTCCCAGGACTGCTTACAACCACTCATGCTCCTCGAACACACCTCAACAGGATCGAGAAACCTCACCTACTTTCTGAGGAGGCTGAAGAGAGCTGGACTATACATATCTATACTCATGTCATTCTATAGCCGCGCAGTAGAGAGCATACTGCAACGTGGCAGACAGGAAGTCTCCTCAATGGCTAGATAAAACTGCCCGATGCATCCCCGGCACCAGTCTACCTGGCACCATGGACACGTATACAGAAAGGTGCTGGAAAATAGCCAGCAAAACAAGGTAGGACACCACCCGCCCAGCTCATGGATTGTATGATCAACATCCAAGCCATATAACCATATAACAATTACAGCACGAAAACAGGTCATCTTGGCTCTTCTAGTCCATGCTGAATGCTTACTCTCACTACTCCCACCGACCTGCACTCAGCCCATAACCCTCCATTCCTTTCCTGTCCATATACCTATCCAATTTTACTCAAAACAACCAGACTCAAAAACAGTTACTTTCCCCAAGCAGCAAGGCTGATCAACACCTCCATGCACTAAATCACCCCTCTACACCCCCACCACCACTACTTTATCATTTCCTGTCAGTCACCTTATGTACAGACATTTCTGTGCCAAGTATCACTTTACAGAAATATAATCTATTTATATTTATTGTGATTTCTGCAATCGTGTTATTTAACTTACTGAGTTTTTTGCGCTACATTGGATCCAGGGTAATAGTTATTTTGTTCTCTTTTACACTTGCATACTAGAAATGATATTGAACAACCTTGAATCTCGAAGATGGCGTGGAGCTGCACAAAGTTGCGGCTCAGATTTTCTTGATTGCTAGTTGATTCATGGGATTGTTTTGGTGACAGAGGGTAGCTTGGATTTAAGAGTCAGGGATGTCTGTTTTCAAAGGCCAATGATGCAGATGTGGGACATCCATAGACAGATGTTAGGTCAGCAGAGCAGTGTGAACAAGGGTTGATGTCGCCCCTCAGGGTCAGTAAGTTTTTGGCAGGTTCTACGAGGGCAGAAGTAATGAGATCTGGTGACCTCCGGGTTTGCAGATTGGTAGACTGGAGCTTAAGGCCCAGGGTATGGAGTACTGTATCCCCAAGTCTGGAGTTCGAGGCATAGCATTCAGTGATCAGTGGGTCCTAGGTCTAATGCCAAGGATCAATGCCCAAGGGTCAAAATCGAAATCTGAATGTTGAGCGCTGCTGGGTGGAGCCCAAGTCTGCGAACCTCTGCAAGTCTGCTGGGGGAGCTCGAGGTCCCAGCCTGTGCGTATGAGTCAGAGTCAACTGGAGGCCGAAAGCAGCCAGTCTGCGTGGTTGCAGGTAGGTGGGAACAATGGGACTTGTTTGGCTGTTGTTGTCTGGTTGCTTGTTGTGTTCTGTGTTGCTCTGCTAACCGTTGTATGTCAGTGCCAGCAGAGCATGCCTGGTGATGAGACTAACGAGCTGTCCTCAGCACAACTTCAGGTCTGTTGGTTGTTAATGCAAGCAACACATTTAACTGCACATTTTGATATGCGCATGATAAATAACTTTGAATCTTGGATGGTGAACCCTACAGGACCATATTTACACCCATGTTGTAACTACCTGTAATGAGAATCATAAACTTTTGATTTACTTATTTACCAAGTGCTACATTTTACAAGAAAAACAAAGTTTTGGTTTGGGTGAATTTTAAAAACACTGCAAGTTGAAATTATGCTGGGTGTTGCTAATAATGGACCCACTGACCATTCCAAAGCTACTTTGAAATGAATAAGTGGTTTTGTTAATGGGATCCTACTACCATCTTTAACATCAGCAATGACTGCACATTTGCACCCACCCCTCCCCAATTAAGACTTCCTCTTTGGCTCCCCTGGTCAACATCTTTCCCAATCAAAAATATGCACTGCCTTACTCTACCACCTCCATCATCTGTATACATCTTCTAAAATCAGGTCTCCACCCTTTTCCCCTATATGACTATGTTAAATCTGATGGCCAGAGTATGATCAATAGTTTTCCTATCACACCATGCTTAGTTTCTTCCATACTGGAGTCAATTTTGTTCTTAAACAGGCAATAAACAAAATCTCTTAATTTCTTCATAAAAATTCTTAGAAAATACATCTCTCTGAATTTTCTCCCCTCTCGGAAAGAATAGTGTTTACTTGAGTTGAGAACTACAAGTGACGGAAGTCTTCCACTACTTTGCTAAATTGAAGTTTCTTGTTCCAAGAACCAGCGCAGCGATTGGAGGAAAACTCTGCCTGTGGTTGGCCATCCTCACATTTTCCCATCCTAGAAATGTTTATGCCAAATGTGAGGTTATGCTTTTCATTCACGTAACAACTGGGGTGCATAAAGTTTAACTACTGACACACCAGAATTCAAACTACATATATAAACAAGGGATAGACTGCATTATTAGAAGTGTCTTCTCAAAAAATTAGCGATGTTCAAACTTTGAATGTATACAGTATGGTGGATCAAATGAAGACCCAGTCAACTATTTCAAGGACTTCAGCAGAAAGATTAAAAGCAAACATTGCTTTAAATATAACTTCCCATAAAATAGATAAAGTATAATGTGTACATATGGATACAAAGAGAAAACTTGATTTGCATCATCACAAAAATTTTGCAATATCAGTGTTAAAAAAGTGATAATAAAGTGTGTTCGAGGAGGACTTACTGAACACAGCAAGTTCAGAAAATGTTAAACTATTCGTATAAGTGGAGTTTAGATTCAAATGAGAACATTTATCTTTAGTAACATGCTCCTACAGATTTGACATTGTATTTGCAGTTAGCACTCAATTTATTCAAATACTGTAGGACTTTTACAATAATATAAACTTTTGTACTGTAGTTCTTTGTACATTGCCAACTCAAAGATTCACTTATCCTTCATGTGCCATTTACTGCAAACTGAACACGGACATGAAGAGATTCCTCAGGCATTTCAATATATGAGCTAAAACCTTCCAGGTCAGACATTTTTAGCTGGTTGCCAATAATCTCATATGCAGAGCTCAAATGGAAAGAATTGTTATAGTAAGCAATGGAGTTTATAGCAAAACAGTTCATTAAATGAGTATGTCTTTCTGACGAATGATATTGAATGTTGCAATCAAGGAGCTCTTTTAAAATAACTTGGGAACACCAAGGAAAATAATAACTATATACTTCAATTTGACTTTCCTTTTGATGTGGGGAAAAGCTTGCTACGTCAAGTTAGGTACTTGCCACATCCCAAAATCATAAATAGTTTGCTTAAAAAGAATTTAATACATCTTTTAACAAAAAATGAATTAGATGGAAGATGGCAGAGTGAAGCTCTGCAGTTTAATTCTGCTTCCATTTTAATTCCATTTCCCATATCCATTCTAAAATAGCACTCTGTGGCCTCCTCTGCTGCAAGATGTGGAGGAGCAACACATCATGTTCCGTTTAGGTAACCACTATCCTGATCGCATAAATATTGCTCTAATCCAGGATTTGCCTCCCTCCCCTTCTCTCATTTTTCAGTTCCCATTCTGGCTTCACTCTTACTCCTTCTTACGTACCACCTCCCTCTGTTGCCCTTCATCCTTCCCTTTCTGCCACTCTCCAATCAGATTCCTTCTTTTTCAGCCCTTTACCCTTTTCTACCTATCACCTCGCAGCTTCACACTTCATCCCTCTTCCCCCACTCAACCTACCTTCTACCTCTCCTGGGATCACCTATCACCTGCTAGTTTCTACTGCTTCCCCTCCTCACACTCTCATATTCATTTTCTCCCCCTTCCTTTCCAGTCCAGATAAAGGGTCTCATCCTGAATTGTTGACTGTCCACAGATGCTACCCGTCCTGCTGAGTTCCTTCAGCAATTTGTCTGCATTTCTCTGGATTTCCAGCAACTGCAGAACCCCCTGTGTTACAGAGGGAATCTGATTTGCAGGCAGACAGTAAAATACCTTTGTCATATTCATGCAAAACTAAAGCTTTCAAGTACAGAAAATTAAAAAAGCTGTTTGAATGGGTTAGAATCTGTTGGAAAAAGATATTAAGAACCCAAAATTGAAATAGCTAACACTGCTATATTTAAAAGAAGACCAGAAGTTGTAGGCAACTTGGACAGTTTCAAACATGTTCCAAAAAACTTAGTTACCTTCCAAATATTTTATACTGCATATTTGGAATAGAAAGATGCAGACAGTTGACAATAGAATAAAGGCATTATCATATTTAAGACCTTTCAAACTTGCACATCTAGATCAAAAGTACATCAAAGTAGAGAGGTGCTTAACATAAAATCTATATTTATAAAAATGCATCATGTAAATAGACTGAAGTTGTTATACAGCATGTAGGTTGAGTCTTGTCCAGGCAACCACAGAGGACAGATGAACAGTATGTATTGCTCTTAAATAAAACAACCAGATCTGAGTAACTGTATGCAATGAATACGCCGAGCTATCACAGCACTGAACTGACAATTCATTTCCTTTATTTACTTCGCAAAATAAATTTACAACCGTGGAAGTATACATTTTGGCTCAGATCAAATTCTGTGATACAGCTGCTCCCTAGTTGTTGTAATTAACTCCACACAAGCTGGGATGGGCATAGTCATGTTAACAGCCTTTACTATTAGTCATCAGAGGCCAAACGGAAAGCTGATATGAAAGTTTAGTCATTACTTATTTTTAATTAAAATTTTACAGAGTTTTTTATTTATTCATTTTCTAAAAGAAGTGCAATCCATTGAGCAAAAAAAGTTGTAACTCTTTTCAAGTACTGTATATAAACTCATAAGAACTTTCTACCAATTCTTGCTACCAGAAAAAAAAATAAAATCCTATATTGATGACTTTCAAATGGAATGACTGTCCTTCCAACATATCAGACAAACAAAATCACTTGACTCACCCGAAAATGAACTTTTCTTCATAGCTAACTTCTGAATTGCATACAGTAAGAGTCCTTAGGAACAAGTTAGGTTACTTCCACTGTATTCAATAATCAAAAAAAAGTGCAGTTTCACAGGAAGCTGACCGATTCACAAATTCTTCATTCAAAGACCAGCAAAAGGAGCTCTTTTACACGGCCCAACTCCTCATGAAACACTCCCATTAATCAGTACACACCTTTCCTAATCAGATGAACTTAGACATCTTTGGCTTTGCCCAACTTAGTTAGAACAGCAGGGAAATTACAGAACACCTATGTCTCCAAGCAATAATATTTCATAAAAATATTTTAATACAGACTATTAGTTCATCACAACAGACAGTAGAATGTTCACATATTTTAAATATTATTGTACATACTTCAAAGAAAATGGACTGTTTAATTTGCATAAAAACACCCTCCCCATTTTACCTACATGGTTCAGCTCACTTGGTGCAGTTAAATAGACCATAGGAAAATTTCACTGTTCAAAGTGCATTTAACTCTGATCAAAACTGTATGATAATAACTCAAAAGTTTTCCTCACATCCAGCAACATTAAAATATCAGCTATGAGATCTGTTTAGTCTACAAGTTTGTCATCCACTATGCAGAAAAAATCTACTTCTCCCAATAAATTGAAACAGCTAACAAAGAGACATCAACGAGAGACACCCCAGGCATTTCTCTTCCAATGTCACCTATTTAACACTTTTAACATCTCAGCTTCGTTAAGTGCAGTTGATTTCAACAAATAATAAAAAATAAAAATTCTCTGCTTGATAACATTCTGGCCCTAAACTGCCCGTGCCTGGTGCCGAGGGGGAGTGACAGGTGTTCAACAGAACTTTTCACTGGGTCCCAGTACCAATCTTCTTTAAGTGGTTCTGCAGAGTCAAAACAAAATAATTGCCCTAAAATCCATCTCACTTTTATACAACATATGTCCTGAGATAAATAATGAAGTCCTCTGAATATTTTAGTGACTCAGTTACCTGAGAAAACAGCTTTAAAAACAAAGACCACCACATTTGACTGCACATCACAATTCTACAAGGACTTTAAAGTACCTTCATCATTATTTGTGCAATTACAGTATGTTCACATCTTTCTCTTACTGGTGCATCTCATATTTTTTTAATAATTATCAGATGATATTGTAAATTCCAAACAAATTTGCATCAAAGATATACTTTTAACTTTGTTAGCCACATTATGGTGGGTTTCCTGACCATGAAGTTATAAACTCAAGTGAAGACATTAAGCCATATCAGATATAAGTAGCCACAAGCACCCTCACTTAAAGGAAGTTATAGTTTAGTTACCCAATCTTCAGACTAGTTCACTTCCCTGTTTATTCTCCATGGCAACCTTAGCTGCCAATACATGCTATTTGAGCGGTGGGTCCCCCCTTCCTGTCTCAGTGAAGATACCTCCAGCTAACAAGTTAGTTCAGAACAAAATTTATTTGTTTTTGGTGATAATACATTTAAATCTAAACAACACTCTTAAAAGGCATTTAAATCCCACAGAGAATTTCTACCTTAAACATTTCCAAATTACAAACCATTTCTACAACACAGAAGATTTCCAAATCATGGGAACAATTCTTATAAACTGAAAGGAGGTTTCAATGATGAAGCTGAATGAATTACCCATCACAGAAATCACAGCCAGAGGAATAGATTCTAGTGCACCATTTGTTTATTTCATGCTTCATAATGTTCCTTACCATATTCCTAATAAGCCTGAACTGCTGTCTATACTTAAACAGTTCCTTTGCCATTTGGATCACCTCACATATGACATTTCCTCAGATACCCTTTTTTCACAATCAGTCTAAAAGTCTCTTGAAGGCACAATTCCAAACTACCCACAATTAGTGCTGTAAAGCTAACTTCTGAGTATTTAAACCATCCAACTATACATACATCAGCTATTGATATGCTAAGTGATTTGTCTGCAAACTTCCTTAGATTAAACTATTTAGCCAGCATTGTCTGTTTTGAAACAAGCCAAATTAGATAATCCGTTGTTTTATATTGTGCCTCTTAAACAGCAACGAACCAGGTGAAGTGATCAACATCCAACTTTTTACCTACACTGTGTCTGTTATATACTGAGCTTGTTTGCAAATAGAAACATAGAAAACCTACAGCACGGTACAGGCCCTTCGGCCCACAAAGTTGTGTAGAACATGTCCCTACCTTAGAAATTACTAGGCTTACCCATAGCCCTCTGTTTTTCTAAGCTCCATGTACCTATCCTCTTGTACCTCTTAAAAGACCCTATTGTATTAGCCTCCACCACCGTTGCTGGCAGCCCATTTCACACACTCACCACTCTGAGTAAAAAAATTAACCCTGACGTCTCCTCTGTACCTACACCCCTGCACCTTAAACCTGTGTCCTCTTGTGGCAATCATTTCAGCCCTGGGGAAAAGCCTCTGACTATTCACACAATCAATGCCTCTCATTATCATATACACCTCTATCAGGTCACCTCTCATCCTCCGTCACTCCAAGGAAAAAAGACCGAGTTCACTCAACCTATTCTCACAAGGCATGCTCCCCAATCCAGGCAACATCCTTGTAAATCTCCTCTGCACACTTTTTATGGTTTCCACATCCTTCCTGTAGTGAGGCAACCAGAACTGTGCACAGTACTTCACGTGGGGTCTGGCCAGGCTCCTATACAGCTGCAACATTACCTCTTGACTCCTAAATTCAATCCCACGATTGATGAAGGCCAATATACCGTACGCCTTCTTAACCATAGAATCAACCTGCACAACTGCTTTGAGCGTCCTATGGACTCAGACCCCAAGATCCTTCTGATCCTCCACACTGCCAAGAGTCTTACCGTTAATATTATATTCCACCATCATACTTGACCTACCAAAATCAACCACTTCACACTTATCTGGGTTGAACTCCATCTACCACTTCTCAGCTCAGTTTTGCATCCTGTCAATGTCCTGCTGTAACCTCTGACAGCCTTCCACACTATGCACAACACCTCCAACCTTTGTGTCATCAGCAAACTTACTAACCCATCCCTCCACTTCCTCAACCAGGTCATTTATAAAAATCACAAAGAGTAAGGGTCCCAGAACAGATCCTTGAGGCACACCACTGGTCACCGACCTCCATGCAGAATATGACCCATCTGCAATCACTCTTTGCCTTCTGTGGGCAAGCCAGTTCTGTATCCACAAAGCAATGTCCCCTTGGATCCCGTGCCTCCTTACTTTCTCAATAAGCCTTGCATGGGGTACCTTATCAAATGCCTTGCTGAAATCCATATACACTACATCTACTGCTCTTCCTTCATCAATGTGTTTAGTCACATCCTCAAAAAATTCAATCAGACTCGTAAGGCACAACCTGCCCTTGACAAAGCCATGCTGACTATTCCTAATCATATTATACCTCTCCAAATGTTCATAAGTCGTGCCTCTCAGTATCTTCTCCAAAATCTTACCAACCACTAAGGTAAGACTCACTGGTCTATAGTTTCCTGGGCTATCTCTACTCCCTTTCTTGAATAAGGGAAATCTGGATTTTCAAACTCCAAACTGATTACTGCTTGACATTTACATTTTAAGAACTGAAGACTGGCTCCCTTTGATGACCAGAAACTAAACAAAGAATATCATTGGGAGTTTAACTTGCACTTTTTGATCTTACAATGGCAACTGCTGTGTTTACAAAACTGAGCTTGGCAAAAGCACAAGGCGACCTGGCCCGGAAAGTGAATAGCCATCATTATGGTTCTTCTCATGGATGTTCTTGGGAAATGCATTTTAATTTACTGTGAAGTGTGCATTTATTCTGGAATGACTGTTGTTACAATGACACTTGGCTCCTAATATCAGTAACAGGATGGGTGTTCTTAAATTGAACATAGGAAGCGATAGGAGAGATGAACTAAGACCTGGAGTTTATCTGATCTGTTATGAACAAACATTATTGTTATTGACCGGACCTTATTGTCAAATGGAGAATAGATTTTCATTTGCAGTTACGTTTTAAAGTTCTCTTATTCATCAACTCTGGATTTAAATACCTATGATTTTTCTTGCAGCAGACAAATGCTCACAACCTTTTTCATGCCATGGACCAGAGGTTGGGAACCCCTGATCTAGCTAGATACTCAGTTTTAGACTAGCTCACCCAATAAAATTAAGGATGCCCGACCCACGTTCAATTGCCTTGAGTGTTCATTCCACTAAAGTCTCTGGATTTATATCAGGCTGAGTTGCACAATGCCAACTTTTCTCGGTACGTTAATTGGGTCAGGATGACTTGCTGTTACCATGTTATGTCCTCTTCTCTTGACCAATGTACTTGCAACATTGTCAGTTTTTTTCCCATTTCAGTGGAGAATGGAGACAGCACATATCCAAACTTGGATCAAGGTTTGGACTGGCTCTGCTTGGTTTGTGTCAGGCTGTTATTTTTATCTCCAAGCAGATTTCAAATAAAAGTTGTCCTCAAAATGCTGGGAAATTTCAGTTTAAATTCCTGACCAAGCAGGCTCAACCAACACATCATTACATCAATCAATGGCTCCGTTCCGGAGAGATTCTGGCCTGAATCTTGAGATAAGTGATGAAATAAGAGCAGTGTTAGTGTTTCATTCTGTTGGGTTCTGGCCTGGAACATGCTTAGCGCCATCTACAGGCCAGTGGGTACTCTGTGAGCAGGGCAAGCAATGAATGACAAATCGCCTGAGCTAACCAGATGATAGGAATCCATTCCGACATGAGGTATAACTTGGAATTTTGAATTCAAAAGCTAGACTAAAAAATAGAAATAAAGATAGAAATATGAGAGAACAAATAGGGCATAGAAGAAAAAAAACTGAAGACTAATAAGTTCTCTGTAAAACGTCAGTGTTGACCCAGTAGTTGGAATGCAAAACACCATTAAAACCACAGTTAGATTTGAACAGCCCATCCTTTACTCTTTAGTAGATGAGTACAGCAAGATCATAGCTTTCTTCATTCATCAATGCCAACTTTCTTGACAGGATACCTTTCCGGTAAAATTTCAGTGTGACAAAATGCAGTTATTGTCAGTAGTACTCTTCTTTTAACAGTATTGCTATTATTCGGCCTTTAATATTGTTGTCTTCTCTTGTACCGTACACATACAAGAGAATCTCTAATTGAAAACTTCTACTATCTTCCGTAACCTGATTAAGTTCATAAATCTGTGCAAACCCACTTACAATTTTGGCTCACATTTACAGAGCCAAATCCCTTCCATTAAGATTTTACTACATTTTTTTATTGAAGGTTCTGGAAATGACCTTCTTGGCACTGTAATGAACAGCAGATGACAGTGGAGGGGGTACCAAACATTCATTTTAATGAGTAGATGTGTATGAAAAAGACCCTTTCTACGTGATTTAAATTGAATGAAACTCACAAAGCAGTCAAAGACAGTAGCAGTGGCCTGAACTCTGCTTATGTTTCAACTCGCTTTTATTTAACTAGTAAGGGAATGCATTTGAACAAACTACCTTCTCTCTCTTTGATTGATCTTTTTATCAAATGAAATCTTATCTGAGATGTCAGAAAAATACCTGTACATTGATTCCTCCCTTTCCGGAGCCATCCCTGGTTCCTCACAATCATTGTTGATAAGCATTGTGGCTTCAAAATTTAGAGACAAGCTAAAACATGGTAATTTCTTACAGATCAAATATAGTGATTAAATTCAAATGTTTCAATTGAATTGCCTGGTACAGGACTATTACTTGCTTCTGTTTCAATTGATTGAAAACAGCTTATGCTGGTTCTATTAATTAGAATGTACTACCAGATTCACAAGTAATTTAGAATAGACACATTACATTTGGTCCACATTGATCCAAACTATATTATTGAAGCACCCTCTCCATGTCAACCAACTACCAATCTATTTATCTTTCTCTGGTCTAGCAAGTGAGGTGGTGGGCAGGTGAAAAGGATCGAAGTAATCATGTTTTATGTGCCTTGGATGGAAGCGGGAAGGCATTCTGCAATAATGCACAACCTAAGCTGGCCATGTCCGCTGTAAGGAAATATATCATGGATAATTAGTCAAGCAAAGTCACTTTAATCTTTTTGAGGATTACCAGGAACTGCGATTCTTCCCACTTGAGTTACTCTGCCACATGGCCAGGGTGGTTCTAGCTGGACGAGCAACGGCATCCACGTCAGGAAAGTGCAGGAATTCACGTGATGAAACCCCAACCCTGACTACAAATTTCTAAACTCTGAGGACACAGGTACAGAAATATACAATTCAAGTACAGGACATAAGTACTTGCAGTACAATTCCAACTGATATAAAACTGTTCACTAGTTTAATAAGATGGACACTTGAGCTCACAATCTACTTTTTAAGGCCTTGCACCTTATTGCCTGCCTGCACTGCACTTTTTCTAGAAGAGCTCGTTCTGTTATTGCTTTCCCTTGTACTAATTCAATCTACTGTTGTAATGCAATGATCTGTATGGATGGCATACAACATAAAGATTTTTACTGTACTTCAGACCTGTGATAATAATAAACCAATTTATGTACTTACATTGAGCAATAGGTGGCAGGGCAGAGATATGTCTTTACCAAAGGAGGTGTTGGGCGTTCCTTTCCTTCACTAGCCCGCAGGTTATCCTTGGGCAAGGAGTAGCACCTGCTTAGCAACCCCCCTCCCCCACCGCAACCTCCAAATCAGGGTCACATGAAACCACAGGAGCAGGTGCTGGATGGTTGTACGAACAGCTGGTGCATATCACAAGTTATGTAACCACTGACACCAGCAAACAACCTCCGAAGAGTATTAGTAATGGCTGAAGTTACCCGTCTTTAAAAGACAATGCTCGGAAGATGGCAATGGCAAACCACTCCTGTTGAAAAATTTGCCAAGGACCACCATGGTCAAGGCCATGATTGCCCAAGTCACATGGCAGGGAACACGATGACGATGGTAATAGACATAGGGTAAATAGGGGCTTAATAATATCCACCACAAATAATAGTTGTATATGAAAGAAAATGTGATATGACCCTTTACTTTCCTCTTTGACTATACTGTATTCTCCTGTATCTTTTATGAATAAAAGATAATAAGTTGGTGAGGCTTCCTGCAGATTCCTAGTTTCGTTGAGATTTGCTAGGGGTTTATAAAGCTATAAGAGGCACAGAGAGAGTGGGTGGTCGAAGTATTTTTCCCTCTGTGGAAACGCTGCAGGACATAGCTTTCAGGTGAGAGATAGAGAGAGAGAAAGTTTAGAGGGAATACACAGGGCAATTTTTTTTTAATTCAGAGAGTGGTAGGTGCCTGGAACGCGATGCCAGGTGTTGTAGTGGAGGTAGATATGAGTGTGACATTCAAGAGGCAAATGAATATGAAGGGAAAGGAAGGACAAAGATCATGTGTAGATAGAAAGGATTAGTTTAATTTGGCCTCATGCTAAGAAAATGAAATTGTGGACCGAAGAGCCAGCCCCGATGCTGCACTATTCAGTGTTCTAATTTTTCTCCCCTACTACTCATTGCTTTCCACTAACAACCATCAACTAACAACTCTTGGGAACTAGAGTTTATAATTGCAGACAACATGTTCTGCATAAAGAGAATCCCAATGACCAAAATGAATGAGTTTTTACAAAATTATTTAGTTAAATTCAAATAAGCTTCCCCTGCATTACTCCTTCCGCTGCACTACAGAGGAAGGACTCGGTGGATGACTGCCAAGATGCACAGGCTGGGAGCCAAATCAGGCCTCTGTCCATTGGTGCATTCACATCCCCATACAGGGCCACTTCACCATGGTCATGTAGCAATGATTCAGAAGGCAGAGCACTGTTAATGAAGCAATAACTGAATGATGCCACATGTCTGACAGCTGTGTCCATAACCCACAATGGAGGCCTTCATTGCCTGACTCAGAGCTCATGCCAAATGAATCCCATCATTGTGATCCCCCGTTGGCAATAAATTTAATTCAATTGTCTGCTGACTTGGAGTTCTGTCTCTACAACTGCCATGGCTTACATTTGGAAATCATTCATCTGTTCCTTCTGCCGCAATCCTTCTGTCATTGGTCTGAGCAGTAACGAAAAAAGCTTGCGTTAACGTAATGCCCTCTCGGACCTTTTCAGAGCATTCAAGAGATACTTGCAGCTAATTGATACATCTTTGGAGATGTCACTCACTGCCAGGAACATCTGCTTTAGCAGAGCTTTTCAACTGAGCCAACAAGCCAAGTCCATTCTGACTGGACCATCAGCAGTTACAGCCAACCTCAAGAGTCATTAAAACTGTGCACCGTTAGGGAGCGTTATTCTCAAAGTTTAAAAAGTTCAGAGTTCACAGTAAATTTATTATCAAAGTACATATAGGTCACCATATACTACCCTGAGATTAATTTTCTTGTGAGTATTCACAGTAAATACAAAACATAATAGAATCAACCAAAATGCACACAACATGCAGAGACAAACAGCCGATGTCTAAAAGGCAACAAACAGTGCAAATACAAATCAGAGGGAGAAAAGTAATGATAGTAATAATAAAAAAAAGCAACAATTATCGAGAGAATGAGTCGTAGATTCTTTTAAATGAGTCCATAGGTTATCCCTAGGTTGTGGAATCAATTTGGTGGTGGTGTGAGCATATTTATCACCTCTGCTTCATGAGTGGAGGGGTAATAACAGTTCCTGAACCTGCTGGCGTGGGACTCGACACTCCCTTATCTCCTTCCTGATGGCAGTAGCAAGAAGAGTGCATGGTCTGGATGGTGGTTGACCTAGTTGATGGATGCTGCCTTCCTGCTTCATCACTTTCTGTAAATGTGCTCAGTGGTGGGGAGGGCTTTACCCCATGATGGCATTGTACCAGGCTACATTGTTCAGGGTACACCGTGACTGTCTCGGGCTTTTGCATTACATCAATCGAAGTGCAGGTCCTGCTTCTTTGCCTCAGAGGTGGACACCCCTAAAGAGATTGAACAGTTCCAGTAGCCCTGATGAACAGGTATTGAAGATGCTCTGAGAAAATTTGCACTAGCCTTAAAGGTAAAACAGTGCCTCACAACTTCAGAGACAAGAATAACATGAAGACAGAAAACACATGGAAGATCCCTTCATTCTGCCTCTTCTCCATACTTATGGGTTAACAGCCTCGAATCCCCGTTCATCCACCCTACAGTGGCAAGGAAATATCAGAGCAACGAAAGGGGGATTAGGTTGTTCGGGTCTTACGAGTAGCAAGTGCCGCAAGATCATAGCAGTGAAAGTTCTCGCAATTATAATCAGGTATATTTGAGCAATTAGAAAAATGACCTGCGGCAACACACTGCTTTTATTTTTCACTTTACTCAGGAAATGGGAGTTTCAGCATTGACGGTGCCTTCTTCAGTACTGTTTATGTAGCACCCCCATGTGGTAGGTTCCATTCAGCTAATCTGGAATCAAAGCTCCAGGTTAAAATGTTCAAAGCAAGTTTATTATCAAATTACATATATGTCACAATATACAATCCTGAAATTTATTTTCTTGCAGGCATACTCAATAAATCCATAGAATAATAACCGTAACAGAATCAATGAAAGACCACGCTGACTTAGGCATTCAACCAGAGGGCAAAAGACAACGAACTGCAAATATAAAAAGAAAGAAAGAATAATAAATAAATAAGCAATAAATATCAAGAACATGAGATGAACAGACCTTGCAAGCGAGTCCATTGGTTGTGGGAACACTTCAATGATGGGGCAAGTGAAGTTGACTGAATGCATCTCCTTTGGTTCAAGGCCATGATGATTGAAGGGTAATAACCATTCCTGAACCTGGTGGTGTGAGTCCTGATGCTCCTGTACCTTCTTCCTGATGGGAACAGCGAGGTCAAGAGAAAATGAAGAGATCCTGCAGCAAATCACAAAGTTAGATTTGTTTCCTCAATTTTTTTATTATTTATATTAAAAACCAATATGACTAAAGGTTGTAATTCAAATTATGTTGGATCATATGTAAGCAGATACTAAGCAATTCTGCAGATACTAGAAATCCAGAGCAACACACACAAAATGCTGGAGAAACTCAGCAGGTTAGGCAGCATCTATGCAAATAAATAAGCAGTTTTCATTTCAGGCTGAGACCTTTCTTCAGGACTGAAAAGAAAGGGGGAAGAAGCCAGAACGAAAAGTGGGGAAAGGGGAGAGGATATGGAGGATAGCTAGAAGATGATAGGTGAAGCAATGTGGCTAGGAAAGGAGAGGAATGGAAGGAATGTGTTCGGAGAGGAGAGTAGACCATAGGAACAAAGGAAGGAGGAGGGGGCCCAAGGGGAGTTAATAGGCAGGTGAGAAGAGAAATGCATCTAGAGCGGGGACTCATAGTAGGGGGTGGAGGAGGAGGGTAAAATCTTTTTAAGAGGAGAAATTGATATTCATGCCATCAGGTTGGAGGCTACCCAGATGAAATATAAGGTTAAACTCATACTTTATTTTGTTTATATACAGATATTGTATTTTGAAAAGGAGATGATTTCAGGACTTTGGCAAAGAGATTTTATTTTTTTTGCTACTGCGTTGCTGAATGGGCATTTTGCTTTCTACTGATGTTGCAAGATAAGGCAGTGTTGGAGGGAAGAGTTTAGAAAGGGCTGTTGGATGGATACTGAGGATTAAAGCCTTGTGTCAGATTGGTGAGCAATGTAGTAGTTGAAAAGGTGAGGAGTTTTAAGCAAGCTCAGTGAAAGGATGAAGAGAGCCGGTCAGGTAAGTATAAGGAAGGGCGGAGACTGAGACTATGTCCACACTAGACCGGATAATTTTGAAAGCGCCAGTTTCACATAATAATGAAAGGCGTCCACGCCAACCATTTTTGAAAATACCTCCGTCCACATTAAAACGGGTATTTGGGGAAATTGCCTTCTACTGGGAATGTGTAGGACACATCTACAGAAAACAAGCAACATGTTTGGAGTCGAATCTCACTGTGAAAGTGCACGTTTGTGCAGTTACAGACTAGAAAAACTTAAAAGGAAATTGCCAAATGATGGATAGCTGTTGGCTCTCATGCAGGAAGACATAAAATTTAAAAAAAAAACAAACACTGGAGCGTATGGAGGCAACCAACGGGGAGTTCACGGACAGTATGACCCAGCTGATGATGAACATTGAAAAACTGACTAACTCTATTACATTAACAAAAGCATGTCGGCTTTTATCTGATATTTCCATACAGTGTTACATTATGCTGTTATACATCTATTTTCAGAGAATACTTGCATGAATAGGTAAACCACCTTCATACAAGCACGGACAGAAAACAGGGCAAAGTGAGTATACTTATTTATTCAGTAAGTTATGGGTCAAAGTATTTGGTAAATACATTTCTAACTCTTCTGGCTTCAGTCGTGTTGCTGTCTGTTCTGAAATTTTTAGGTTGTGTAGGGGTTGCGTTCAAGAAAACAACGAAATGCCGCGCTGCCGCCACCGTCTGTTCTGGCACGTCATGACAGCGTTTCTAGAAATCTCCGGTTACCCCATCCACACTACACTGCCCAAGCGGCGTTTTCAAATTTACACACTCTGGAGGGTGTTTTAAAAAAGCTCCGTTTTTGGGGGAGGAAAACGCTGTTTCAGTGTGGACGAAGGGTCAAAACAAAGAGGAAAAAGCTTTGGTTATGGATTTATCCGGTCTAGTGTGCAAGTAGCATAAGAGTAGGGGATGGATCTGGAAGAAGACATTGAGTTGAAGAAGAGATCAGAGGACAGAGGGTGGTCAGTGTTGCACAATAGGGTGAGCTCAAGTGAAAATCAAAGTTAAGTAGTCGTGTGCTAATCCAATAAATACAGCTTTGTGCTTCAGTACTGTGATGTCCCGCGAATGCTCAAGTGATATTCATTCATGGTGCAACTTGGTCAACTTTAACCTGTAATGCTCCAAATCAGGCAATACATAGAATTGTCTGTGTGCAGCAGATGCAGAATTTGAACCAGGAGTGCCTGACAGAAGAACAAGCCCGTCACTTAACTAAACTTCCAAATACGTGACCTGACGGAGCACTAAGCACATCACTGACAGTATTCCTTGAGTGAGTTGTGGAGAACAACTAAAAATAAGGAACAAATACAATGTTTAGCATTAATGAGTGAGATTTCTATTTAAGCTATGTGAATTGCAAGTTCATCTCTCCTTCCCTGCAGTCAAATAAATTAAATACCAGATTTTGACTAAAGCTTCATCAACAGGGTTAACAAAACTGATATCCTAACATTGCCAACGAAGTGAGCAGCACATGCAATTCGTAATTTTTGCCAGTATAAGCTGTAGCAACATTTTATTTATACACTCTTGTAAGTTATATTTTCTGGAAGGAATAAAGCTTATCAGAAAACACCAATCTATTCTAACAACTAAGCAATGGGCATAACACTTCTTGCAGTGCCTAGGTATTTGCTGCACAGGCCTCAATTAAACAACCCAGAAGCAAGTGCTGCAGATTGCACTTTGCGTTCCGTAGGACGTGCGCTGCAAAGTAGTCGTCAAATTTGTCATAATGGATCAAAAATTTCCTGATGAGCTCATTATATGTTGCTAAAAGTTATAGGCTCATCAGGCTAATGCTTTTGCTGGTTTCCATAAAGCGACTGAGAGTACGAGACTCTTCAGCAGGGCTTGAGAAAAAAAGATGAGGAGTCAGACTTAGAGCATTCTAAGTCCTCTATGGCCTTCTGCCCTCTCTTATCAGATTCTGCCTTGAATATCTTTCACCAATCAACTTCCCAGCTCTTTACTTCATCCCTCCCTCCTCCTGGTTTCACCTATCATCTTGTGTTTTTTCTCCCCAACCCTCCAACATCTTTTAATTCTGACACCATTTTTTTCCCCCAGTCCTGCTGAAGGATCTCGGCCCAAAGTGTTGACTATACTCTTTTCCAAAGATGCTGCCTGGCCTGCTGAGTTCCTCCAGCATTTTGTGTGTTCGACTTGGATTTCCAGCATCTGCAGATTTTCTCTTGTTTGTAAAAAAAAACTGGAAGGTGGTATTTATGCATTCGTTGTCTGCTCAGAAATCTCATAACAGAGGAGAAGGAGCTATTTCTAAAATGTTGAGTGATGTCATCAATCTCCTGTACCTCTTCTCTGATGGTAGTAATGAGAAGAGGGCATATCCTGGGTGGTGGGAGTCCTTAATGATGGATGCCACCTTTTGAGGCATTGCCTTTTGAAGAGGTCCTTGATGGTGGGGAGGCTATTGCCCATGATGGAGCTGGCTGAGATTACAACACTTTGCAGATTATTACAGTCCATTACTGAAGGCAATCAGCACTCAAACAGCAGAAGAGCTTTGTATAACAAATTATCAATAGTCAAATTACCTTAAATACACAGTTGTTAAAAATGCTGTACTCGTGTACTACACAGAGAAAGTCTCATTAGCTTATTTCTCATCTAAATGATAATGGACTTCTGGACAATTACATTTAAAAGATAATATTAAACGTCTTCAGGAAGCATTATCGACATGCTTTCAATGCCATGTTTTTTTCCTCAAAGCACCATCCCTTATCAATGAATGGTCAGAATCTGCATGTGCAAGGTCGATGATGGTAATTCGAATGCAACTGCACAGTCTGCACTTTTTGCTGTAAATTACTTAAGGCCAGTAAAGGTAATAACACTGGACTTGGATGGACATAATTTTTTACCATTGAAACAGTAAAGGAATTTTTGATAATAATACAGATATTTTCAGAAGTAAAAAGAAAAAAGTAGGTTGGCATTTAGATTGTGATCTTGAAGTGGGATGAGGTGCTGGCAATCAATGCTACAGTACTGACCAGCTTTATAGCTTAGACAGCCTTGTGGCACTTGCCCAATGTAGATTTTAGTTCAAATGAGGCACAGGATCATTGGCACAAGTATAAGGAGTGGAGATATGCTGCAATTTCGGGTCCGAATGCAAATCAGTAACTTCAGCATAAGCAAAAGAAAAATGTAATATTTACGTAGCACCTGTTTAAAACTTCGTATGACCTTGAGCGATTCCAAAGCTTTTATAAGCAACACATCATTTTTGAAGTCTGGACATGATACAATGCATGAAATACAGCACACAGCCTGAGCACAACAAGGTCTCACTAACAGCAATTAGAAAAATGACCAGTTTATCTGATTTTTAGAGATGTTCCTAGAATTTCAAAACTCAAAGTCCATTTATTATCAAAGAATGTATAAATTATACACCTTGAGATTTGTCTGCTGACAGGCAGCCACAAAGCAAGTAACCTGAATAACTCAATTAAAAAAAACATAAAAGAGGAAAAAAAAGCAGACATCATGCAAACGATAAAAGCAAATGACAGCGTTCTGAACCAGATTGAGTCCTTAGATCTGCTCCCCAGAGCAATGCTCTAGGCCCAGGACTCGATTTCATTTCACCATATTAGCACAGCAGCAGTTCTGTGAAACTCGCAGAGGTGAGAATTGCCAGAGAGAGGGAAGTACGTCACAGGACCGTGAGTGAAATCAGTCCCGGCCGCACCTCTGATCCTCTCACTTGGGCTTCCCAGTCTATCTGGGCCGGTGTTTAAATCGTTCAAGCACCAGGCAGTGCCTCGCTCCAGGACCCAGCACGATGACTCACCCGGGCCACACAGCCCGAAGCTATTCTCGATGCCACCAAAGCGGCTCAGTGCTTGGAACAATCCAACCTCACACCCGGGTTAGGTAGACAGGCGTTGAAACTCTGCCGCATCCACTCCTCTCCAAATCGTTCACTCCAACCACGAAGGCAATATGAACTCAGTCTGCCACCCCTTCTTGAAGACATTGTCTGTTGGCTGTGCAATGCACCAGCATGGCTCATCCTTTGAATTCTCTTGCTTCTTCATTGCTGGTGGTGATAGTTAACCACAATCTACTTCAGACATTTATTGACAAATGTGCCAATATCAGACTTAGGCTGAATGTAGATGTGTGGACAATGAATGAGGTTAGCTTTATTTGTTATACATACATTGAAACATACAATGAACTGCTTCATTTGCATCAAATCAAATCTGTGCCATAATCAAGTGTTGCCACACTTCCAGCGCCAACATAGAATGCCCAGAATTTACTAATCCTAAACTGTACATCTTTGGAATGTGTGAAGAAACTGGAACACTTGGAGGAAACCTACACAGTAATGGTGAGAACTTCCAAACTCCTTACATGCAGTGGCAGGAATTAAACTCTGATCTTACAGCTGGCTGCTGTACAGCTTTGTGCTATCATGCCACCCTACAGTAGATGGGATTAAGATTAGCGTTCTGGATTTACATATGAAGGATATCTGAATTGTATGCATGATGAGATCCAAATCCAACAGGAGTTAATGCCATCAAAGGGAATTGGTACTGGTATATCTAACCACGGCGTGCCTGTTACACCGCTGGTGGTTCATGCAGTAAGTATATACAAAAGGTAGAAGGAAAACACAATGGCCAAACCATGTGTTGGTGTCATTCCAAATGAAATGAAACTTTCGTGCATTGTGCAGTTAAAGAAAATGGTCAGCAACTGTTGAGTTTACTGATGAGTTCTCTAACTAAGTTTCTGATGAAAATTTAAGCCCCAAGCAATTTCCAGTAACTTACCATGCCAACTCTTGCTTTTCATTTGTCGTTTCTTTTTTCCTTATTATCCAAGGGCGAGGTGATCATCAAGTGGGTTAGAGGTGCTTATTTATTTAATCTTAACCCTAACCACCTGTGCTTCAGCAAAATCACTAATCTGGCACTGCACAGGTCCCAATCATTCCAGATTTACAGTGGCGAACCTGTACCGTAGAATCTCATTCCTTTACACTTTGTTCTGTTTTATGATTCTTGATTTCAGATTAGTTATTTTTCAGCGTCGGAGGTGAATTGGCAGTCATTAACTGTAAACACATCATGTAAAAAGTACTTTATTTTACAATTATTTCATGCTGCCTCCTATCTCTGAATCCAGTTTTACGAATTTAAGAGCATATGAAATAGAAGAAAAGGTGGATTGTTCAGACTCTCATGTTGGCTGTCGTTCAATGAGATCAGAACTGATCTTTAACCTCACTGCAACATTTCTACATTCACCCAACTCCCCTTTTGTCTTTTATAGTAAAAAAAAACTATCAATCCCTGTCTTGAATATATTCGGTGGCTGGGATCCTACAGCCCCCTCAACAGAAAATTTCAGCTTCAATATCCTTTGGGTGAAGAAGTCCCTTTTTATCTCAATCCCGAAAGCATGTAACTATAGCTTGAAACTATAGCCCTTCTTCTAGACATCCCAGTCAAGGAATGTCATCTTTGCATTGACCCTGTCCAACCTATTGGAATTTTGGGAGAAAAGGGGCTAGTTGGCCTTGTCTGTCCTAATATGATAAACTTGCCATCAGACTCATGAATTTCTCTGCATTTTCTATATTACAAATGTATCTTTCATTAGATAGGAAGATCAGAAGTGTATAAAATATTCCGGGTGTGGTCTTATTAGGGTCATATGTTATTGAGGAAAGCTGTTATTACACTTGTACTCAAATTGTCTTGCAGTAAAGACCAGTGTAAGATTTACCTTTCAAATTGCTTATAATGCTTTCCCATTATCTTTCAGTGATTTATGAATAGACACTCAGGTCAGTCTGAAGACCAACTTTTTTTCAAACAGAATTCCCTACTTCTCTGTTCTTTGTACTAAGACAATCCCACAATTTCCCACATTATCTTCCGACTACGAGGTTCTTGCCCTTTCACTTAACCTGTTTAATCTTCCAAAGTCTCCCTGCATCCTCCCCATAACCAATACATCTACCTACCTGTGTATCATCTCAAACGTAGACATATTGCATGTGGTCTCTTCAAACAAATCATTGTTATAGATTGTGAACAATTGGGATCCCTGCACCAATCACAACCAGTCACAGCTTCCCAACCTGACAAGACAATTTTATTGTTACTCATTAATTTCTGCTAGTTAATCAACCATGGCAATAAACCAGTGCGGTGCCTCATTGAGGATCTACTGAATGTCCAAATACTTTATATCCACTGATTCCTCCTTACCTGCTCTACTAATTATAGCCTCAAAAAGCTATGCTGAATTTACCAAACTTAATTTCTCTTTTACAAATCTATGTTGACTTAGCCAAAATCTACTGTTGTTTTCAAGACTCTTTCTAACATTTCTTTAATAATAGATTGAAGTACTTTCCCTAATACTGAGGTCAGATCAATGAGTGTGTTTGCTCTCTCTCCCACTCTCTCTTCTTTAACAGTAGGGTTTCATTTGCTTTCTTATCTGTGACACCTGTACTTTGGATTGGTGAAAGGTCCTAACCAGTACATCTCCTATTTCCATAGTTAATTCTGAAATATTGAGCTGTATGACATCACATCAGATGGATTCCCTGGTTTTCAGACACATTATTTCAAAGAAATAATTCAAAGCTACTATTTCAAAGAAACTTTATGTGCTTTCCTCCATGAAGATTAACAGAAGATATATGGTTGTCTACCAGTTCCTCATACTTATCATTCCTTATTCCTTTCTGAGTCTGTAATGGGATCCATATTATCTTTTGTTGATCTTCTTTCTTTTTGTACATCCATGGTTTTATGCTTCTATTCAATTCTCTTATATTCTGACTTCTAATCACTTATCACTGACTTCCCCCTCCTTCACCCGCAAACTATCCTTGCTGAGTTCTGACATTTTTGAAGTTTTCACACAGAGAGTGGTGGGGGCGTGGAATGCACTGCTGGTGACGGTGGTGGAAGCAAATTCAATAGGGTCTTTTAAGAGCCTCTTAGATAGGTACATAGAGCTGAGAAAAGTATAGGGCTATGCACTAGGGAAATTCTAGGTAGTTTCTAGAATAGGTTGCAATGTCAGCACAACACTGTGGGCTGAAGGGCCTGTAATGTGCTGTAGATCTCTATGTTCTCCAGTTTACAATTTTTAGAATAATATCAACATTGCTCTTTATTCTAAAACAATCTTTTCTTCTACCACAGCTGAAACACTTACCCTGTACAATGTATATGATTTAAAGGGATATAAATGTGTTTTAATCTGTGTATTAATCCTTTAGTTATTTCTTGTTCACTTTTATAGCTTTTAACCCAGTTTCCTATTCTACCTTCGCTGATTCATGCCTCACAACTTTATAATGTGCATTGTATAGATTTAAGATGTGTGTTTTGGATGGAACTAAATGAAGGTCAATTATTATTTTAAAAATAATGTAATTGTAAGATTTCCACAAGGATTCCTTAACTCCATAAGATGTACTAAGTATTTGTTCCAGAGATAAAAATATTGCCAAGTATGTATAATATTTCTGGAGGAGATATGTTATTTAAAACATTTAAAATCTTACTGTTGCAGGGATTTCACTTTGCAGTAAAGATATTGACTATGTAATCTCTCAAATATGTAACTTTAAAAAAAAACAATTATATTCACTGAATTGTTCAATAGCAATTTTATTGCTTTCCAGATGTTTTTGACAAGGTGCAACAGCTGATTTCTATGATAAACTGGAGATGTTTAAACAGATGCTTTCTATAAGGGCAAAGGTCAGTGAGCTTATCAGTTGGGTTGGGCTTAATCCTTTTGCTATTATTGCCAGCTTGCTTCTGGTTAAAGGAAAATTTCATGGGATGTAAATATAGCCAGGGTTTTTTTTGTCCCCTTCAATCATAGAATGGTTACCAGATAAAATGCCATTTGGCCCATAAGGGCCTTGGCAGCTCTTTATCAGAGCAACCCTTGTGCCTTCTCTGCAGCCTAGCAAACATATTTCTGCAGATGCTGGAAATCCAGAGCAACACACACAAAATGCTGGAGGAACTCAGCAGGCTGGGCAGCCCTATTGAAAAGAGTAAACCATCGCACTTTGGGATGAGACCCTTCATCAGGACTGGAAAAAGAGATGAAAAGTCAGAGCAAGAAGGTGGAGGGAGGGGGAAGAAGATGTACAAAATGGTAGGTGATAGGTGAAACTAGGAGAGGGGGAGGGGTGAAGTAAAGAACTAGGAAGCTGATAGGTGAAAGGAATAAAGGGCTGGAGAAGAGGGAATCTAATAGGAGAGGGTTGAAGATCATGGAAGAATGGGAAAGGGGAAGAGCACCAGAGGGAGGTGATGGGCAGGTAAGGAGATAAGGTGAGAAAGGGAAATGGGAATGGGGGATGGGGGATGGTGAATTACAGGAAGTTCGAGAAATCTATGTTCATCATGCCCTCTGGTTGCGGGCTAACCAGATGAAATATATGTAGTTGCTCCTCCAACCTGAGTGTGGCCTCATTGCAGCAGTAGGGGAGGGCATGGATTGACATGTTGAAATGGGAGTGAGAAGTAGAATTGAAATGGGTGCCACTGGGAGATCACACTTTTCCTGACATAGGTGCTCAATGCTGCAGTCTCCCTACACCGATGAACAGGTGGCCATACCAGGAGCACCAGATAGAGTAGATAACCCTAACAGACTCACCTGTGAAGTATCATCCCACTTGTTTGGCGCCTCAAATCACTGTGAGGGAAGAAGTGTACGGGCAGGTATAGCACTTGTAAGGATACATACCAGAAAGAAGATCAGTGGGGAGGGATGAATGGACAAGGGAGTCACGTAGGGAACAATCCCTGCAGAAAGCGGAAAGATGGTGGGGGGGGGGAGGGAAGGGAAAGATGTATATACTTACCACCTGCTAGACCATTTATCACACTCTCCCTTTGACCCCATCCCAGTTTTATTCCGCCATTCCATCAGATCATGATTGCCTTGTCTCCAAATTTCTTTTGTCATACAAAATTGTGTCAGATTTAGGTTCAAAGATAACAATCTGACACTTGAATATTTCATTATTAGTCCAAATAGATTACACTGAAGTCTGTTTCCCTTTGGCATAATCTATTGATAACCATTTGTGATGTTGTAGTTTCATCTACACCACTTCCAATATCTCATTTATTTATGCCACTACTTCAGCAGTTTATAAATATGGTGAATAATTGCAAACACAATGTAAGGTCTTGCATTACCTTGTAACTTGATCATCCTAGTAACATTATCCACCAAAAACTCTGTTTTCTTAGGCATGACTGACTTTGTTACAGATCCATTCTCTCTGGTAAGGTGAATATTTTCATGGCTGGTATTGTTGGCCTTAAGTATTATCTCTAGTTATTTTCCAAAAACAGATGTTAGGTGATTGATCCATAATATCCGCTTCTCACCTTATTTAACTAGCAAATAGAATATGCATTTCCCAGTTTAAAGGAATGGATTCTGTATCAAGAGAACTTTGGACGATTATACTGAAGGCATCTTTAGCTTTCCCAACTATTTCTTTTAAACCATGTGAGGAAATCATCTAGACCTGTGCATTCTTGTTATTTTAACTGGGTGAAATTTAAGATTCTATCCCTGATTTACTTGATTTCTTAGGATAATCAAGATGCTATTTTCTGTTAATTAATTAGCCTGCATATTATTTATTTATTTATTAATCCCTTGTAAATTTCTTTTCATATCTGTTCCTGTACTTCTTGCCATCTGTTTTGTTACTTTGCTTTTTTTCCATTCTTTATTGCAGAGGACAAAAATATTTTTAAAAATGCTATGTAAAGTAGAATCGTAGGATAGTGCAGCACAGGAATGGGACTTCTTGACCCACCTTGTCCGTGCTGACTATGATGCTGTTGCAAGGACATGGCGGTGGAACAAACCCAAGTGCTGAACACGGGCATGAAGGCCGAGTCAGGAGGCGTTACAGTCGTAGCGAACGCAGAGTTGATGCCAAGGGAGTCTTTACCCAGAGTCTTGGTTTTAGTAGAGAATTCAGGAACTATGCTAGACTTAGAACTGATAGTCCTAAGAACCATGGAACGAGGTTACTCATACATGATTCAACCAATAAACTGACACCTTCTAGTTGTGGTCACAGGCTTCTAATACTGCATTGGTTGATGGAAAGTAGGTGTTTGTAGTTATTGGAACCTGGGAATGATTGGAACCTAAATGAGGTAATTAAGGCCCAATTCATGAGGAAGATAGCCAGGTGCCAAGAGGGACCGTGACAGATGCCAATCCCATTTGCCTTCATTTGGATTTGATCCCTATACTTTTCCTATCTAACTCCTGTTCCGAATGCCTTCTAAATGTTGTAATTGTAAGAGTCTCTACAATTTCTTGGTAGTTCAGTCCAGCTAGGCTTACCCCTCAGATCTCCTTTCTATTTCTTTGATCTCACCGTAAACCTATGTCACCCAGCTCTAGACTCCCCTACTCCTGGGAAAAAGTCTCTAACTACCCTGTCTATGCCCCTGATGATTTTCTAAACCTCTGTAGATTTAAACTTCTGCAATTTCTCTATTTTTGGTACATCCTTCCTGATGATCAGAATTGTACACGACATTCCAAATGCAGTCTGACCAAAGTTCTGCAGAGCTGCCACATGACTTTCCAAGTTTTATACTCAATAACTCAATCCATATCAAGTGTCTTCTTCACAACCATGTCCAGCTGTGTCACTGCTTTCAGTGAGCTATCGACATGCACCTCAAAGTCCTTGTGCGTATCATCACTCCTGCCATTTATTTTGTACATTCTACTAGAATTTGACTTCCCCATGTGCATTACCACCAAATTGTCTGGATTAATTTTAATCAGCTGCTGTTCTATCCAATTTTCCAGCTGATCCATATCCTGCTGAACCCTCAGACAACCTTTCTATGTACATCTCCACCAATTTCTCTGTTGCCTGCAAACTTACCAATTGGACCATCTACATTCTCATTCAAGCCTTTTATGTAAATTATGTAGAACAAAGGTCTTACCATCAATTCCTGCGGCACAGTTCTGCCTCAGTTACGCTCGTCCACCCTGGAACATCTAGCAGTCTTGTGTCACCCATTCTGTCTGCCAAGAGAGTTTTCTGCCATTTTCCTGATGGTGGTGTACATTTGTCTTCAGGCCAACATCAGGCAGGCCCTGGAGGAGCTGAGCACCATGATCAGTGGTCTCTAAACTGCAGACTGCAGACTGGTTGTCTGCAGTCTTCCCTGGTTGTCTTCCCTCTCAATCAGGTCAGTCTGAAGATGTTTCTGAACAATGACCAGAAGAACCTACACACTTGACCACTGTTATATGACCATGAAGAATGTTTACTGTGCCTTCTCACGCCCACACTTCGGGAAATCTGATCACCTACCCGAACCTCTACGTCCAGCATATGGGCAGAAACTAAAGACAGCAGCACCAGTGGTGAGGACCAAGAAGATATGATCAAGTGAGGGGGGTGAACATTTACAGGATTGCTTTGAATACTGGATTGGACAATACTCAAGTATTCATCTTTGGATCTGAATGACTACTCCACCAACCACCAAGACCTGTGTGAATGAGTGTGTGCCTTTGAAAATATACCGGGTGTACCTAAAACAAAAGCCATGGATGAACCAAGAGATTCATAGTGTGCTGACAACTAGATCTGCAGCATTCAAGATCCGCAATCCAGAATTAAGAGTTCAAGTACAATGCTTGGAATGTTATTTTAAGAGTGAAAAAGTAATTTGCATTGAAATTAGAAACTCTGGGAGGGTTACTACTTCCTACCCTCCTGACATCATGTTTAGCTGTAATGCTTCACTCCCAGAAGAGCTCAGCACCTTTTATAAAACTGCACTTGCAGCATCCGGTGACCCTGTAATCTCTGTCTCAGAGGCTGTCGTCGGAAATCTTTCATGAGAGTAAGGTGTCAGGTGCTGATGGTGTATCTGATATGGCACTGAAAACCTGTGCCAACCAATTGGTGGGTGTATTTAAGAACATGTTTAATCACTTGTGGCTGCAGTTGGAATTTCCCATTTGCTTCAAAAGGGCAACAATCACACCAGTGCTTAATCAGAGAAGGGTGAGCTGCCTCAAGAGCTATCACACCCAGTTGTACTCTCATCTACAGTTTTTACGTACTTTGAGATGTTTGTCATGACCATAATCTACTCCTGCAAGGTCCTGGACTCGCTGCAGTTTGGCCATTGCCACAATAGGTCTAGAGCAGATGCAATCTCACTGGCTCTCCACTCAGCCTTGGATCAACTGGAGAACAGCAATGCCTACATCAGGCTGCTGTTTATTAATAACAACTCAGTGTTCAACACCTTCTTAACCACCAAGCTCCAAAACCTAGGCCTCTGTACTTCCCTCTGAAACTGATCCTTGACTTCCTCTACTTGCTCTGCTCTCTGTACATCCACAATTAAGTGGCTCGGCACAGCTCAAATGCCATTTGCTGATGACACAGCTACTGTTAGCAGATGGTGATGACGAAGTGTACAGGTGTGAGATAGATCAGCTGGTTGAGTGGTGTCTCAACAACAATCTTGCACTCAGTATCAGTAAGATGAAGGAATTAATTCAGGAGTTCAGGACGGGCAAGACAAGGGAATATGCATCAGTTCTCACCATGGGGTCAGCACTGGAAAGGATGAGCAATTTCGGGTTTCTGGGTGTCAGCCTATCTAAGGATCTTTCCTGGGCCCAACATATTGATGCATTTACATATTTATTTCATAGGAATCATTTCTTTCATAGGCAGCTATATCTCATTAGGAGTTTGAAGAGATTTGGTTTGTCGTAAAAGACACTTGCAAAGTTCTACAGGTGTACCATGGAGAACTTGTAACTGGTTGCATCTCCATCTGGTATTGAGGATGAGAAAAAGCTGCAGAAAATTGCAGACTCAGCCAGCAGCGTCACGGGCATCAGCCACCCCAGCATCGAGGACTTCCACAGAAGGTGATGATTCAAAAAGATGGCATCCAGCATTAGTGATCCTCCGTCGCCCAGGAAATGCCCACTTCTTATTGATACATCAGGAAGTACAGGAGCATGAAGACACACTCGCATGTTTTAGGAACATCTTCTTCCCCTCTAACATCAGATTTCCGTATGACTAATCAACCCATATACACTATGTCACTATTTGTTTCTTTTTCTCCCTTCTCTCTTTGATCTACTTATTTAATTTTGCATGAAACACCCCGGTTTCCTTGGCTGCGTAAGTCTAGGGAAGACAACCTCGTGAGATTGAAGCACGCTCCCGGTTTGTGTGGATGCTGTGTAATTATTTACACCGTTCCAAATTAATGCCATGAAATAATAGACAGTACACTGCATACAAGTCAAGAAATTATATTTATGAATCTCAGCTAAAGGGCTAGTAAAGAATAACAAAAAGAAAAGGGCCCATTCTAATTAAGCAGTCAGATGCGCAGAGGTTGGAGTTCACCTTGAACTACTCTGTCACTCGTGCTGGGCCCTCGATCAACGTGAAAGCACACACCATCTTCTGAACGTCACTGGCGATCCATCCTGAACAAACAGGTCTCCCACTGGATCATATGCTACAGCTGGTTCTCCCCAGAATCTTCTCTCTTCATCTCCTCTCAAACAAAAGCCCCAAGCCCAACCTTAGTGTCCGTCACCAGAGAAACCTCCCCTTAATCCGACCATCCTAGTTGGATGGCACACATTTCTCCTCATCTCTTATCTTCAACAATAACCCAAACAAGCTGAAAACAGGACAGCTCTTACAGAACTGTCAAAATGCAATACATACAGCATAACAGTAAAGATATGAATCAGGGTGTGTATGTATATATATATATATTTCTTATTGTAATTTATAGTTTTGTCTATTATGTATTGAAATATAATACTAGATGAGAAAATCACCTTTATATATGTCAAGGTTATTCAAATTCCACCAACATTGACAGAATTTGGGAGAGGCAGGGAAACAAGAAGAGAATACCTGGGTCAATAGATGGAAAAATAATCATATGGGAAACCTACTTCCAATCCCCAAAGATAACTTAAACAAATTCCAGATTACCACCATAGTCATGAGATACTACATATATTTTCTATTTATTGTGCAAGAATTCCCGTAAGTAGTTAAATTATTGGTAATATTGAGAGAGAGGTCAATATTCTAATTGATAGTCAAAGGCTATAAAGATTGGCATCTGGCTAAAGAGTATACATTTCTGAGGAAATTATCCAGGATATCCAATTTACACCATGTGCAATAATTCAAATTGATTAGATTTTTATTATTTTACCCGATCAAATAGCATTTTCTCTATACTCAAATGCATTGGTTTAGTAACAAATGTAGAACAGAATCAATATTACATTGTAAGTTAGAAAAGTTTAATGAGTTTGTAATGTCCTGCTGGGCAGTATGCATCAGCTTTCAAAGATAGAATCTGCTTTGCAACAGACTAACTCTAGAAATCTTTTAACAGATCTCAGTGCAACACGAGCCTTTTTTTGCAATGAATTTCAGATTTAGAAACTGATTAAACAGCTTGGTATCTCAGAGTCTTAACAGCAGCTTGCAACTTTTTTCAAGAACCAGATCATCTTAAGACCATGGCATAAGGTAATCCTGCCAAGTATCAGCATACTTATGAAACACAGATTGGGTTATTTCTGTCCACATTCAATTTTTTCACAAATGCTAGCAGCTGCTAAGCCACACTGCTTACTGAGCTGAACGCCATTGTTAGAGGCAATGAAGGAAAACAGTGCTGGCACTGTAATTGCTGCCTCATTGGAAAAACCAGTATAATATTAAAGCAAAATTCTTCAGCTTCTCAGGCACTGATGTCACTTTCCATAACTGATCAGTCATTAAATATACTGAAGACTTGACTCTGCAAGAAAAATCATTTATCAAATGGCACTGGACTAGATTAATTATATCATATGTACTTGAGAAGGATAGAAGCTTTGCTGAGTCTGAGCATTAGGAACAATTTTAGCTGTTTCCATGTTTAAATTGCTATATTCATTGCTTTGTTTCCTCATATAATTTGTAATATTCAATTCCCTGATTTCTTATGTTCTTGATGAAAGACACTGCCCTTGTACAATAACCAAATAATGGATAATTCCCACCTCTTCCAGAATACCCTGTCTGGTTTAGTTTTGACCATCAGTCCGTTTCTCTGGAGGTGGTTGGGGCTTCCCCCGGACCTTAAGCAGCATTGCCCTGTCTGGGCATTCCACCAAGCTGCAGCTCCCCATCAGCGGCCTATCAGAGGAATTCATAGTCACTCGAACCAGGGAGGTTATGATGTACGGAGATTCCACTGATGTTAATGTCACCTCGGCAGGAAGCCGCATAAAGACTGGAAGGAAGTGGCAGGCATAGGAAGCTGTCGACAGAGCGGAGGCAGGGCTGCGGCACGACATTTTGGTGGGCACTGGGGCGGTGGGGCGGGCAGGACTGGGTTGTTTTCCCAAACCACGCCCCGACAAAACCCGCAGAAGGGAGCAGCATCAGCTGGTTCAGGACGAGACACGAGCAGAAGCGGAAGAAGATCGATACAGTGAGATGGTCGGCATGTACAAACAGGGCACCTAGACTAGATGGGAACAGGTGGAACCTCGCACGCTCACCTGGGCAGAGGTCTGGGGAGCTGAACCATTGCACGTCAAGTTTCTCATCCGATCAGTCTATGTTGTTCTCCCCAGCATGGCCAACCTGCACAGGTGGGGCATGGCAAACACTCCAGCATGCCAACTGTGCCAAAAGAGGGGCACTTTGGAGCATATCCTCAGTTGCTGCCCGAAGGCATTGGGGGAAACACGATACCGCTGGCACCATGACCAAGACCTAAGGTCTATGGCGGACGCAATCAGCACAGCGATTCAAGACAGCAAAAATCAGCATGCTCCCAAACAGTCCATCACCTTTATTAGAGCGGGGGAGAAGGCTCAATATTGGCCTAGCTCCTCGGGAGGGCTTCTTGCCACTGCACGACACTGGCAGCTCAAGTTCCCAGAGATAATCACAGCTACTACACTCCGCCTGGACATGGTGTTAATATTGGTGTCTACAAAGCCAGTGGTCCTGCTGGAACTTACTGTCCCCTGGGAAGGTCGGATTGAAGAGGCCAACGAGCACAAGAGGGCTAGATACACAGATCTTGTTGCAGAATGCTGGAGCAATGGCTGGAGAACTCGCTGTGAGACAGTTGAAGTTGGATAACAGGGCTTTGCTGGCCATTCATTACAGCGGACTCTTAAACTCCTTTGAGTAAAAGGACTGCAGTGCAGAAGAGCCACCAAGAACATTCTGGAGGCTGCTGAAAGGGCCTCACGGTGGCTGTGGATCCAGAGGGGGGAATCCGTGGATTAGTGCACCACTTGGACAAAAGTCGGGGGCTGATCACCCCCGGCTGGGTCGCCCGGGCGAGGTTGTCTGATGATTAAAGACCCAAAATGTCCGACAACCCTGGGTTCCTCACTGAAGATGAGTCCAAGTAGCACCAGAAGGTGTATTCTGCAACTGATGACCCAGTATTGCTGTTTTCAGGAAGTGCGAATGGAAGGTCACTGGACTCTTTTCCTGGATAATGACAGAAAAGTGAATAAAATTTATAAACATTTTGAATATAATATTAATGGTAAGACTCTTGGCAGTGTGGAAGATCAGGGAAATCCTCAGGTCCATGTCCATAGGATACTCAAAGCTGCTGCGCAGGTAGACAGTGTTAAGAAGGCGCATGGTGTGATGGCCTTCATTAACCATGGGATTGAGTTCAAGATCCATAGCGTAATGCTGAAGCTATACAAGACCTTAGTTAGACCCCACTTGGAGTACTGTGTTCACTTCTGCTCACTTCATTACAAGAAGGATGTGGATACTATAGAGAGAGTGCAAAGGAGATTTACTAGGATGCTGCCTGGATTGGAGAGTGTGCCTTATTAGAATAGGTTGAGTGAAATTGGCTTTGTCTCCTTGGAGCAACTGAGTATGAGAGGTGACCTGATAGAGGTGTATAAGATGATGAGAGGCATTGATTGTGTGGATAGCCAGAGGCTTTTTCTCAGGGCTGAAAAGTCTAACAAGTGCTTGGAAGTAGGTACAAGGGGGATGTCATAGGTAGGTTTTTCCACACAGAGAGTGGTGGGTGTGTGGAATGCACCTCCATTGACAGTGGTGGAGGCGTTTACAGTAAGGTTTTTTAATAGACTCTTAGATAGGTACAAGGAGATTAGAAAAATAGAGGTCAGTGCGGTAGGGAAATTCTAGGCAGCTTCTAGAGTAGGTTATATAGTCGGCACAAAATTGTGGGCCAAAAGGTCTATAATGTGCTGTAGATTTCTATGTTCTAAAATGAAAAACATTTAAGGTACTTTAAAACGATGATCCTATGCAATGTTGTTGTTCACTTAATCTACAACTATATTTTTGTAATTCAGTAGCTCCTCCTATACTGCACACTCTCTGGTACCTTTTGGACATGTCTCTTGCACTTATAATAGTGCCAGTCGCAATTCAGATCTCTGCAGGACACACTAGTCATCTACTAACCCAACGCTTTATCCTGCTTCTTTAGTGAATTTCCAAGCAGCTCAATAACTTACCTTTAATTTCATGAGTTTTGTCTTCTGCTGATAGGAGGAACTTTATCAAATAACATGGAAATCCATGTCAGTACCACCTATAGACTTTTCCCATCCGCCACTTTAGTCATGGCACTTTAGTCATCCGCCACTTTAGCCCCTGGCCCACCGAGTCAAGGTCAATCATCAAGCACCCTTTTATATTAATTCTACACTAATCTATTTTATAATTCCCATAAACTCCCACCAGATTCTATCACTCTCCTATATACTCACAGTAATTTCCGCAGCCAATTAACTTACTATTTGCATGTCTTGCAGATGTGGGAAGAATTTGAAAGGAATAGTAAGAATTTAACCAGCTAAGTATTTGAGGTGGCAAGACATAATGCGAGAGTGGTGAACAAATCATTTGGGAACTTGGTATTCATAATCAGAGTTGGAAGCAGAAACATAAAGCTGAATATATGCAGTGTAAACCACTGGTTAGGCTGGAGTATTTGACCCAATTTTGTTCATTACAATTTAAGAAGAATGTAAACGCCATTGAGAGAGTATAGAGGAGATTTGCCAGAATGATTTTGGGAATTTGAGCTATATTGTTAGTTTGGAGAAGCTGTGGTTGTTCATTTTGGACCAAAGGAGTTTGAGGGGAGATTTTTGGGGAGGAATACAAGAATATTGTTTATTTATACATTGCAAACAAAGACAAACTGTAACTGTTAAATGATGGTATAATGACAAGCACATAAGGTTTTGGGCCAAAAGATACAGAATATGTAATGTATCCTTTGGAGGAACTTGCTGAAGTGCTGTTAAGTTTTACTTCAAAGCAGAGTTTCAAAACACAGTCAAAAGAAGTGTGGGTGTTCCAATGTAGACAAGAGAAAAATCCTACGTTTGATGTTAACAAATGTGCACATGTTAACATCACTGCTTCCTCTGACAACATAACACATTTACAAATACATCACAGGGAGAGATAAGGAAGAGTTATTTTCATCAGTATTAATAATTTTAGGTACAAGCTTCCTCAGTTGTAGTGCAGATACTGACAATCAATGATTCTGTAAATAATCAGGATTGGTGTTTGAGGTGGATGACCAAGAATGGAGCCAAATGTCTTCAACACAAAATCCAGTTAATTCCTGATGAACCAATATTGATACATACACAGCCTTCATTGTTATCTCAACAACAACTATCTATTGTTACATGAAAGTCAAGGACAAAATTGCTCACACCTTTAGGGGAAACAAATCATACATCTCTGATAACAGAAATACAATGGTTACATTTGATCTATTTTGTTCCTAATGTTGAGCCTCGTGTTTTTATCAACATCACATAGAATGTGCTCCCAAGTGATGCAGTAAGGGAAAATACCTTCTTGAATGCATAATCGAGCCTTGGCAGACTAACATGGTGATTATCCAACAGGTCTCAGTCATGGGGTCCACCAGCAGCATTTGGTAATAAGTATGGTTGCCACAGACCTTCCATCTCCTCAATAGGGTTGAGAAACAGGGAGTATGGTGGAATGAATTCCATGGACATGTGTGCATGATTCTGAACAAATCTGTTACTGAATATGAGTGGTGGAAAGAAATATCGTCCCAGATGATAGCCTAGTCCTGGCACCCTGTTCCTCCTTGGCTGCTAAGAGTTGTCTGTAAAGCTGATCAAGAAGAAAAGAAGAGCTTTCGAAAGGTTCAAACAAGAAGAAGAGTTTATGAACGGTTCAAAAGAATAAGTAATGATAGAGCTCTAGAAGATTATAAGGCTAGCAGGAGGGAATTTAAGAATGAAATTAGGAGAGCCAAAAAAGGCCATGAGAAGGCATTGGCAGACAGGATTAAGGAAAACCCCAACGCATTCTACAATTATATGAAGAACAAGAGGATAAGACATGAGAGAATAAGACCAATCAAGTGTGACAGTGGAAAAGGGTATGGAACCAATGGAGATAGCAGAGGTACTTAATGAATACTTTGCTTCAGTATTCACTATGGAAAAGGATCTTGGCGATTGTAAAGATGGCTTACAGCAGACTGAAAAGCTTGAGCATGTAGATATTAAGGAAGAGAATGTGCTGGAGCTTTAGGAAAGCATCATGTTGGATAAGTCACCAGGACCGGTTGAGATGTACCCCAGGCTACTGTGGGAGGTGAGGAAGGAGATTGCTGAGCCTCTGGTGATGATCTTTGCATCATCAATGAGGACGGGAGAGGTTCTGGAGGATTGGAGAGTTGCGGATGTTGTAGAGATAGCCCAGGAAATTATAGACCAGTGAGTCTTACTTCAGTGGTTGGTAAGCTGATGAAGGAGATCCTGAGAGGCAGGATTTATGAACATTTGGAGGGTATAATATGATTAGGAGTAGTCAACATGGCTTTGTCAAGAGTAGGTCATGCCTTACAAGGCTGATTGAATTTTTTGAGGATGTGACTGAACACATTGATGAAGGATGAGCAGTAGATGTAGTGTATATGGATTTCAGCAAGGCATTTGATAAGGTACCCCATGCAAGGCTTATTGAGAAAGTAAGGAGGCATGGGATCCAAGGGCACATTGCTTAGTGGATCCAGAACTGGCTTGCCCTCAGAAGGTGAAGAGTGGTTATAGACGGGTCATATTCTACATGGAGGTCAGTCACCAGTGGTGTGCCTCAGGGATCTGTTCTGGGACCCCTACTCTTCGTGATTTTTATAAATGACCTGGATGAGGAAGTGGAGAAATCGGTTAGTAAATTTGTTAATGACACAAAGATTGGAGGTGTTGTGAGTAGTATGGAGGGCTGTCAGAGGTTACAGCAGGACATTGATAGGATGCAAAACTGGGCTGAGAAAAGGCAGATGGCGTTCAACCCAGGTAAGTGTGAGGTGGTTCATTTTGGTAGGTCAAATTTGATGGCAGAATATAGTATTAATGGTAAGACTCTTAGCAGTGTGGAGGATCAGAAGGAACTTGGGGTCCGAGTCCAGAGGACACTCAAAGCTGCGGTGCAGATTGACTCTGTGGTTAAGAAAGCATATGGTGCATTGTTCTTCATCAATCGTGGGATTGAGTTTAAGAGCCAACAGGTCTCTACATAGGTCGCTGGTCAGATCTCAGCTGGAGTACTGTGCTCAGTTCTGGTTGCCTCACTACAGGAAGGATGTGTCAATCATAGAAAGGGTGAAAAGGAGACTTACAAGGATGTTGTCTGGATTGGGGAGCTTGCCTTACGAAAATAGGTTGAGTGCGCTCGGCCTTTTCTCCTTGGAGTGATGGAGGATGAGAGGTGGAGTGATGGAGGATGAGAGGTGACCTGATAGAGGTGTATAAGATGATGAGAGGCATTGATCGTATGGATAGTCAGAGGCTTTTTCCCAGGGTTGAAATGGCTGGCATGAGAAGGCACAGTTTTAAGGTGCCTGGAAGTAGGTATAGAGGAAATGTCAGCGGTAAGTTTTTTTTACACAGAGAGTGGTGAGTGCATGGAATGGGCTGTCAGCACTGGTGGTGGAGGCAGATACAATAGGGTCTTTTAAGAGACTCCTGGATAGGTACATGGAGCATAGAAAAATAGAGGGCTATGGGTAACCCTAGGTAATTTCCAAGGTAAGGCCATGTTTGGCATAGCTTTGTGAGCTTAAGGGCCTGTATTGTGCTGTAGGTTTTTCTGTGTTTATATGTTTCTTTCTAAGGAATGTGATAAAATATGGGGGTTTATGGGGTTATATGGCAAAATTAGTGGGATATATGCCAGAACATTATTTCTGATATAGCTGCACACATCCTAATGTTTGAACCTTTCTGGCATTGTACCTGGACTGTTACCCTTTACCCGACAGTATTCCTCCCTTGCCTCCATGTCTTAGGCATATTGAAGCCAGCTTAATCAATGTGGAAGAATTTACGTGGCATTACATTGGTTTCCTGTTTCGGTATCCTCTGTAATCACAGTAGAGAAGACAAAGTGAAACAGTGGATGATGCTTCATTATCCCCTCCAAGTTTCACCTATCGCCTAGCGTTTTCTCTCCTCTTCCCCCAACTTTCAAATCTACCCCTCAGCTTTCTTTTTCCAGTCCCACCGAAGAGTTTCGGTTGGAAACACTGACTGTACTTTCTTTTCATAGATGCTGCCTTGCCTGCTGAGTTCCTCCAGTATTTTGTGTGTTCAGAGATCTTAAGCTCATTCAGATAGTTTAAACAAAAGGGACAACCTCAGATTTTCTTCTTACTTCCCTGGTTTATGCCACACAATTTTCAAGTATCAATTATTTTAATGAGTTACAATTTATCCAAACAGTAGTTATTTTCACCATGCTGAAATAGACTTTTTGCTCTTTATTTCCTTCCAGGACATGCCCAGCTGTTGACTAAGGCAAAAATGTATTTGCAATTAATTGTGGCTGTCTTTTGAATAAATCAATGCTTTGATTCTCAAAGATGCAGCATATGAAATAACAAATCAGTGTTTTCTGGAAAACGGGAAACACCCTAAGACGAAATACAAATTCACATGCCCTGAAAAACAATCTCCACCTTCAGCGATCATCTCTAAACATACACTGTACAGATTCTATCTTTATGAAGCTCAGTGGATGTGACAACTTGGGAGCTCTGCCGAGAATTAATTACTGATGCAATCGGGAAGCATAGAAGGGATTTTTAACACTGAGTTGAATGCAGAAAAAAGTCCATTCCTTTTGGTTTAGTGTAGAAATTTTCCCATTAAGGATTCAGTATATCTTGCTCCCTTTTGTACCTACCTACAGAGTAAAGAATTTATTAGTAAGCTGGAACTTTCATTATACTAAAGCTGAGATTATTTTGACAAGTTGAAACTGTCTGATCTGGCACCATTGGGAACTGACTGGTGATGACCCACAGAAATTGCCCCAATCATCTTTCTCTGTGCAGGAGAACCGTTCATTGAAGGGTGGGTTCCAAGAGTTGTTGATAACCTGAAATTTCTGTAAATCCAAAACACTGTTAACTGAGATCATTGTCAGCTAAAGTTGCTCTGGATGGTTAATTAGCTACAGATTCATCCAGCTCTCAGTTAATCATTGATTTTAGCAGCTTGCTGAATTTCTTTTGGATTTAAAGACATTTAACAATCATTAAAAATTAAGTGAATTGTATTTTAACACTATCAAATTTTATTAGAAAATTTAGAACAAATTAACATCACACACAAAAAAATTTAAAATTGTTAAAGTAAGCCAAAGTTATAAGAAAAGTAATTTTCTTTTGCCTCATAAATCTTTCTGTACAAAACTATCACTGGGGTTATAGATCCTCTGCCTGATTTAACATGATGAGTATCTGGTATTGATTTCCCAACTTAATGCCTATGAATCTCAATAAAATCACAAGATGACTTTGGACTCCAGCCAGCATCACCCCATCCCATTATTTGATTGCATTTGCTTTTGTCAAGTCAAAAAAAAGTAATCAAAATTAAAAGCATATGCAATGGAAATTTTCTGTTTTATTATCATATTGCTCAAGATTTACAGAGCATATCTAAACATACCTGGTAGAGGCATTCAGCTGATAGAGCATATGTCTTCATAATTACGTGCCGTGTTGTTTGACATGGATGATCATGGTCAATCACCAAGTTTTTACAGAAGTAGTTTGCCATTGCCTTCTTCTGGGCAGCGGCTTTACAAAACAGGTGACCCCAGCCGTTGTCAATACTCTTCAGAGATTGTGCGCCTGGTGTCAGTGGTCACATAACCAAGAATTGTTATAAGCACTGGTGGCTCATACAACTATCCATCATCTGTACCCATGGCTTCATGTGACCCTAATCGGGGGCTAAGCAGGTGCCGTACCTTGCCCATGGGTGACAAACAGGTTAGTGGAGGGAAGGAGCGCCATATACACCTCCACACTGCCACCCAAAGAGCATGTGTGAAGGTGTTATTGAACAATACTCATCTCTGAGCTTCTAAACTACTGTGCTCTTCCAATAAGTTTCCAATATCCCAGCTGAACTTATGCCTTTTACTTCTACTCTGCTGCACAAACAGCTCTCAGATAATGAGGATCAATAAATTCCACAAGGGAGATGGACTTCTTTGTTGGGAAATTAAATGCAGATGACATCAGATGCTTGTGAAAGCCCCGAATAGTATCACTTTCTGAGAAGTGGATTCAGTGAGAGTGTTGCTGGATTTGGGAACAAATGGACAGGTTCAAACACTCAGTGGCCACTTTATTAGATACACCTGTACATCAGCTTATTAATATAAGTATCTATTCAGCCGATCATGTTGCAGAAGCTCAATACACGAAAACACATAGACATAGTCAAGAGGTTCAATCATTGTTTAGACCAAACAGAAGAATGAGGGAGAATTTGATCTAAGTGACTTTGACCACAGAATAATTGTTGGTGGTCAGACGGAGTGGTTTGAGAACTTCAGAATCTGCTGATCTCCTGGTAGTTTAATGCACAACAGTTTCTTCAATTTACAGAGAGTTTTGTGAAAAGCAAAAAAAAGCATCTAGTGAGCAGCAGTTCTTTGGGCAAAAAGTGGTCAGAGGAGAATGGCCTGATTGGTTCAAGATGACAGGAAGGCAACAATAACATAAATAACGATGTGCTACAACAGTGGAGTGCAGAATAGCATCTCTGAATGCACAACGTGCCAAACCTTGAAGTAGGTGGACTGCAGCAGCAGGAGACCACACTGGGCTCCATCCTGTACCTAATAAAGTGGCCACTGAGTGTAAACTAATGAATGTTTTCCAGGGGGTCTTATGGAAGGAAAGGAAGTAGGTAGACTTAAGAACACACAATGGATCATGATCTTAAGTGCAACATATTCAAAGAAAGTTTTCCAAGGCAATAACAACTTCTGCAGGCAGAGGTCCAGCTTCAGATTTAACAGCAGTTAATTGTTAATCTGAATTTAAATTCCACAATTGGCATTGGAGGATTTAAACTTTCGGTTTACGGTGGTGCTGCTGAAGGCAAGTGACAACTTACTGGTAGTTAACAAAACAAGAAATACAACTTAATTTTTATGAACAACACTTTCTCTGTTATAAATTATGGTAAGCGATCACTGCGAACGTTGAAGAGTTGATTGAAGGCAAAGCTGAGTTGAGGGTCAAAGTGTGTGAAGCAAAGTCCCACTGAGATCAAGGGAGAATTTGAGGCATATTCAAGGCGAGGCTGACGCAAGCGGAGTGGAACAAAGTCGAAGTGGAGGAGAGACAGATTCGAGTGTGTCTACCTAAACCAGGGGTCAGCAACCTTTACCACTGAAAGAGCCACTTGGACCCGTTTCCCACAGAAAAGAAAACACTGGGAGCCGCAAAACCCGTTTGACATTTAAAATGAAATAATACTGCATACAACATTTTGTTTTGCCTTTATGCTATGTATAAACAAACTATAATGTGTTGCATTTATGAAATTGATGAACTCCTGCAGAGAAAACGAAATTACATTTCTGCATGCAACAAAAACATTTTGAACTCCGAAAAAAAAGACGTTGGGTTGAAGGTTACTTTTAAGTAAAATACTCAACGTCTATTTGAGTCCTTCTTGTATTTATGAAAAACGCCAAACTTGAATTTGCCGCCAGCAGCAAACCAAAAATAACGTCAGCCAGCTGTCAACCTGAAAAATAAAAGGACTATTTCACTGAACAATGAAAACATATGAATATACGTAAAATAATAGGCAATTAAAATATTTATCATACTTGTTCAGGTTGACTCACACCTGACAATGCAGTCGTATTCAGTAGGGATGGATCGATGCTTAGGGGAGTGACCGGGAAGGATAATGTGTTTTTTTCCTCTCTGAACTCACAGAAGCGTTTCCCAAACGATGTTTGCATTGCGATGATTGCAGAATGTAAATACTCCGAATTTATCATGTCGTGACCTTGTTTGAACTCTCTCAAATTGGGGAAGTGAGACAATGTGCCTTTCTGTAAATCTCTGGCAAGCAACGTCAACTTGCGCTCGAATGCCAAAACATCCTCCAACATGTGCAGGGCTGTACGTCCTTACCCCGTTGAAGAGCTGTGTTCAGCGTGTTCAGGTGCGCTGTCATGTCTACCATGAAGTGTAGCTTTTCCAGCCACTCTGGCTGTTCCAGCTCAGGAAAGGTGAGCCCTTTGCTGCCCAGGAAAGTTTTCTCTTCTTCCAGACACGCGACAAAGCGTTTCAGCACCTCCCCTCTGGACAGCCAGCGATAAAAACACGTTGTAGCGGTTGCTACACGCAGTCAGTAAACTGCAGTCAAAGATAGCTTTATTCGAACTAAACAGCCTTGCTTTTAAGCCTCCCTCAACCCGCCCCCCATGGGCGCGGATGCTGCAAAAGGCACGTACTCACAAACCCCCGTAGGCTATCTCCCTTAGCCTGAGCGCTGGCTAATTGTGAGCCGGTTCGGATGTGTCAGGAAATGGGTCGCCACAACGTCTTATTTAGATTGTACAAGATCACCATAATCTTCAAATTTAGAATTACATTTCAAAAACTAACAAACTAACATAAAATACATTTTAATTAAATACTGACCATGTAGCGGTGTGCTACACGCAGCGCTAAAATTACGACACGGAGTCGGTAACTGCAGTCGAAGGAAAAAACTTTATTCGAAATCTTCAGCCTCACTTTTAAGCCTCCCTCAACCTGCCCCCCATGGCGCAGAGGCTCCAAAGCTCTGTGCTCGCAAACCCCCGTAGGCTATCTAATAGTGAGTCGGTTCGAATGTGCCAGGAAAAGGGTCGCCACAACCAATTATTTCCCAAAGCAACAGGGAGCCGCAGCACAGACGTAAAAGAGCCACATGTGGCTCCGGAGCCGCGGGTTGCCGACCCCCGACCTAAACCAATAATCTAACAGGACATTTAGGAGGATGCATTGTTTGGTGTTATTTTTCCAGTTGATCCCAGGTTCAAGATCAGCAAACAAGAGATTGAGGGTAGTCTTTATCTCCTAAATTATCAGATTAAATTTTAAAGTCAGTAATAACATTTAACCCAACAGCACCCACTCCAGACCAGCTGAGTCATGATGATAATTTAAGCAATGTGTTGCTGTTCTGCAGGAGAGCGTTTGGCTTATGTGAGGTTTCTATTATTATACTTCTTAAGATAAATTTGTATTTATCTCTTAATTTGTCAGCATTAGATAAATATTTTCTTCTGTAAGTGGGCCATTGAGTTTAGATTAATTACTGTAAAGAAAGAGACGTGTTTGCAAGCTCTTGTTTCCCGGTTAAGCTAAACTGTCCTTCTCATCCAACATGATGAAAATTAACATTTAACTTTTTCTATTTGTCCTTTAAATGATCAGAATCTCCACCTCATTAAATTTCATATAATTAAAATATGGCATTTTCCTGAGAACCTCAGTAGGTATTGTAGCAAAAGTAGGTGGTTTGTTGTGACATATCCTGTGACAAATCTCTTTTAAAATATGTTGGAATGGTACTGATTTATAGATGCACGTCTGTCTCTCAGTTCAACAGTTTGCACTTTGCATTGCTCTCTGTGGGAAACCATTTTTACTTTTGTAAACACAAGAAATTCTGCAGATGCCAGAATTCCAAAGCAAGGGTCTCAGCCCAAAATGTCAACTGTTTATTCACTTCCATAGATGCTGAGATCCCCCAGCATTTTGTATGCATTGATTTTAATTTTGTGTCTGTAACCTAACCACCAGAGGGAGCAGATGATAATAAACCTTGACTGATGTTCTGTAAAAAACACAAAGTGCTAGCAGAACTCAGCAGGCCAGACAGCATCTATGGGAGGAGGTAATAACGACGTTTCGGGCTGAAACCCTTCACCCTCCTGATGAAGGGCTTCAGCCTGAAACGTCGTTATTACCTCCTCCCATAGATGCTGTCTGGCCTGCTGAGTTCTGCCAGCATTTTGTGTTTTTTATTTATTTCCAGCATCTGCAGATTCACTCGTGTTTTCTGATGATCTGTGTTTCTTGTGCTATTGACCAAGCATGAATTCTGAGAGCAGCATGAGAATAGTTGTTGAGTTTAGGAGGAAGGAACAGCACAGGGTGACCTCCAGAAAGCATGCTAAGACAAAGAAAAAAATGGGAAGATATTGGCAAGTATCCTTGATTTTCATCCATCCACTTATGTTAACTATGCTTTTGAATGACATGCAAACAAAAGAATTTCCTTTATAAATCTTGTTATCCCTTAATGTATAACTTTTAAGAGTTTAGTTGTCGGTTTGAATATTTTCTTAAGTGCTTCAGCATCAAATTTAACAAATGAAAAGAAGAATAATGAGAATGAGTAGATCTTCCAGCTCTTCGGCCATGCTCCGCAATTCTTCAAGATATTACAATCACAGGATCACATAGCAAGCAAAAGACCATTTGGCACAGCACATCCATGCTGACCCATGGGCACCCATCCATATTAATACCAATTTCAAGTATTTGGCCCAGAAGCTTCTATGCCTGGACAACTCTGGTATTCATATAATTATTTCTGCTTCCACCACTCCTTCCAGCAGTGTACTCACTATTCTCTGGTAGTTCCATTCTGAATCCCTTATTCTGCAACCTAAATTAATGTTCTCTTGTTATATCTGCCTCAGATCTGGGAGACAGTTCTCTGCAAACTATAAACACAAAGTGCACTGCAGATACTGTGGTCAAATCAAGACGTACAAAAAAGCTGGATGAACTCAGCAGGTCGGGCAGCATCCGTTGAAAGAAGCAGTCAACGTTTCGGGCCGAGACCCTTCATCAGGACTAAAGAAGGAGGGAGCAGGGGCCCCATAGAGCAGGTTGGGGGGAGGGTGGAAAACCAATCAGAGGAAAGATCAAGGGGTGGAGGAGGGGAAGCAGGGAGGGGATAGGCAGGAGAGGTGAAGAAGGAATGTAAGGGGAAAGCACTATGGGTAGTAGAAGAAGGCAGAATCATGAGAGTGGTGATAGGCAGCTAGAAGAGGAAACAGAGTGAAGGTGGGATGGGTGAAGGGAGAGGGAGGGAATTACTGGAAGTTGGAGAATTCGATGTTCATACCAAGGGGCTGGAGACCACCCAGGCGGTATATGAGGTATTGTTCCTCCAACCTGAGTTTGACGTCATCATGGCAGTAGAGGAGGCCATGTATGGACATATCCAAATGGGGATGTGAAGGAGAGTTGAAGTGAGTGGCAACCAGGAGATCCTGTCTGTTGTGGCGGACGGAGCGTAGGTGCTTATGAAGCGGTCCCCCAATCTGTGTTGGGTCTCGCCAATGTAGAGGAGGCCACACCGGATGCAATAGAACAGACTCACAAGTGAAGTGTTGCCTCACCTGGAAGGACTGTTTGGGGCCCTGAATGGTGGTAAGAGAGGAGGTGTAGGGACAGGTGTAGCACTTACGCTTGCAGGGATAAGTACCAAGTGGGAGATCTGTGGGGAGAGATGTGTGGACCAGGCAGTCGCAGAGGGAATGATCCGTGCAAAAAGCAGAGAGGGGTAGAGAGGGAAAGATGTCCTTAGTGTTGGGGTCCTTTTGAAGGTGGCGAAAGTGCCGGAGGATAATATGCTGGATCCGGAGGCTGGTGGGGTGATAGGTGAGGACAAGGGGGACACGGTCCCTGTTCTGGTGATGGGAGGATGGGGTGAGGGCCGAAGTGTGGGAAATGGAGGAGATGCGGGTGAGGGCATCATTGATGACGGCAGAAGGGAAACCACGATTCTTAAAGAAAGAGGACATTTGGGATGTCCTGGAACAGAAAGCCTCATCCTTGTAGCAGATGTGGTGGAGACAGAGGAACTGGGAATAGGGAACAGAATTTTTGCATTTGGCGGAGTGGGAAGAGGTATAATCAAGGTAGTTATGGGAGTCAGTGGGTTTATAGAAAATGTCAGTGGACAGTCTAACTCCAGAAATGGAGACTGAGAGATCAAGAAGGGGGAGAGAAGTGTCCAAGATGGACCAAGTGAATTTGAGGAAATTGATGAAATTGATTGAAATTCGATGAAATTGATGAGCTCAGCATGGGTGCAGGGAACAGCACCAATGTAGTTGTCAATGTATCGAAGGAAAAGTTGAGGAGCAGTAGCAGTTTAGATTTGGAGCATAGACTGTTCCACATAACCCACAAATTGGCAGGCATAGCTGGGGCCCATCTGAGTGCCCATAGCTACACCCTTGGTCTGAAGAAAGTGGGAAGAGCCGAAAGAGAAGTTATTAAGTGTCACCTCTCATGACTCTGCCTTCTTCTACTACGCATAGTGCTTTCCCCTTAGATTCCTTCTTCACCTCTCCTGCCTATCCCCTCCCAGCTTCACCTCCCCCACCCTTTGATCTTTCCTCTGATTGGTTTTCCACCCTCCCCCCCACCTTCTTTATGGGGCCCCTGCTCCCTCCTTCTTTAGTCCTGACGAAGGGTCTCGACCCGAAATGTTGACTGCTTCTTTCAACGGATGCTGCCCGGCCTGCTGGGTTCATCCAGCTTTTTTGTACGTCTCTGCAAACTATTCTGCCCATACTTTTCAAAATTTTACATATCTCAATCATTTCCCCTCTTACCTTCTTCAGTTCCATGGAACCTCAACCTAGCTGCTCCAATCTCTCCTCATGACTGAAAAAATCTTTTCCAGGCAACATGCTGGTGAATTACCCTGCACCTTCTCAAGTGATATCACCTTGATGCATTTTTTACCTCAGCATCATCTTCCTGCCTTATACCTATCCTGGCTCAGTTCATATTCAGAAATCTATTGAATTTTAATTTGAATCAACTAATGCCTAATCTTCCACAATCCTCCGGTTTAGAGAATTCCATATATTCACTTCTGTCTGTAGGGAAGATATTTTTATCTGAGTCTTAACCCCTTATTCTAAAAATGCAAATCGTAGTCCCAGACTCCTCACCAAAGAAAAACATTCTCTCTGCAATTGTCCTTTTGAGCCCATAAGAACTTTGTAAATTTCTATGAAAATCTTTCTTCTAAACTCAAGAAAATACATGCCTAGCACACTTAACCTCACAGCAAACCGGCCATCCCAAACTTAATGAGTCTTTAACGTAAACAGAAGAAAACCTGCAGATGCTGGAAATCCAAAGCAAAACACACAAAATGCTAGAGGAACTCAGCAGGTCAGAGAGCATCCATGGAACTGAAAAATGTGCTGAGGTTTTAGGCCGAGAACTTTCTTCAGGACAGGAAAGGGAAGGAAAAAACACCAGGAGAACAAGTGAGGGGAGGAAAAGCAGGATAGCTAGAAGGTGATAAGTGAAGCCAGGTCAGTGGGAAAGGTTAAGGCTGGAGAGGAAGGAATCTGATCAGAGACAAGTGTGGACCATAGGTGAAAGGGAAGGAGGAGGGGACCCATGGAGAGATGATAGGTAGGTGAGGAGGTAAGAGGCCAGAGTGGGGAATAGCAGAAGGTGGAGGATGGAAATATTTTTTGACTGGAAGGTGAGATTGATATTCATACCAGCAGTTTGGAGGCTACCCAGATGGAATATAAGCTGTTGCTGCTCCAACCCGAGGGTGGCCTTATCATGGCCCAAGAGGAGGCCCTGGGCAGACATGTTAGAATGGGAAAGGAAATCAGAATTAAAATGTTTGGACACCAGGAAGTTCTGCTTTTGGCAAATGGATTGTATGTGCTTGATGAAGCGGTCCCTCAATTTATGAGGGGTTTCACCAATAGTAGAGGAGGCTGCATTGGGAGCATCACACAAAAGACAACCCCAGCAGATTCGCAGGTGAAGTGTTGCCTCACTTGGAGGGTCCTGAATAGATGTGAGGGAGGAGGTGATCGGCAGGGGTAGCACTTTGGCCACTTGCAAGGATAATTGCCAGGAGGGAGATAAGTAAAGGAGGATACAAACGGACAAGTGAATGACAGAGGGGGTGACCCCTGTGGAAAATGGAGAGTGGGGGAGAGGTAAAGGTGTGTTTAGTGGTAGGATCCCTTTGGAGATGCTTGAAGTTGTGGAGGATGATGTGTTGAATGCAAAGTCTCATGGGGTAGTAGGTAAGGACAAGAGGAAATCTACCATGGTTAAGACAGCAGATAGTGCAGGGGTCCCAGAAATAGAGGAGATATGGGTGAGGGCAGGATTGATAGTGGAGGAATTCAGTAGGGATCAATACAAATGCCCAGTCCTATAGACTTCTAACCCCATCAGGAAAGCCTTAAAGCTCTCCACTTCTTTTTCAATAAAAGAACCAACTGCAGTTTCCCTCCACCACCACCCTCCTCCGTCCGGCAGAACTGATCCTCACCCTCAGCGATTTCTCCTTCGGCTCCTCCCACTTTCTGCAGACCTCAGGAGTAGGATGGCCACCCGCATGGGCCCAAGCTATACCTGCCTTTTCGTTGCCTAAGTAGAACAGACTATGTTCCAAGCCTTCCACAACTCCTCCTCCACTCTGCACTACATTGACAACTGCATTGGTGCTGCTTCATTAACCCATGCTGAGCTCGTCAATTTCATCAACTTTGCCTCCAACTTCCACCCTGCCCTTAAATTCATTTGGTTCTTTTCTGACAGAGTATTTATTATTAGTGGGGGATTTTAACTTCGCTGTTATCCACTGGGCCAACCATATGCTGAAAGTCTTGAATGGAGTGGGGTTTGTGAATTGTGTGCAAGAAAGCTTCCTTGATCGATATGTAGAGGGACCTACAAGAGAGGCTGCAATACTATCTCCAGCTGGAAAATGAGGCTGGGGAAGTGACACTTCTCTGTTCTGGTAAGGTTGTAGCATGCTTGGACGCGGTGGCATCTTCAGGTTCAAATAAAGGTGTTATTGCTTCTATAAAGCATCATTTTTACAATTGCAAAACACTGTTAGATGTTAAGAACTTAAAGTACTGCAGGTCTACCCCATCAGCAAGTCGCTGAATAGTGGATTTATTGGAGAGACCAACGGCGGGTAAGCTGTGTGGCCATGATTGTGACGTAGACTAGGTCTCAGGTCCAGGGCTGTGGGTTGGAGCTACCCAGGAGACAAGACACTGGATTCAGTGTGGAGCAGCGTCTACGCAGGAGTTGAGAGCTGGGCCCTCTCACCAGTACTGACCTCTGGTGTTCACTCAGTGGAAGACCAGCTGGATTGTGTTCATCTGCAGATCGCTGCAGGCTTGATCTTGCCACAACGTCCATGCACCATCATGACCTGACACTCTAGGACTCATGCTATAATATTTGTTTTTGTGTGACTGAATGTTTACTGCTGTCTTATGTGTGCAACACTGTATATGCTTTGTGCTGTGTATGACTGTTGGCACTGTGTTTTGTACCTTGGTTCTGGAGGAACAATGCTTCATTTGGCTGTATTCATGGATATTCTGTCACAACCACGGATTCGGCAGCACAGTAGAAATGGCAATTGTGAATTTGCACATGTCAGCTAATTATTATTTAATCGTGATGGTATTTAAGTCCATAATTGTCTTCGTAGTGCTTGTGCAGATTTGGACAAAGCACAGCAATGCTTCGCTGTCTGTTTGCTTTTGGCCTTCCCTGAGAAACTGGACCTTTGAGTCAACTGACTCTGAAGACTAACGGTATTCGTTTAATGTTTAGATGTTCTTTCCAGCCGCAGTGTAGGCTTCATTTCCCGCTTAAGAGTTTTGGTTAATGGCCCTATTTGGCCTAGCGTTTATTGTTTATTTTCCCTTTAACACGGTTTGCAATAAAGTTTGTGAACTATCGACCTGCTTCAGTGTCTCTCACTCCGCACTTGGGCCATGTCTGAACCTGATAACAGCAAAAAGAATATATAAACTTTGAATGAATACCGCTAGTCTTCAAAGTCAGTCGACTCAAAAGTCCAATTTCTCAGGGAAGGCCAGAAAAAAACAGGCAGCGAAGCAATGCTGTGCTCTGTCCAAGTCTCAACAAGCACTATGACGACAAGTATGGAGTTAAGTGCTATCAGCATTACATAATAATTAGCTGACACATGCAAATTCACAAGCACAATTGCCATATCTACTGCATTGCCAAATCCGTGGTTGTTACATATTCATGTACAGTTCAATGAAAATTAAACTTCAACTTCAACTTCAGTTTGAACTTGAGGGACATCTTGAGCTCTTTGGGTCCAGTAGCCATAATTCTATTAGCTTTAAAATAGCCATGGAGAAGGATACAGTTGGTTCATAGGTTAAGATCCTGAAGTGGGCAGAATAAAGTACGGAGTCTTTAGGCAGAGTCTTGCAATGGTGAGATTACTTGCAGGGAAAGGAGCATCTGCTAAGTAGTATCTTTAAAAGTGTGACATCATGAGTTCAGGGCCTGAATGTGCCTGTTAGGTTGAAGGACAAAGCTTGCAGGTTTAGGGAACCCTAGCTGACAAAAGATACACACAAAAATGCTGGTGGAACGCAGCAGGACAGGCAGCATCTATAGGGAGAAACACTGTCGACGTTTCGGGCCGAGACCCTTCATCAGGATATTAAAAGTTATTATGGCACAGGTTAAAAAAAGAGGGAGGCATACTCTATGCATAAGCAATTAGGAACTAGTGAATTACTTGATTCAGAGTAATTCTTCTGATATTCTCTTTAGTCCTCTTAATGTCTCCCTTAAGTGCATTTAAGAGAGAAGTTAGGAGGGCAAAAAGAGGATATGAGAAGGATCTGGTAGACAGACATGGTGAAACAAAATCCCAAGACATTCTTTCAGTATATTGAGATTAAAGTGATGGCCAGGGAGAGAATAGTTTGCCTTAATGATTAGTATGGCCATCTATGCTGAATCAAAGGAAATGCATGAGATTTTTATTGGCTGTTTCTCTTGGAAGATAAGAAAATGAGGGAAACGAGTGATGTTGTCTTGGACTACACAGGAGTTAGCAGGCAGGAGGTACTGGATGCCTTAAGATACAAAAAGCTATATAAATCCACAAGGGTTGAATGCAAGGTACATTCTCAGACTTTGTAGAAAGCTGGAGAAAAAAATTATGGAGCCTCTTACAGAGATGTTTTTGCTTAATCTCTGGTGATAGATGATTTTCTGGAGGTCTGGACAGCGGCTAAGGTGTTGCTGTTGTTTAAATAGGGCAGTAAAACCAAGGCAGGAAACTACAGGCCAGTGAGTCTGATACTGACAGTAAGTAAATTGCTGTTGAGGTTTCTGAGGGACAGGGTCTACCAACATTTGGAAAGACAGGATCTGAGCTGAGACAGTCAGCATGGTTTTGTATGTGAGAAAGCATGCCAACAATCCTTTGGAGTTCTTTGAGGAAGTAACAAATAGTAGGCTAGCGTATGTTGTCTATATGGACTTTAACCAGCTCCGTGACAAGGTCTGCCATGGCAGGCTAATCTGGAAGGTTGGACTGCCTGGGATCCAGGGGAAGGTAGCAGATTGGATTCATAACAGGCTCAGGGGTAGGAAGCAGAGGGTGATGGTTGAGGGTTGCACCTCAGATGGAGGTCTTTGTCTAATGGTATGCCATGTGGGTTGGTGCAGGGACCTTTGTTGTTTGTTTTCTGTTTAAATGATTTGGATGTGAATGTACAAGGCACGGTTAGTAAGACCACAGCTGATTCTAAAATGGGTGGAATCTTGCTAAAAGTTACAGAGGTATCATGATCGACTAGATATGTGGGCTGAAGATTGATAAATGGCTTTCGATTCAGATGAGTGTGAGGCATTGTATTTTGGGAGATTAAATCAGGGAAGGACTTATAGTGAATGGTAGGCCCTGCGGAGTGTTGTGGAACACCGGAGAGTGAAAGTGCATAGTTCATTAAAAGTGGCATCACAAAATAGGTAGATGATGAAGAAGGCATTTGCCAAGCAACTCTTCATCGATTAGGGCATTGAGTATAGGAGTTGGAAGGTTATGATGCAGTTATATAAGATGTTGAGGCTACACCTGGAGCATTGTACACTGTTTTGTCCACCTTGTTATGGGAAAGGTTCTACTAAACTAGAAAGAGAGCAAAAAGGATTTACCAGGACATTACCTGAATTTGGAGACCTGTGTTAAAAAAGGTGAGGTTATATAGACCAGGACATTTTCCCATGCTGCATGACTCTCTGATTCCCTTTGTTACGATTCAGTGGGGGTTTTGTGTACTTCCAAGGTGCTCTTACTTTTTAGTTGGGATGCTGCTTTATTAATGCTGTGTGCGTCAGGAAATTTGTGAATAGCTTGCTGTGGGATGAACTCCGAGTGCTCGCATTGAAGGCAGTTTGGGAGTTGAAGATGTCTTTGAAGACATCTCTGCTTTCTACAAGCAAGATTAAGTTGCAGTAACTGTGGCAGTGTGTACTTAAGTTAGATGAGTGAGACCACCGTAGTGCGACTTTTCTGAAAATAGTCTTCCTCAAATATAGCAACACACATAAAATGCTGGAGGAACTCAGCAGGCCAGGCAGCATCTATTGAAAAAGGTACTGTTGACGTTTTGGGCCGAAACCCTTTGGCAGGACCGGAGGGAAAAAAAATATTTATTTAACTGAGGGGGATGGGGAGACAGAAACACAAGATGATAGGTGAAACCGGAAGGGGAAGGGATGAAGTAAAGAGCTGGGAGTTTGACTGTTGAAAGAGGTATAGGGTTTGAGAGGGGGCAGTCCGATAGGAAAGAACAGAAGGCCAGGGAAGAAAGAAAAGTGGAGAGGAGCAGCATGGGGAGGTGATGGGCAGGCAAGGAGATAAAATGAGAGAGGGAAAAGGAATTATTGGAAGTTCAAGACAGTGATGTTCATGCCTAAAACATGGCAACCCTTTACACAAAAGGGGGTGCTAGAGACAGACCCAATAGGAATAATGGAAGGTTGTGAAACACACCCAACAACTGAGAGCTTTACTATCTTCAAAATATCATCAGTTGCCAGCTTGAAGTTTCAATTTTCATGTAACACCTTATTATGAATGGTGATTGTTGTTGTGAGTAAGGAATTCAAGCATATACTGTATAACTAGTAAGCCAACTCTGTATAGAAATAGCAGCTTTCTCTTCAAACTTCAGAAAAGTGTGCGTGGCAAGGGCCATGCTGTCCTCCTTGTGCACTAGGAAAGTAAAAGGATGTTTGAGTCGTATTTTCTGCGCGCAGTTATTTTAGTTATCTTATTATCGGCGGCAATAGATACAAGTCAGGAAGATTAAATAAATAATTAAAGATTAAATAATACATTGTATTTGGTTGAGTCCAGTACTGCACTCAAAAGGCCAATGCCACTACTGGTGGTTGAGTGAAGGCTAAAATTTAAAAAAAACTATCAAGTGAGAGTAGTCATGTTCACTTCTGAGCTATTAATATGCAAGGGAAAGGGAAGAAATCGAAAAATAAATTTTTTATTGATGTAATTTATTAATCTTAAACACAGCAATCACGTTTTGTTTGCTCATTTCAGTTGTGAAAAATACAAATTAAATAATGAGAAAATGTGAATTAGGTAAATCCCATGTTAAAAGCTAATTTAAATTAGGAATAAAATAGAAACATTTTATGTAAGTATTTTTGTAAAGTGTAAGCCTCAAAAAGTAGCTTTTTCGAGATAGAACGCAATAATTCAGAACTAAAAGACAGATTCAGTTTGCATTTTTTTTTACCTTGATCACATTTGCTCTCGCAAGCTCATTTTAGTTGTATGCTTTAAACAAATGAAATTTAATATTATCAAGTGAAATTATTTTAGGTTATGAAAAGTTATTCCATCAGAGGGAGCTATAAGAATGCAGTTGAAGAGAAGTAAAACTTAGCAACGACTGAAGAAATCGGCTTGGGCAACACCTGCATAGCAGAAGGTGAATGAACCCATTGAGTACTCTCTCTTCCTCCCAGTACAGAAAAAAGAGAAAGTTCACGGGCATTTTCACACCTTTTTCATTTCACTCACCATTACTTTTTCAAACTAGTTTCCGGTTTCCTCACCTAGTGTTTGCAAGCAATCTGCTGCTCTTTCACCTTGAAGCAGAAAGTGGATGAAACTTATAATTCTGCTTTGAGGTTCATCCAAATACAGCAAGGTACGGCGCAATGAAAAAGTCATCACAGACTCACTCAATACACCTAATATAAATAATGCATACATTATATCACACTGAAAAAAAGACCATGCAAAAGTAAGACCTTACGGGCAAAGAAAAAGACAGTTGAAGCAAAGACCATGGCAATGTAAGCGGTAGTCCACAGAGTTTCATTGCTAAGCTAATGTGCTAATTTGGCTGGCAGATGTTTAAATAGAATGGCAGGAAAATAAAGGAGCATGGGCATGTTGGGTTTAACATCATGTGCATAGCTAATCAAGGAAATGCATTACTTTTGTTACTTTTTGAAAGAAATGAGAAATTAAAGTGACACTTAGCAAACAGGAATGCAGCCCAATACATCACGGGTTAAGCCCTCCCAACCATTGAGCACATCTTCATGAAACTTAATCATAGAAAAGCATTGTCCATCGTCAAGGATCCTCACCACCCAGGCCATGCTCTTTTCTCATTACTCCCATCAGGTGGAAGATACAAGTGCCTCAGGACTCACACCACCAGCTTCAAGAACAGTTAATACACCTCAACCATCAGGCTCTGGAGCAAAAGAGGATAACTACACACATTCTATTGCTGGTGTTCCCACAACTATTGATCTCACTTTAAGGACTCTCTATCTTGTTGTTTCATGCATTCTTATTTATTGCTATTCATTTATATTTGTATTTGCACAGTTTGTTGTCTTCTCTGCTCTTGCATTCATTGATCCTGTTTACAGTCACTGTGCTATAGATTTGCTGGGTATACCCACAGGAAAAAATATGTAATCATAATAAATTTTACTTTTAACTTTGAAGGAAGAAATTAAATGGTGATGCAGACATTCCCATCTTCCTACTGACAATTCATTTTCCACTGTTTTTGGGTAGGAATTATGGTTGATGCATTTGATGTTACTTTCTTGCCTTTCATTTCCCTAGAAATGAAAGAATACTTCAGCAATCCATTGTTTAAGGGCAGGCACCAGGCATAACAATTTGTCTTACAGCATTATAAGTCACCCTGACATCATTCTCTGACCTCAAGGAACGTGTAGAAAAATATTTACTGAAACAACCTCACTTATTTTAACGCAAAATGTCCTTTATGGTATGCTGCAATAGCATATAACTTAACTTTTTGAACACATTGGAACAGATTTACTATTTGCATAGTGATTGGAAATCCTATGATGTTCCTTTGAACTGGAAATGTCATAGCAAGCGTAACAAGCTTGATTTTCTCCAGTGTGTTTATTATGTTTCTTTAGCACTTTCATGTTCCTAACACCCTCGCAATAGATCTGACCAATGTTTGATTTTGAATTTCAAAGTTCAAATTATTTATGAAACTATGTATATGTTACCGCATATTACGTGAGATTCATTTTTCTTGTATACTTTTAGACTATACCTGAACAAACCAGAACTGACGAACAACCAATGTGCAAAATAAAAATAATACTGAGAACATGAGTAGTAAAGAATCCTTGGAAGGGAACCTGTAGGTTGCAAAATCAGTTCAGAGTGGTGTGATTGAAGTTATCTACATATGTTCACGAAAATAAATTATATTCTGTCACATGATGGTTCTATTAGGTGCACAACATGTAAACCAATGCCTAAGTTGGATTGCACTTTAATTGAAAAAGTATCATCCAAGCTGCCTGCAAGCATCTTCTTCCGATCTCAAATTTCAGGGAAATAAGGTGATAGACAGAGTAATGCACTGGTACTTTCACATCCGCTTACCCACATTTTGAATTACTCTGCCAACCTACGTATAAACTGTTGTAATGGAAAGTCTTTAATTTCCTATCTAATATAGTTTCCACCATTTTCCATAAGGCAAAGCATCATCAAGCACATTGCTGCACACTTCAGTGAGTAACTCTTTTCTGATGAACTGTCATCAACCAAAGTTATTAGTGCTGTTACCCGCTTCGTAGTTTTCTCTCTAAAGTCTTTTCTTCAGAGAGCAAAACCTGTGCAGGTGCAGTATTCACTAAGGTCTATAGGAGGAGGAGGCTGACTCAACTTTTGTGCTCTAGGCTAGGTCCAGGATACAAAACCTACTGACCTAAATGAAGAAGCATTAGCAATTGAGCTACAACACACACAAAATGCTGGCAGAACACAACAGGCCAGGCAGCATCTATAGGGAGAAGCGATGTTGACGTTTTGGGCCGAGACCCTTTGTCAGGACTAACCGCAAGGAAAGATAGTAAGAGATTTGAAAGTAGAGGGGAGAGGGGGAAATGCGAAATGATAGGAGTAGACCAGAGTGGGTGGGATGAAACTAAGAGCTGGAAAGGTGATTGGCGAAAGTGATACAGAGCTGGAGAAGGGAAAGGATAATGGGACGGGAGGCCTCAGGAGAAAGAAAGTGGGGGGGGGGGGGAGCACCAGAGGGAGATGGAGAACAGGCAAACAACTAAATATGTCAGGGATGGGATAAGAAGGGGAGGAGGGGCATTAACGGAAGTTAGAGAAGTCAATGTTCATGCCATCAAGTTGGAGGCTACCCAGCCAGCATATAAGGTGTATATAAGGTGCCTGGCCTGCTGTGTTCTACCAACATTTTGTGTGTATTGTTGACTGAATTTCCAGCATCTGCAGATTTCCTCGTGTTAGCAACTGAGCTATACCTTTCTCCAAATCTCCTCTTTGTTGATTCTTTTGATCATAATATTCCTCTAGGAAAGCATCATTCTGTTCTGACAAAAGAGGAAGTTTTAATCACTCGGTCACACTGTAGGGGGCAAGGGTGCTGAAGGAGGACCCAGACACAGGACACAAACACGTTTTTGTAAAGTTAACTAAAATAGAGTTTATTACCTTTTACAAGGAGAACCGTGACGCAAGGATAGAACCCAGACCTAGGACTTGCAGACTTGAAGGAACATAGATCTTGGACTTTGATACTTGGAACACGGAATGCCATGGCCAGGACTTGGAGATGAGGAACATCACAGCCTGGACTTGGAGACGAGGAACATCACAGCCTGGACTTGGAGATGAGGAACACCACAGCCTGTACTTGGAGACGAGGAATACCACGGACTGGACTTGGAGACGAGGAACATCACGGCCTGGACTTGGAGACGAGGAATACCATGGCCTGGAGCTGGAGACAAGGAATGCCACGGCCTGGACTTGGAGACGAAGAACACCACGACCAGGACGTGGAGACGAAGAACACCACGGCCTGGACTTGGAGACGAGGAATATCATGGCCAGGACGTGGAGACAAAGAACACCACGGCCAGGACTTGGAGACGAAGAACACCACGGCCAGGACTTGGAGACGAGGAATATCATGGCCAGGACATGGAGACAAAGAGCACCACGGCCAGGACGTGGAGACGAAGAACACTATGGCCAGGACTTGGAGATGAGGAACACCACGGCCCGGACTTGGAGACGAAGAACACCACGGCCAGGACGTGGAGAAGGGGAATGCCACGGCCAGGACTTGGAGACAAGGAACACCACAGCCTGGACTTGGAGACGAGGAATATCATGGCCAGGACTTGGAGATGAGGAACACCACAGCCCGGACTTGGAGACGAAGAACACCACGGCCAGGACGTGGAGAAGGGGAATGCCACGGCCAGGACTTGGAGACAAGGAACACCACGGCCAGGACATGGAGACGAAGAACACCACAGCCTGGACTTGGAGACGAGGAATATCATGGCCAGGACTTGGAGAAGGGGAACGCCACGGCCTGGACTTGGAGAAGGGGAACACCACGGCCGGGACTTGGAGACAAGGAATGTCATGGCCGGGACTTGGAGACGAGGAACACCACGGCCCGGACTTGGAGATGAGGAATACCACGTCCGGACTTGGAGACGAGGAACGCCACATATGGATTTGGAGATGAGGAACGCCACGGCCAGGACTTGGAGACGGAGAACACCACGGCCTGGACTTGGAGACGAGGAACACCACGGCCCGGACTTGGAGATGAGGAATACCACGTCCGGACTTGGAGACAAGGAACGCCACATATGGATTTGGAGATGAGGAACGCCACGGCCAGGATTTGGAGACGAGGAATACCACGGCCCAGACTTGGAGACGAAGAACACCACGGCCTGGACTTGGAGACGGAGAACACCACGGCCCGGACGTGGAGACGAAGAACACCACAGCCTGGACTTGGAGATGAGGAATATCATGGCCAGGACTTGGAGACGGAGAACACCACGACCTGGACTTGGAGACGAGGAACACCATGGTTTGACTCATGAACAGAAGTCACCCACAGTCCCTTGGATTTATTACGATCATTCTCTATTCCTGCCTTAAGAGGGCTACTAGATGAATGTCTATCAAATCATGTAAATGATGTAAAACAATATTGGCCATGACCAGGGACCATTACTTTGGAAAGTGTAAATCCCAAGCAGAATTATCCTCATTTCATAATATTTTGAATTCTTTCCCCATCACAAAGACGCTCAAATTGGATGTTCACTGTTCATTTAATCGATTCAATTCTGGACAGATAATGCAATACCCTGATGCAACCTTGGAAAATTTGCAGAATAAACCAGGAACAGAAGATCTGATGAGGCAGCAGAGTTACAGTTTCAGATTGAGAACTCTTTGTTGGAAGTGTGAATAAATACAAGCGAGTTAGTGATGAATTGCAGAGAGCATGGAGAAGAGATCGTACTATCTCTGGTAGGATGAGACCAGAATTGCATGGTGCCAACTATACATTCAGTCTTCTGGTTGGCACATTACTGAGAAAAGTTAGAGAGTTCAAAGTAAGTTTATCATCAAAGTGGGTACATGTTGCCATATACCATCCTGAGATTCATTTCCTGTAGATACTCACAGTAGAACAAAGAAATACAATGGAAACAGTGAAAACTTACAAACACCCAATGTGCAATGGAAGACAAACTATTTAAATACAAGTGCATAAAAACTTCTGAGAACACGAGTTGTGGAGACCTTGAAAGTTAGTCTGTAGGTTGTGGTATCCGTTCAGTGTTGCACCCTGGGTCAGGAGCCTGATGGTTCAAGGGTATTAACTGTTCCTGAACTTGTTTATTTTTGGAGCCAAGTAATAGCAACAGCAAGAAGAGACCATGGCTGAGTGGTGTGGTTCCTAAATGATAAAAGCTGCTTTATTGTGGAAGTGCTCCTTGAAGATAAGCTCAATGGTTCAATGGCTTATTTTAACATCAAAAGAGAAATTCTTACTCTTCACGGACATCCTCAAAACAGAAAAAACCCAAAGAATGAATGACAGAAAACATTAGAACTGCAGAGTCCCCATTCCCTCCCACTCGCTATCAGTAGCAATAGTATCAACCCACCACTTCCCCCCTCCCCCCATATGCTTCAGCAAAAGCATTAACCCTCACCACGCACCATGCAAACAATAGCAAGGCCCCCAGCAAGCATGATCTAGAGTCCATCAAAAAACTAGTGTCCATCCCAACATTTGGACATCTCAAACTGGCACTGTCTCTCACCAGCAAGGAAGAGAGAATTATTTATCCTGCCACAATGAGTGGGGAGGCCAAAAGCTCGCTGTTTTGATGTTACGGTCTTCTGTGTCACTTTTCCAAGTTCCCCTATTGTGAAGAAGAGAGAGAGAGAGAGAGAGAGAGAAAGAGAGAGAGAGAGAGACAGGCCTTCTTTTGGCAGCCATGTATACCACCTGCTATCTGGATGCTTCAATCCCCCACAAGACTTCAGTCGGCAACATCAGCACGGAATTAGGTCATCTGCAGGGCTGCACCCCCAAGTTGCATTTCTTCCTGGAGAAATCGAAACATTAAGTCACTTGATGAGTTCCCAGTCTGAGAGCGCACAGCCCGTGAAGAACTGATGTGTAGTTGTGAACTTCCCATGATTCAGGATATTTACAAGGACAGGTGTGTAAAAAGGGCTTGTAGGATCATTGGGGAACCATGTCATCCCAACCACAATCTATTCCAGCTGCTACCATCTGGGAAGCGGTACAGCAGCATAAAAGCCAGGACCAACAGGCTCCAGGACAGCTTCTTCCACCAGGCCATCAGATTGATGAACTCGCACAGATTTGAATGTACTCTATATTACATTGACTGTTCTATTTATTATAAATGATTATAAATTACCATGATTGCACATTGCACATTTAGCTGGAGACGTAACATAAAGATTTTTACTCCTCATGTATGTGAAAGATGGAAGAAATAAAGTTAATTCAAAACTGTAGTTTGAGCTGCAGCTGTAGATTAAGGACCCAGCCACCTTGAAAAAGAAAGAAGAGACATGAGAGTGAAGAATGAAACTGTTTTGTGGATGAACTGAAAGAAGCCACCAGTGAATGTAAAAGTTACATTGACATTAAGCGAAAGGAAAGACCTTGGATGTCAGGCAATGCTAATACGGAGAGAAAAATGGAGCCAATAACACAAATGGAAGACTTAAAGTAGAGCCGAACACTAATGATATAGAGAAAGCTATTCACTGGAAATTACACAAGCTATTTAAACCTAGAAGGTTACAAGTAACAAGAGATTGAATGTTCTCTCTGCGACCACATGCTATTTCCTCCGGATGCTCTGATTTCCTCCCACATCCCAAGGGTGGTAGAATATACAGTAATTTGCTCCTCATGTTAGTATTTATGGAAATGTAGGGGGAATAGGTTCTATGGAAAACTACTGGGGGAATGCAATTGTTGTCTGAACTGGTATAAATGTGATGAACTGAATGGCCTATTTGTATAGGAACATAGAAAACCTGCAGCACAATTTAGGCCCTTCAGCCCACAAGGCTGTGCCAAACATGACCTTACCTTAGAAATTACCTAGGGTTACCTATTTTTCTAAACTCCATGTACCTATCCAGGAGTCTCTTAAAAGACCCTATCATATCCACCTCCATCACCATCGCCGGCAGCCCATTTCACACACTCACTCCTCTCTGCCTAAAAAACTTACCCCTGACATTTCCTCTGTACCTACTTTCAAGCACTTTAAAACTGTGCCCTCTTATACCAGCCATTTCAGCCCTGGGAAAAAGCCTCTGACTATCCATATAATCAATGCTTTTCATCATCTTATACACATCTGTCAGTTTACCTCTCAACCTCCGTCACTCCAAGGAGAAAAGGCCAAGTTCACTCAACCTATTCTCATAAGGCATACTCCCCAATCCAGTCAACATCCTTGTAAATCTCCTCTGAACCCTTCCTATGGTTTCCACATCCTTCCTATAGTGAGGCGACCAGAACTGAGCACAGTACTCCAAGTGGGGTCTGACCAGTGTCCCATATAGCTGCAACATTACTTCTTGGCTCTTAAACTCAATCCCACTATTGATGAAGGCCAATGCACCACATGCCTTCTTAACCACAGAGTCAACCTGTGCAGCAGTTTTGACTGTCCTATGGACTTGGACCCCAAGATTCCTCTGATCCTCCACGCTGCCAAGAGTCTTACCATTAATACTATATTCTGCCATCATATTTGACCTACCAAAATAAACCACCTCGCACTTACCTAAGGTGAATTCCATCTGGCACTTCTTAGCTCTGTTTTGCATCCTATCAGTGTCCTGCTGTAACCTCTGGCTGGCCTTCACATTATCCACAACACCCCCAACCTTCGTGTCATCAGCAAATTTACTAACACATCCCTGCACTTCCTCATCTAGGTCATTTATAATAATCACGAAGAGAAGGGGTCCTAGAACAAATCCCTGAGGCACACCACTGGTGACTGACCTCAATGCAGAATATGACCCTTTTACAACCACTTTTTGCCTTTTATGGGCAAGCCAGTTCTGGATCCACAAAGCAATGTCCCCTTGGATCCTATGCCTCTTTACGTTCTCAATAAGCCTTGCGTGGGGTACCTTAACAAATGCCTTGCTGAAATCCATATACACTACATCTACTGCTCTATCTTCATCAATGTGTTTAGTCACATCCTCAAAAAATTCAATCATGCTCATAAGAGATGACCTGCCCTTGACAAAGCCATGCTGACTATTCCCAATCATATTATGCCTCTCCAAATGTTCATAAATCCTGCCTCTCAGGATCTTCTCCATCAACTTACCAACCACTGAAGTAAGATTCACTTGTCTATAAGTTCCTGGGCTATCTCTACTCCCTTTCTTGAATAAGGGAAGAACATCTGCAACCCTCCAATCCTCTGGAACCTCTCCCATCCCCATTGATGATGCAAAGATCATTGCCAGAGGCTCAGCAATCTCTTCCCTCAACTCCCACAGTTGCCTGGGGTATATCTCGTCTGGTCCCGGTGAATATTCCAACTTGATGCTTTCCAAAAGCTCCAGCACACCCTCTTTCTTAATATCTACATGCTCAAGCTTTTCAGACCACTATAAATCATCCCCACAATCACCAACATCCTTTTCCATAGTGACTACTGAAGCGAAGTATTCATTAAGTATCTCTGCTTTCTCCTCCGGTTCCATACACACTTTTCCACTGTCATACTTCATAGGTCCCATTCTCACACGTCTTATCCTCTTGCACTTCACATACTTGTAGAATGCCTTGGGGTTTTCCTCAAACCTGTCCACCAAGGCCTTCTCATGGCCCCTCTGGCTCTGCTAATTTCATTCTTAAGCTCCTTCCTCTTAGCCTTATAATCTTCTAGATCCCTATCATTACCTAGTTTTTTGAGCCTTTTCTTCTTGACTAGATTTATAACAGCTTTTGTACACTGTGGTTCCTGTAACCTACCATCATTTCCGTCTCATTGGAATGTAACTATGCAGAATCCCACACAAATATCCCCTGAACATTTGCCACATTTCTTCCATGCATTTCCCTGAGAACATCTGTTTCCAATTTACGCTTCCAAGATCCTGCCTGATAGCCTCATATTTCCCCTTACTCCAATTAAATGTTTCTTAACTTGTCTGTTCCTATCCCTCTCCAATGCAATGGTAAGGAAGATAGAATTGTTCTATCAGTTCAGTTCCCTCCCACCAAGCAATTCTAGTTTAAACTCTCCCCAATAGACTTTGTGAACCTCCCCACCAGGATATCAGTCCCCTTGGGATTCAAGTGCAAGCCATCCTTTTTGTATAGGTCACACCTGCCCAAAAAAAGTCCCAATGGTCCAGAAAGCTGAATCCCTTCCATCTGCTCCAATCCCTCAGCCACACATTTATCCTCCACTTCATCCTATTCCTATGCTCACTGGTACATGGCAGAGGCAGTAATCCCGAGATTACCACCTTTGTGGTCCTGCTTCTCAGCTTCCCTCCTAACTCCCTTTACTCTGCTTTCAGTACCTCCTCCCTTTTCCTACCTATGTCATTGGTACCAATATGTACCACGACCTCTGGCTGTTCTCCTTCCCACTTCAGGATATCATGGATGTGATCAGAAACATCCCAGACCCTGGCACCTGGGAGGCAAACTACCATCTGTGTTTCTTTCCTGCGTCCACAGAATTGCCTGTCTGACTCCCTAACTATAGAGTCCCCTATCACTGCTGCCATCTTCTTCCTTTCCCTACCCTTCTGAGCCACAGGGCCAGACCCTGTGCCAGAGGCACAGCCACTGTTGCTTCCCCCAAATAGGCCATCTCCCCCAAAAGTACTCAAACAGGAGTACTAATTGTAAGGGGGACAGCCACTTGGGTACTCTCTAGTATCTGCCTCTTGCCCTTCCCTCTCTTGACTGTTACCCACTTATCTATACCCCAAGGCCCCGGTGTGACTACCTGCCTATAGCTCCTATCTATCTCCTCCTCACTCTCCCTGACCAGATGAAGGTCATCGAACTGCATCTCCCATTCCCTAACACAGTCGCTAGGGAGCTGCAGCTCAATGCACCTGGTGCAGATGTGGCTGTCCGGAAGGGTGGGAGTCTCCATGATTTCCCACATCTGACACCGAGTACAGAACACCAGCCTCACACGCATACTATCTGTGTGTCTTCTACAGTGTTAAACATAAGGAAATACGACAAACAATAAAATCAATGAGAATTTAAAATGAGATTTCTTCCACACTTCTCAATTTCTCTGGTAAAATTTCTCGGTATATTTTCTCCCTGTTAATGATGACTTGTTAAATTCATATTAATATTACAATTTTCAGTTCACAATTCTTGAACTTGCCACTGTGAAATAATACAAGCATCAATGAATCCTTAGGAGCTACCAATCTGTTCTGAGTTGATTAATCTCATGGTTGAACAGGCTGCCACTGTCAAACAAGGCAATCCTTCAATTTTATTCTCCTAGTTCGGAGTTGAGAGTAATAGCCACCATTACTGAAATCTTACAAGTACATTGTCTGTAAGTTCCCAGCCACTTAAATTGTTAATATAATTGTACACAACACAATGCCTAGTTTTAACATACTGAAGGAAAATTACCTTTTCTCGTGGTGTTGATGAAGAATTGTCAGTTGGCTCATGCACCTGTCAACCTGAGCCCAGCCTTAAAAAAAGAGGAAAAACCGAAAAAAAAGATATTTTTTTATAAACATTAACTTCAAATCATTAAACTAAAAAAATCTTGAGCAATGCCTTAAAAGACCCACTTCCTACCCATTTACGCTCAGATGGGTTTCCGTCAAGTAAATATTTTTGGAGCCATTTACCGTTGTAATGCAAGAATAAAACTGCCACAGGATCCAACAAACAACAACTTGATAATGAACAAAAGTTTTGAACAGGAGATTATTGATAATTTTACTGCTCTTCTGGGAAACTTTGCCACATACATGTGTGATAAGGTAGATGGTTACCCAATTTAACACATCTTCTAAAAGATAGTACTTTGGCACCAAGTGTTAGACTGTGGTATAAGATTTTGTGCTTTTGTTCTTTACTTTAGAGTGGACTGAAATACACATTTTTAACAATAAATGAAAGAAAGCTGTCATCAGTAACAGTATGTTCTTGCATGTTGTTGCATTTGTTTCACACCTAGCAATCCAGTTCTGAAGCTGTGTCAGCAATGACGAAAACAAAACTTGTTACTCTATCATTATACAAACACTCCTAAATTCTAGGACTTCAAAAGCTTGAAATTATTCTCTAGTGTTTGGCACCTTATATAAGTAAAATTGCATGCAAAGACCAATTGGTTACAAGAGGATATATTAAATCTACCAAGATAAAGCATTCTTGCAGCCGCCGCATTTCTTAACCCACATGTGGCTTTAGGTCTGCTTCTGCCCATCTACTGTGTATAAATGGTCAACTTCCTGACAGGTCAAAAAATCATTTAGCTACATTTACCCCTTTTTTGACAGTTGAACTTGATTAAACCCAACTTCTTCTGAACAGTAGGTTAAAAGTTATCTTTCAGGCCTTAATCTCACTTGTTCTGATTATACAATTTAGATACCATTTAGGCAGTCCTTTAAAAGATCTCTTCCTTTTAAGAATTTTATATCACCTCTAAACCAATTCTAAATCCCACAATCAACATCAAAGCAATAGCGGGATTTTGGTTGGGTTCATACTCAGCTGAATTATTTTGCTCTCTTAAAGGGACTTAGGGACTTGGGAAAACAGGTTAAGTAAAATTTCAGCTGTAAATTACTGAATAGTGGAATATAATATTAGTTTGTAAATCAATCTTGCAGATTATCAAGTTAAAATTAACTTGCTAGCACTCATTTTAACATTGCAATACTTTGATGTCTACATATGTCTGTGGTGAACTACATACACCTGTCTGGACCCGCCCCCTGCTGTCTGCTCCTGTGGCTCCTCCCACAGACCCCTGTATAAAGGTGATGGAGGTCTAAACCCGGCCTCTCTGTCTCCAGGATGTAGTATGGTGGTCACTCACTGCTTGTTCCTTCTTCCAGTCAATAAAAGCCGATATCTCGCTTTTACGTCTCAGAGTGACTTATTGATGGTGCATCAATTTTATTGACTGGAAGTTTGAAAACATGGAAAGTGTTTTACGTCCAGAAAGATTGGATTTGGACCCCCAAGACCCTGAAGCAGCTCTTGCCTTTGAACTCTGGCTTGCATGCTTCCAATCATACTTGGAGGAGGTTAGTGCAACTGAACCAGCTGTTATGCATTGAATTCTCCTCTTGAGGGTCACCCCGAAAGTTTATTCACTTATCAGGGGCCTGTCGACCTACGAAGGGGCACTGGACACCCTCAAAAGACAGTACCTGCGGCAGGTGAACACCGTCTATGCAAGACATCGTTTAGCTACCCGACAACAGCAGCCTGGAGAATTGAGCGCCCAATTTCTCCGAGCCCGACAGACACTCATCCGAAGTTGTGATTGCAAAACCCTCACAGTGGAACTGCATGCGGAGCTGTTAGTACGAGACGCCTTTGTTACAGGAATGAGGTCAGTTTCCGTGCATCAGCGGCTGTTGGAAAATGCCGATCTTACCTTACGCTCAGCGATCGAGACGGCCAACACGCTGGACGCTGCTCTGCACAACACTGATGTTGTCCAGTCACGTGATCCCCCACCGGTTCTGTGGACACCTCAGACCCCGCTGCTGCCGGTTCCCACGAGCGAATTCACCAACGCAGCTGCCAGTCGCGATTCCACAAACTTCCTGAACCCGACCACAGCTGTGGCCAGGCGAAAGCCTGAGATGTGTTATTTCTGCGGACTCGAAAAGCACCCCCAAAAACGCTGCCTGGCCCGAGAAGCAACCTGCCCCAGCTGCGGGAAGAAGGGCCATTTCGCCAAGGTCTGAAAGTCTAAACTATGAACGGGGTCAGGCAGCGCTGCGTGTGAGACATGGGGGCTGCCATCTTGCATGCCTGGATGTGGGCGGCCATCTTTGCTGGCGCCAACATGCCCCGCCCCCTGCCCACCGGTGCTTACCGGGCACCAAGACAGCTCAACTCTGGCCACTGTAACCCTCGACCAAAGCACCCTACACCAGCTTGCAAGGTCAATGGTGGACATCCTGGTGAAGGGGCACAGGACTAGCTGCCTGTTTGACACAGGCAGCACTGAGAGTTTTATTGACCCAGACACAGTGCAACGCTGCGGACTCGTGACACGGCCGGTAAGCCAGAGGGTCACCTTGGCTTCTGGGTCGCATTCCACAGACATCCGGGTGGGTTGGGTAGCGACATTGGTGGTGCAGGGCACAGAATATCGGAAACTTTGCGCTACTGGTCATGCCTCAACTGTGCGCACCTGTGCTATTGGGGCTGGACTTCCAGAGCCATCTCGAAAGTGTGACTGTGACATATGACGGGCCCCTCCCACCACTCACTGTCAGGAATCCTCAGTTTGGTGGGACTTCGTCACATACACCGCTACTGACCACACACACACACTGACCCACACATCCCACCTAGCACCATGCTGACAACTGCGCTACTGACACCACTTGCAACCTCTCCACCCTCAAGATCCCTCCCCCACCGCTGTTCGCCAACTTGACCCCTGACTGTAAACCTGTGGCAACTAAAAGCAGGAGGTACAGCGTGGGGGACAGGGCCTTCATTCAGTCAGAGGTGCAGCGGCTGCTCAGGGAGGGGATCATTGAGCCAAGCACAAGTCCTTGGAGGGCCCAGGTGGTCGTTGTTCAGACAGGGCAGAAAAATAGGATGGTCGTGGACTATAGACAGACCATCAATAGGTTCATGCAGTTTGACGCGTACCCCCTACCCCGCATCGTGGATATGGTCAACCAGATAGCTCAGTACAAGGTGTACTCGACAATAGATCTGAAATCCGCTTATCACCAGATCCCCATCCGCCTAGAGGACGGCCCCTACACTGCCTTCGAGGCGGGCGGCAGGCTCTATCACTTCCTGCGCATCCCATTCGGTGTCACAAATGGTGTCTCGGTCTTCCAGAGGGAAATGGACCGGATGGTGGACCAGTGCCAACTGAAGGCCACATTTCCCTATCTGAATAACATCACCATCTGTGGTCGTGACTGGCCGGATCACAACACCAACCTCCAACGATTTCTCCAAGTGGCCGAAGCCCTGAACCATACTTATAATAGGGACAAGTGTGTGTTCGGAACCACCCGACTCGCTATCCTTGGGTATGTCGTGGAAAACGGGGTCATTGGCCCTGATCCCGACCGTATGCGCCCCCTGTTGGAACTCCCTCTTCCCACCACTCTCAAAGCCCTCAGGCGGTGCCTGGGCTTCTTTTCCTATTACGCCCAATGGGTCCCCCATTACGCAGACAAGGCCCGCCCCCTGGTCAAGTCTACCTCGTTTCCCCTCTCTGCTGAGGCCTGCGTGGCCTTCAGCTGCATTAAAGGGGACATTGCCAAAGCAACGATGCATGCGGTGGACGAGACCATTTCCTTCCAAGTAGAGAGTGATGCCTCTGATTTCGCGCTTGCTGCTACCCTCAATCAGGCAGGCAGGCCAGTAGCATTCTTTTCTCGTACCCTTCAAGGCTCTGAAATTCGGCACTCTGCGGTGGAGAAAGAAGCCCAGGCCATAGTGGAAGCTATTAGGCACTGGAAGCACTATCTCGCCGGCAAAAGGTTCACCTTGCTGACCGACCAGCACTCGGTTGCATTCATGTTCAGCAACCAACAGCGGGGCAAAATCAAAAATGATAAGATTTTGCGGTGGAGATTAGAACTCTCCACCTACAACTATGATATCCTGTACTGGCCTGGAAGGCTCAATGAGCCCCCTGATGCCCTATCCCGGGGAACATGTGCTAGCACACAGCTCGACCAGCTATATGCCCTTCATGCACATCTTTGCCATCCGGGGGTCACCCGATTTTACCATTTCGTGAAAGCCCGGAACCTGCGGTACTCCCTGGAGGACATGAGGACGATGACCAGGGACTGCCAAATCTGCACCGAGTGCAAACCGCACTTCTACCATCCTGAAACAGTGCAACTTGTCAAGGCCACCCGCCCTTTTGAGCGACTGAGTGTTGACTTTAAGGGCCCCCTTCCCTCCACCGACCGCAATGTCTATTTTCTCAACATTATCGACGAGTACTTGCGGTTCCCCTTTGCCATTCCCTGCCCCAACACCACTACCACATCCGTCATAAAAGCCCTGCACCAGCTCTTCACTCTGTTCGGATATCCCTGCTATATCCACAGTGATAGAGGGTCCTCCTTTATGAGTGACGAGCTGCGCCGGTACCTGCTAGCTAGGGGCATTGCTACTAGTACAGGCATGGGCAAACTACGGCCCGCGGGCCATATGCGGCCTGTTAAGCTTTTTAATCCGGCCCGCAGAACTTGATGAAATTATATTAATAAACCTTGTTAACGTTTTTTCCCCACAATTCTGGCATTTTCCCAATAGATGACGCACTCTATTTACATTGACCTTTGTTGAGGTGCAGCGTATTACTCCACATTTGCGCTTTACTCTTTGTTCGGCTCGACCTATTTGTGTGAACAGGTGTTCAGCGTCATGAACATCAACAAAGCCAGCCACAGATCCAAGTTAACTGACCAACACCTCAGATCCATCCTGAGAATCGCCGCAACAAAACTAAATCCAGACTTTGATGCGCTGGCTAAAAAGGGAGACCAACAACACTGTTCCCACTGAAATTAAAAATAAGTTTCTTCGTTGTGTTATGTAAAAAATGCATTTGAAAATATTTTTTTCAATAAGCCTTACATGTTACATGTCAACATGTCATTTCTGTTAAGTGATGGACATGAGTAGTGCGCAGGTGCACGTACGTTCTCAAAATAAAAAATGCGCTCCAGATCAAATAACGCGCTCCGCATACTGGCGCGCTGTCATTGTTCTGTCTTTGTGCCGGTCGTTGTTGAGTTTTGGCACAGGGGACAATTGAATAAGAAGGAGCAGGACAAGTAGACCTGCATCTCCTACCGTTTTTGAAATAAAGACAGTCAGGAGGAGAGTGATGATGATAATATCTTGAAGGATAACAGAATTTTCAGTACTTTAAAATAATAACTTACTATTAAAAAAAGCTGTATTTTATTCATTTAATTTTCAGTGTTTTAAAAGTCATTTCAATAAATAGCTAAATACCATGGGACTTCAAAGACAGATATTTTGTTGTAATGCATTTGTTCATTTTCAATTGAAATTAAAGCACATGTTTTCTACATATCCCATGATATTTTATTTTCTCTTATGAGGTGTATTACCAAAACACTCCGTCCATCTGCTCCTGGTCCAGCCCCCCTGTCAAATTTTAGAACCCTTTGTGGCCCACAAGTCAAAAAGTTTGCCCACCCCTGTACTAGTAGGACCACGAGCTATAATCCCCGGGGAAATGGACAGGTGGAGAGGGAGAATGCCACAGAGTGGAAGGCCACATTTTTAGCCCTTATGTCAAAAAGGTTGTCGGTCTCTCGATGGCAGGAGGTCCTCCCCGAGGCACTCCACTCTATCTGCTCCCTATTATGTACGTCCACCAATGCCACCCCTCACGAACGCCTATTCTCTTTTCCCAGGAAATCTGTCACTGGGACTACCCTACCAGTTTGGCTGACGTCCCCAGGGCCAGTGCTGCTCCAGAAAAATGTGAGGAGTAATAAATACTTCCCGCTGGTCGAGAGGGTTCACCTTCTACATGCGAACCCCCAGTATGCCTTCGTGGTCTTACCTGATAGGCGGGAGGACACAATCTCCGTCCGCGACCTGGCGCCTGCAGGAGCAGCAGACCACTACCCGGAACACTCCACAGTAACTATGAACCCTGTACCCGAGGTGACACTGCACACACCAAGCCCTACACTGACCCCTCACGACACTCATATACCGGGAGCCTCGTACGCATATTTTTATGAATGTACCACAGCTCTGACTGGCCAAAGGGTGTGGGGTAGCCTCCTCCTTTGTGAGAATCGCAAGATCACTATTGATTTGCGTCAGGAGACCCAGGAAATGAAAGAGAGACATATGGAATGTCTTGACCCTCTCGGCGATATAAAGCTACGGGAAATGACCATTGTCTCTTGGAGACGGACTTGTGTATTGCAATACTGTGCTACGTGGAAGCCCTCAGGCAAAGTGGGCTGGTTGAGGGAGGGATTGCCTCACCCCAACCTGATTGACATCTGAGACCCTGTGAATCAGGATAAAAGAGGGTCTGTGGGAACAGCCCCTCAGACACACCAGAAGAAACGTTAGCGATCCTGTAATAGCGGAAGCCGGTGGGAGGAGGCCACATGCGTTCAGTTCCATTTGCCCCGGAACCGGTGGCTTTTACCACGGGAGAATGACTTTTAGCTAACAACGGGGAAACCAACTCCCAACGGTTGACATCCTAAAAGGACTGGGCAAGTTTTAACCTGTCTTTCTCTAAAATCAAAACACTTCAGCTTGAACAAACTAACAGTGACTTTTATATTTCCATCGGACAATACGTTATTCCCTAGACAACGATAGAGCTATTTCTTATTGATTATTATTATACCTACGCTTTTAGATTTAGTATTGACGATGTATATTATCTGTATGTTTGCATTGATATTATTTTGTGTATTTTTATCAATAAATACTGTTAAAAGAGTACCATCAGACTTCAATGGACCTCTCTATCTTTGCTGGTAAGTGACCCAGTTACGGGGTTCGTAACAACTTGGGATTCTCGTCTCGGGATTTGATACCAAATTGGAGGGCCAGTGAATCGGGCTTGTAAGTCCAAACTTGGATCTGGTTATGCGGATAGCCAGATGGGTAACCAGCAAAGATGGGCGTTGGTGAATTTATAGAAAACCCAACACTGGAGGTGCTAGAGGTGGCCACCAAATCAGACTTGATAAATTTGGCGAAGGGGTTAAACCTCGCAGAGGTGAGATTGTCAATGAAAAAACGGGAGGTGCGAAGGGCAATAACTCAGTATTATATTGGGAAGAATGTGTTTGCAGCTGAGGCATTGGAAAATATTCCTGAAAAGGTACCAGCTAGTGGGACGGCTCAGTTAGAGTTGGAGAAATTAAGGTTGGAACATGCAATTAAGGTAAAGCAGCTAGAAGCAGCTGAGAAAGAGAGGGAAAGAGCTGAGAAACAAAGAGAGCACGAAATTCGATTAAAACAGCTGGATGCAGCTGAGAAAGAGAGAGAGAGAGAGAGCCGAGAAAGAGAGAGAGTATGGGGAGGCAGAGAAACAAAGGAAACATGACTTGGAGATGGAGAAGTTAAGGCAGGGGCGAAGAGATCAAGAGTCAGACCGAGAGGAGCGGTCCAGAGTTGAGAGTTGGGGTGAGGCAATCCCTCCCTCAAAGTCGAGAGTTGAGGTTAGTACCTCCATTCGAGGAGACGGATGTTGATAGTTATTTCTTGCTTTTTGAAAAGGTGGCAGTGATTCAGAAGTGGCCCAGAGCTCAGTGGGTGGCATTGTTACAAAGTGTGTTAAAAGGGAAGACACAATGAGCATATACGGCGTTGTCCATGGAGGAGGAAGAGGAGGAGAGTTATGACAAAATAAAGGCGGCCATTCTCCGGAGTTATGAGTTAGTACCTGCGGCGCATAGACAAAAGTTCAGAAATTTAAAGAAAGGGTGGAATCAGATGTATACCGAGTTTGCCTATGAGAAGGCTGTGCTCTTGGACCGTTGGTGCACAGCGGAGATAGTGGAAGAGGATTATTGGCATCTCAGGGAGTTAATTCTGATTGAGGAATTTAAAGGTTGTGTTTCGGAGGATATTCGGATGTATTTGAATGAGAAGCCAAATAAGTCCATCTCAGAATTTGCTAGGTTCGCAGATGAATATGCCCTAACCCACAAGACGAAGTTTTCCTTGAATAAAAGTTCCCAGAGAGACCGTGGGAATGATCGAGAAAGCCCGCCGGCTGAGGCAGAGGTCCTGCCAGGAGCTAGTGCTAAGATTGAGGGGGAAAGGCAAGACAGCCAGAGATTTCCGGGCTTGACCTGCTTTAATTGTGGAAAGGGGGGACATATTGCATCTAGGTGCTTTGCTCCGAGGAAAGAGACAGGAAAAGGGAAAGCAGCAGTCCCTATCGGATGTGCCGTGGTAATCAGTAAATCGACAAGAGATCCCCAGGTAGACAGAGTACGAGAAGGGTCTGAGACTTGTCTGTCAAACTGAACCGTGTCTGTGAGGGAGGGAGACACACCAGTTCCAGTACGGATCTGGAGAGACACGGGGGCTGAGCTGTCGTTGATCAGCAGTAAGGTACTAGATTTTGGTCACAAGACGGGAATGGTAGCTGTGAAAGGAATAAGCAAAGGGATGGAAATGGTGCCCTTACAAAGGGTCATTATGGATTGTAAGCTGTTGTCTGGACCAGTTGAAATAGGGGTGTGATCAGAATTCCCGAGAACTGATGCGGACGTCCTTCTTGGTAACGATTTAGCAGGTGGTAAGGTTTGGTCAGCAATGACGATGACAAGCCGGCCGGTGAGTGTTGCGGCCCCGCCCCTAGATTCCAAGATCTATCCCGCATGCGTGATCACTCACAACATGTCGAGAAAGGCAGCTGAAAAAGGGAGCAGTTTAAATCCGGCCAGTTTCGATTTGGGCGAGACGTTTTTACCGACCCTGTACCACAAGGGCTTAGAGGGTGGTAAAACGAAGAGTATCAAAGTGAAAGAGAGTAAGGGAGAGGAGGTAGACCTGCCCTTAGTGAGGAGAAAAGTTCTAGAGGCATAAAATAAAGATGAGGAACAGATGGAGCGGTTAAAAGGTCCAGAGTTGGACAGGGATGATCTGTCTGGTTTGGCAGAACTGTTAGAAGAAGTTGAAAATTCTAAAGGTGTTTCTGATAATGAAATGAGGGCAGTCCTAGATGAAAAGGGTGCCCTTACCTTGAAGAAGTCTGCTGGGTTGGCAGATGAGGTTGTTTCAGCCCGTAGGGTCGAGTTTACTCCGGAAGGGAGTTGCCCAGAGAGTAGCTGGGAGAATCAGGGGAATTTAGAATTTGGACGGGTTACGGGTATTGAAAGCCTGAAAGAGGCAAATGTCCCATTTGAGTGTGTCCAAGATGTGGATGCACGTGGTACTGAATCTAGTAATGCAGCTCAGAAAAAGTCTGAGGTATTTCATTCAGTTGAAAAGGAATGCAGTCCTTGTGGGTCAGATGGACTTGGTTCAGTGAAGAAAGGGTTAACCTTGGTAATAGTGGGAAGAGAGAGTTCCCAGGTGTTTGTGCTCGAAGGTGTGTTAAAAGTTAATGCGGATATCAAAAGTGGGGAGATGAATATTATTGTTGAAGGAAACGGGAAGTATGTAGTTCCCAAATCGAATGAAGAAAATTTAAAGCCTGCGGATCGCTTACAGATTGAGTCGGAAGATGACGGGGGCACCCGTGCTATTGTTATTCCAGAGTGTGGTGTGAAAAGGCAGAATTTGAAATGCTGCTTGAACAAAGAGTTCGAACTGAAAACTAATAGCCTGAAGGGTCCTGAAGAGAAAGCTAGCAACTTGTGTAAAATTAAAGAATTGGGTGGAAATTCAGAAGATGGTCTAAGTTTGGGACACTGTGTTGATAAAATAACTCCTATGAAAGAAGCGGGCGAGAGTTTATTTCGCCAAGGTACCCAAGCTTCCCACGTGGGAATTAACCGGAAAAGAGGCGACGGTTAATGGGGACGCCATTTTTAAATAGCAAAAGCCGGTTTTATGGGATTTTGACAAAGCATGTGAATAATAAAGACAACCCCATGGAAGCCTGCCTGTTAAGTTTGAAAGCAACAGAAAGATTAGTATTTGCATGAACTTTTGTAGATACACGTAAGCTAAGATCACAACTCCTTAGTTTTTGTTTGCTGAAGGAAAGAAATAAAAATAGGTGATTATTAAATTGAAGTCTGATGCTACAAGACTTTAGTAAGGTACAAGATGGTAAGATATTAAAGAAAGTGACACTGTAATCGTTAACTGTTTAGATGCTGAATTGAATGTATAACTGTATTACTCTGTAGTGAAAAGGAAAAGCTTTTGTATTGTGTTAGATTCTAAAATCCTGTAAGACTCTGTACTACTTTGTTTTCACCGTTGGTGAAAACGCTTTGAAGAAAGGGGGTGTTATGAATGTATCACAGTTCTGAGGGGCCAAAGGGTTCGGGGTAGCCCCCTCCTTTGTGAGAATCGCAAGATCACTAATGATTTGGGTCAGGAGACCCAGGAAATGAGAGAGAGACGTGCGGAATGTCTTGACCCTCTTGGCGATATAAAGCTACGGGAAACGGCCATTGTCTCTTGGAGACGGACTTGCGTATTGCAATACTGTGCCTCGTGGAAGCCCTCAGGCAAAGTGGGCTGGTTGAGGGAGGGATTGCCTCACCCCAACCTGATTGACATCTGAGACCCTGTGAGTCAGGATAAAAGAGGGTCTGTGGGAACAGCCCTTCAGACACACCAGAAGAAACGCTAGCAATCCCGTAATAGTGGAAGCTGGTGGGAGGAGGCCACGTGCGTTCGGTTCCATTTGCCCCGGAACCGGTGGCTTTTACCACGGGTGAATGGCTTTTAGCTAACAACGGGGAACCCAACTCCCAATGACTATTGAAGGGTTGACATCCTAAAAGGACTGGGCAAGTTTTAACCCATCTTTCTCTCAAACCAAAATGCTGCAGCTTGAACGAACCAACAGTGACTTTTATATTTCCATCGGACAATACGTTAATCCCTAGACAACGATAGAGATATTTCTTATTAATTATTATTATACCCGCGTTTTTAGATTTAGTATTGACGACGTATATTATCTGTATGTTTGCATTGATATTATTTTGTGTATTTTTATCAATAAATACCGTTAAAATAGTACCATCAGACTTCAATGGACCTCTCTATCTTTGCTGGTAAGTGACCCAGTTACGGGGTTCATAACAGTATATTCCAGGCCCCTCACACATGCGTGAGGGATCACTGACGCCTCGTGGGCTGATACCTCCAGTTAGGCCGGAGCCAGCACAACCTCCATCTCCGGTGCAATCACCACCGGCACCTGTGCAATCACAGCCGGTGCTACGTAGATCGCAGCGACAGATTCGACCACCTGATAGACTTAACCTGTAAATATACTTGTAAGAAACTTCGCCACATGGGGACTCTTTTTAAAACAAAGGTGGGGGGGGCATGAATGTGATGAACTACATACACCTGTCTGGACATGCCCCCTGCTGACTGCTCCTGTGGGTCCTCCCACAGACCCCTGTATAAAGGCGATCAGAGCCTGGGCCCGGCCTCTCAGTCTCCAGGATGTAGTATGGTGGTCACTCACTGCTTATGCCTTCTTCCAGTCAATAAAAGTCGATACCTCGCTTTTACGTCTCAGAGTGAGTTATTGATGGTGCATCAATGTCCTGGGCAGAAACCACATGTGGTTTACACGGACCATTTGTGTTTCTGGGTAAAATGAAGGATAAGAATAGAAGGCTGCTTAACTAAAGTCTGATCTTGCAAGCCTATGACATGGAAATAAAGCACGTGAAAGGTACTGACAAAAGTATAGCAGACTGTTTGTCTAGATCAGTGGATCCCAACGTGGGGCATACGCCCCACAGGGGGGTAAGTTGATTTTTAAGGGGGGCAATTGGAGAATGAGTTAACAGTGAACTTTTTCCAGTAAGTCTGTGTGAGTATGAGTGTGTGTGTGAGTTAATAGATATGTGTATATACAGTATGCATACATAAAAATACTTGTGTGTATGTACATGTGTAATTGCATATGTACTGTATATATAGTGTATCACCTTCATTACAACCATCAAATGGCTTTCATAATTAAATTAATGAATTGACTGATGTAGGAAGGAACGAATGAACACGTCCAAATGCATAAGAAACTCGTACGAGGTCGCACCAATGCTACTTTTTGCAGTAGCTTTCGGTTCTTGGTGGTGTGAAGGTGTGTACATTGTGTCATCTCTTTTAAACGGTGTATCTGTCTTTGTATGCTGTAGAAACGAATCGGCATTGTTTTATTTATTTATTATTATTATTATTATTATTTTAATATCACTTAATGTTCTTTTTTTACAATTTCTTAGTAATTTCTTCCTCAGAACTTTAACAGTCCTTTGGTTCTTTTATTTTTCTCTTTCATGAATGCCATGTTCTTTGGAAGCTTGTTTAAACCAAGTTAATGGTCTTTTAGGCTTCCTCCAGGTGAATAGTTCACTTTCTGAATAATAAGAATTATGTATCACCACAGGGGGCATCAGGATTTTAGAGGTGATTAGGTGGGGCATGGCCAAAAAAAGGTTGGGAACCACTGGTCTAGATGTTAAGTTTAAGTTTGTAATGGATTTGCTATGTTACCTGATAATTACACCTGTATTGCTTTAAGCTGTATAATTGATAATTAAGACAAAAATTTTGCTGTTTCATCAAATTTTTTCCTAAAAGGAGGTGTGATGAGATCTGAAGGATTATCCAAAAGTGGACTGTTCCTTTAAAAGAGAGAGAGAAGGAGTAAACAGCTTGTGTGCTAATTCAGCTGCAGGGAGAGAGAGAGAGAGAGAGAGAGAGAGTATGTGAGTTGCCTTGGAAACTAAAAGGCAGAGCTAATTGATGGACAGATGGCGCTCAGCATCTTTTTAGTCGACTTTTTAATCAGACACAGGACACGCCAGAGGCAAGGAGGTCACCGGTGAGTGTGTGCCCACGACAAGGGTGATGTTTTTGCTCCGTGTGGACAAAGGAGTGACCGGTGGAATGCTATCGGTTTGTTCATCGCTGGCGTCGGTTGATCGCGTAACTGTGGAAATGGTCCCCTTCGGTGGTCACAAGTTGGTGACTTTTAAATAGGTTTCAGGAGCAGGAGGACGATGTGAAGGATCGGCATCGGCATTGGGAGGACAAACCAACTCCCTATCTCTCTCTCTCCAACCAAATTCCAGAACTGAACTGATTACTTACCATACCACCGTAAGACTGAATTACCCAATCACCTGAGCTGGGGAAGCTTGGCAACCTTATTTACTCACCTATATATATTTGCATATACTCTGCTCCAGGTGTGTCCATTTCTGCTAGTTCTTTTTAACTTGTTATGGGGTACATAACAACCCTCACTTGGGAAGTCGGGTCTATGGTAAAAGAGGCCCAATGGGATGATCCTGACACTGGCAACGGACCCGCCGATCACCTGTTTGTGCCTGATTCCATCAGGTCTCAGGCCCTCCAGTGGGGGCACATGTCTCTGTTCACCTGCCACCCCAGGAGTGATCAGACACTGTCTCTCCTGAAGAGACACTTTTGGTGGCCTTCTTTGGATGCAGATACCCGTTCCTGTGTCTCTGCATGTTTAGTCTGTGCCCACAGCAAACCTCCCACCGGCCACCTGCTGGATTACTTCGTCCCCTACTTGTCCTTAGTCATCCTTGGTCCCACATAGCCCTAGATTTTGTCACGGGGCTACCCTCTTCACACGGAAACACCACCGTACTCACCATGGTGGATCGATTCTCCAAGACAGTGCACTTTGTAGCTCTCTCTAAACTCCTTCAGCTCGGGAGACCACAGACCTTCTTATCCACCACGTCCTCCACCTCCACGGAATTGCTGCAGATATCATCTCCGATCGGGGTCCCTAATTCGTCTCGCAGGTATGGAAGGCCCTCTGGGTGCCTCTGTTAACCTATCATCCGGCTTCCACCCACAGACAAATGGGCAAACAGAATGGGTCAACCAGGATTTGGAGGCGGCGCTACGTTGCATAACAACCAACAACCCGTCTACCTGGAGTGACTACCTCATGTGGGTAGGGTACACCCACAACTCTCTGGTTAGTACTGCAACCGGAAGAGCTCCTTTTGAATGCTCCCTTGGGTACCAAACCCTGCTGTTTCCCACTCAAGAAGAGGAGATTATGGTGCTATCTGTCCAGGCCCATATCGACTAATGTCGTAAGGTTTGGGAGGACACACACACGGCCCTGCTCCGAAACTGATCATAACCGGAGGATTGCAGATCGCAATTAGACTCCTGCACCTGAGTATCAAACTGGGCAGAAGGTGTGGCTCTCGTCTAAGGACATTCCTCTGTAGAATGAGCCTAAAAAACTCTCCCCTCGCTTCCTGGGACCTTTCGAGGTCAAAAGTATAATCAACTCCACAGCAGTCCAACTTAAACTACCTAAATCTATGCATATCCTCCCTACATTTCACATTTCCCAATTAAAACCCTTTTCCGTCAGCCCCTTGTGTCCTCCGACTGAACCCCGTCCACCTGCCGTACACAGTCCGGCGGCTACTAGATGCGCACCAATGGGGCAGGGGCCTCCAATACCTGGTTGACTGGGAAGGATACAGCCCAGAGAAATGTTCCTGGGTTCCCCACTCCTTCATCCTGGAACCTCCTCTCATCCATGACTTCCTTCAGGACCATCCAGACCAGCCTGCAGGTTCGCCTGGAGGCTCCCGTTGGGGAGGAGGGGGTGTTGTCATGGTCCCATCTGGCTATCCCCCATCTCACTCCTACCTCCTTGATGGTGCCTTAACTCCCGTTGTCTGATTCCCATTTGTTGCTAGTTCAATTAATTACAGCACAGCTGGTTCCCATTAGAGAATATAGGATAAGAACGCTGGCAGCCCAGTCATGGGTCGCCAGTTCATTGATCTATTCTAGTGTGTGTAAACCTTGTTTCCTGATCCCTTAGGACTGTTGGTTCTAAGCTCTGCTCCATTCCCTGGACATGTCTTCTAGTCAAGATTCCCCTGTTTATCTGTTCCATGTTCGCGACTGTGCTGGTGCCTCTCAAACCTGCCTCTGTGCCTGTGGCCTGCACTTGGATTCGTCCCCAGTCACTCCCTTGCAACAGAGATGGGATGTTATGTTGAAGTTGTATAACATGATGGTGAGGCCTAATTTGGAGTATTGTGTGTAGTTTTGGTCACCTGCCTACAGGAAAGATGAAACAAGTTTGAAAGAGTACAGAGAAAATTCACAAGGATTTTGACGGGTCTGGAGCACTTGAGTTTAAGGAAAGGTTGAATAGGTTAGGACTGTATTCTTTAGAACATAGAAGGTTGAGAGGAGATTTGATGGAGGTGTATAGATACGGTAAACGCAAGCAGACTTTTTCCACAGTGGTTGGGTGGGACTACAACAGAGATCGTGGGTTAAGGGTGAGAGTATGGAATGAGCTGCCAGCACAAGTTGTGCATGAGAGATCTTTGACAACACTTAAGAGAAGTTTGGATAAGTACATCGATAGTATGGGTATGGAGGGCTACAGTCCCTGTACAGGTCGATGGGAGTAGGCAGTTTAACTGTTTTCAGCATGGTCTAGATGGGTTAAAGGGTTGCTCCTGTGGTGTACTCTATGATGCTATCATTTTATAACTCTTAATGAATGAAACCTAAGTTGAGAAAGTAGGTGAAATTCCTTTTGTTTATTTGTGACACTGTGCTGCTAGATTGGGACAGCAGGCTGTTGCCGAACAGCTTCTAACTTTGTCTCCATTTTTTTGGACTGACATGGTTGTTAGGCATGACACTGCTCCGAATGATTATTTTTAAATAACTTTTTTTTGTATATGTTTGTGTTCATAAAGCAGTGACCGGCTGCTCTATGACTTCTCAAATCTATCACTTTGGACTTGACAGGTTTAAATTCAACCACCCAATACCCCATCCAACTCTATCTGATTTAAATCCTGCTCTAGTCCTAGGCAATCTTCCTCACTGTCCACACTACCAGTTTCTGAATTTACAATTTAGAATGATTAGTCAGATTGCATTTATTCTGACTAATCAGGCTGTATATTCTCAACCCACATTCAAATTACTGACAGACATTAAAAGCAAGAATGTCCTAGTGCCAATCCTTATTTAATCCATGAGCAACAACCTTTGAAAAGAATACTTCCACCACTAATATCTCCTTCAATCTCCAAGCCAATGTTGGATTCAATTAACCAGCCTGCCATAGAACTCACACACCTTAAGTTCTAAACTTGTCATTTTGTTCAGATATGGCCCAAGTGCGGAGAGAGAGGGAGACACTGAAGCAGATGGATAGTTCACAGACTTTAATGTGAACAGGGGTAGTGGGAAGTTAGAGGATTGGCAAGTTTTTAAACACCTACAGAAAGCAACTAAAAAGCCACTAAAAAGGTAAATATGGAATATAAAAGTAACCTAACCAACAATATTAAAGCGGATACCAAAAGTTTTTTCAAATACGTAAAGTATAAAAGAGAGGTGAGAGTGGATATCGAACCACTGGAAAACGATGCTGAAGAGTTAGTATTGGGGTACAACAAAAAGCAGATGAAATGGTTCCAGAAGACTGGAAAATTGAAAATGTCACTCCTTTCTTCAAAAAGGGAGAGAGGCAGAAGAAAGGAAACCTTGGGCCAGTTAGTCTGACCTCAGCGTTTGGAAAGGTGTAGGAGTTGATCAGTAAGGATGATGTCTCAGGGTTCTTGGATACAATAGGCCATAGTCAGCATGGTTTCCTTAAGGGAAAACTTTGCCTGACAAGTCTGTTGGAATTCTTTGAAGAAATAAAAAAACACGTTAGGCAAAAGAGAATCAGTTGATGTTGTGCACTTGGATTTTCAGAAGGCCTTTGACAAGGTGCCACGCATGAGGCTGAAGAACAGGCTTTGAGCAGATGGCTTTACAGGAAAGATTCTATCATGGATAAAGCAGTGGCTAATTGGCAGTGGTAAGAAATGGAAGCTGTTTTGCTTGGCTGCCGGTATCCAGTGGTGTTCCACAGGGGTCTGAGTTGGGACTGAATCTTTTTATGTTTTATGTCAATGATTTGGATGATAGAATTGCTGTCTTTCCTGCAAAGTTTGCAGGTAACATGAAGATAGCTGGAGGGCTAAGTAGTTTTGAGGAAGTAGAGATGCTACAGAAGGACTTAGACAGATTAGGAGAATGGGCAAAAAAATGGCAGATGGAATACAGTGTTGGGAAGTGTATGGTCATGCACTTTGGTAGAAGAAATGAAAGGCTTGACTATTTTCTAAATGGAGAGAAAATACAAAAAACTGAGGTGCAAAGGGACTTGTGAGTACTTGTGCAGGATTCCCTAAAGGTTAACTTTTGGTGAGGAAGGCAAATGTGATGTTTGCATTCATTTCAAGAGGTCTAGAATATAAAAGCAAGGATGTAACGTTAAAACTTTATTAAGTGCTGGTGAGGCCTCATGGCGTGTGACCAGAGAGGGTTCAAAGGAGGTTCATGAAAATGATTCCAGGATTGAATGGCTTGTCGTATGGAGAACGTCTGATGGCTCTGTGCTGATAATCACTAGAATTCAGAAGAATGAGGGGAAAATTCATTGAAACTCATCGAATGGTGAAAGGCCTTGACAGAGTGGATAAGAAGAGGATGCTTCCTCTGGTGGGAGAGTTAAGACCTGCGGACACAGTGTCTGAATCGAGGGGTGTCCTTTTAGAATGGAAATGAGGAGGAATTCCTTGAGCCAGCGGGTGGTGGATCTGAGAAATTCTTTGCCACAGAGAGCTGTGAAGGCCAAATTTTCATGTATATTTAAGGCAGAGGTTTATAGATTCTGGATGGTCAGGGCATGAAGGGATATGAGGAGAAGGTAGAGATTAGGGCTGAGAGGAAAACTGAATTGGCTATAATGAAATGGTAGAGCAGACTCAATGGGCCAAATGGCCTAATTCTGCTCCGATATCTAATGGTCTTATGATCTTGTGCTCTCAAAACTAAATGCCACAAATTAAACAAATATTGCTAGTCTTCAGCATTATTTGACACAACAGTCCATTTTCTCAGGCAAGGCCAAAGGCTTTCCTCGAATGTCGACAAGTGCTACAATGAAAAGGAGGAAGTTAAATACCGCCTTAATGAAATAATAATTAGCCGACATGTGCATATTCACGAGTTCAATTCTGCTGCATTACCAAGTCTGTGGTTGTGACACCACCCCCACCCCCCACTTCACAGCTCCTGAGCCCGTTGGAGGTCTTGGATATGTGACTTGTCCAAGGTGACCTTCACAAGAATCTAAAAACATTCGTCAGGACCGCAACCTTCCCAATCCACAAGGTGGACCTTACCACATACTCAGTGAGCTGTCAGGTGGTGCAGTACAGTATAAACCAGAGAACCATTTACGAAGTGGGGAGGAGGGGGAGGTGGGATGACTCAGGCCAGGTCTGAGGTAGTTACTGGCTTGAGCTGGGAAACATGGTATACCGGGTGAATCTTTAAAGATGCTGGTAGACTTAATCTATATGAGACCTTATTGATAGCCTTTCCTGCTCCAAATAGTCCCACGTGGCATGGAGCCAATTTGCGGCTCTCAGCTTTTGGGGAAGAGACCTTGATGCCAACTGGACCTCCTCTCCTGACTTAAATGGCCTTACTTGTTGGCAGACCCAATCAGCCTGGCAGGTCTGTTGTTTCTGGGCGCGCAGCAGAGAAGCCCTGGCTCGTCTCCAGGTGCGCTTGCAGCACTGGATCAGCTGTTCAGCAGCGGGACCTCTTACACCGATCTCCTGCTCATGGAAGAGCGGTGGCTTGAATCCCTTCTGGAATTCAAATGGGACATACCAGTGGAAGGACAACTCTAGGTAGTCGTGAGTGATCTCTGTCCAAAACAATTGGGAGCCTCAGAATGTGGGGTTGGAGGACGCTAGGCAACGCATAGTTTTCTTCAACTCCTGGCTCACGTTCTTAGTCTGGCCATTGGATGGCGGGTGGAAGTCGGACAAGAAGCTGGCCATTGCTCCTACAAGAGAGCAGAAAGCCTTTCTAAAGCAAGAAGTAAATTGTGGTCCATAAGCAGACATTATGTCTTGAGGGAAGCCGTGGAGCCTGGACACATGCTGCACCATGAGGGTGGCAGTCTCACCAGCTGATGGGAGCTTAGGGAGAGCAATGAAATGGGCAGCCTGAGAAAATTGATCCGCAGTGACCAAAATGGTTGTCAGGGCAAATGAAATATGGATATTGTCAGGAATTCACAACAACACTCAGATTCAGGTATTTGATTGTCTTTTATTTTCATTTCCATGTCAGAATCATCTCTCAGAGAGCAGTGATTCTGAATTATAATTCATAATGCTTCATTTGAAGACAGCTACAGGCTTCAAGTCAAGGTTTCCTGATAAGGTAAACAAATGTAGCAATCCAAGCATTTGTGAGACTAAATAGAAGTAGCTTTACACAACAAGCCCTGCAGCTCCAGAAGGATGGTTAGCAATTAGCTCAGTGTCTTACTGGTAGGTTTTAAGAATACTTTGGTTTTTAACACTCCCAATCACTCCCTTTTATCTTATTGACATTTTCTGTTTCTTTCTACTAGAACATTCAGCAATCACATGTTATCATTAATGCTCTAAATTCCCTCGCAGTTCCCTCCTTTTTGATCTCCCTGATCAAGTTCTCCCTCTGCCAGGAGAGAAGTGAGGATGAAATTAAAGCGGATGAACAAGAGAGCCCACTAGGCTTGATGAGTGTGGGGTCCCTTTGAGTCCTGAATGTAGGAGAGGTTCTCGTGACCTATGCAGACCAAAAAAGGATGCCCTGTCCCTCTAGCCCATGTCGCCAATCCTCCAGGGCCTCCTTGAGAGCCGGAGTTTCCCAGTTCCCAACATTGTAGTTCCTCTTGGCTGGAGTCAAGTGAAGGGAAAGAAAGACACAAGGGTGCAGCCGGCTATCCGTAGAAGACTGCTGAGAGAGGACAGCTGATATAGGAAACAACCACCTCAACTAGGAATGGCTGCGATATGCCTGGGGCTTGCAGCACCGGAAAAGTGGTGAAATGCCACTTTAACCCTAAAGGTGCCTGGTCAGTGTTGCCTGTTCATTGGAATCCTGCCTAGATCTTCCTGCTGAGTGTATTTATGGGAGCTGTGATAGAGCCAAAATTCCAGATGAAGCGGTGATAAAAGTTCGCAAACCCCATGAAGTGCCGTACCTGTTTGACTGAAGATGGTTTGGGCCACTCTGCAACTGCCTGAACTTCACAAGGGTCCAGTTGATCACTGGACAGGGTAAGCATATAGCCAAAAACACCACACCTGGTCTTTCTGGAACTGACATTTCTCGGGCTTGGCGTACAGGTTATTTCTGAGGCATTGTCTGAGAGCCCTCTGGACATACTGAACATGTTGCTGACGAGAGAGGGAATAGATAAGTGTGTTGTCTAAATATGCAAAAACAAACTGGTTCAACATGTCCCTGAGCACATAATTAACTAAGGGTTGGAGAACAGTTGCCCAGACCGAAGGGTATCACAAGGTACTCACAGTGGTCATTAATGGTGTTGAAAGCTGTCTTCCACTCATCCCCTTCTCTCATATGAACCAGATTTTAAGCACTGCACAGAACAATTTAGGAAAATATGGTTGCTGCCCAGAGATGTTTGAACTCAGAAGCCAGCAGGGGTAGAGGGTAGCGGTTCTTCGCAGTGATGTTGTTCAGGGGCAAATAATCGATGCAGGGACAGAGCTTGCCATCTGTCTTGCTCACAAAAGAGAAGCCTGCTCCTGCCAGGGAGGTTGACGGACGGATAAATCCCATGCTCAGTGCCTCATTGATGTATTCCTCCATGGCCACTGTTTCAGGACGAGAGAGGGAAGAGAGCCAGCCTTGGGGAGGATTAGTGCCAAGTATGAGGGCTATGCCACAATCATATAGCCTGAGTCAGGGCAGGGAGGTGGTCTTCCTTTTACTGAAGCCCTCAAGAAGATCCGCATATTCAGCCAGAATCTCAGACAGGTCACATCCTTAGCTGACACAGGAGGGGATTCATGAAACTGGGCCCAGACAGGTTGACAGGCATACTGGTCCCCACTCTGGGAGTTCTTTCAGAGACCAATAGATACATGGGTTAAGGTGGGGTATCCAGGGGAGACCAAGCACTGGTAGCAGTTCAGGTGAACCAACCGGATCTTCACAACTTGGACGGGTTGGGTGGAAAGGTGGATCTGGCAGGTGCCCAGAGATCGATCGCCCAGCGCCTTAATGTTGATATTTTTTCTTAATTCCTGAGTCAGAACTCCCCATCATTGAGCTAGAGAGATGTCCATGAGATTCCTGGCTGAACAGGAGTCAATAAATGGCTTACGTATGTCCACAACAAGGAAGCTGAGAGCATTGCACTCAGGGGAAGCTGACTGCAGAGAAAACCGACCCATCACGCCTCCCTTCCCTGCAGACTGGTATCCTCTTTTACTAGATGCTTGGGACATTCTGTCTGGAAATGTCCTGGATAGCCAGAATAGAGGCAGGAACATGTTTTTCTGTGCTGCTCTCATTACTCCTGAGACAGTTGCATGCACCTCACTTGCATAGGCCCCTCCATGGATAGTGTTCTGGGTGGTGAGGGAAAGAGTGAGAAAAGACAGTGATCAAATGGTACGCAGGGAGCTTGAGACATTCTTTCCCTATGTCACAGTCGTCAACTCAAATGGCTAGATAAGTCAGGTCATCCAGACTATCTTGCTTCAGTCCATGCAGGAAAGCAGTTATGAGAGAGCTCTCATGCCATCCCGTCTCTACTGCAGGCATGCAGAATTTGACTGCATAGGCCCTCACTGTCCCTTTGCCTTGGCACAGGTCCAGGAGTCAGTGAGCAGCCTCCTGACCCCATACTGGAAGGTCAAAATCTCTCCTTAGCTCTGCAAAGAAATATCAGATGACTGGGATGAGGGGCACACTTGCTCCCATAAAGCGTTGAACAAGCTGAGTGGAGGTCCACCCAGGAAAAAGACTACGTACTCCAGTTTCCTCACATCATCACCAAAGTGTCCAGGCTGGGCTTGGAGTGTCATCTTGTATTAGGTAATAAAATTTCTGCAGCCATCTGGATCCCTAAACTATCTGCCTTGTTGTGGAATATTTGGTTCTTGTTCGGACGCAGGGATCTGCTGGGGTCCGAAAGCGGGAGTCAGTTCTGGTCCAGGCATGGGAGTGGTAGCATTAGCGGCAGAGTTTGTTGGGGCAGCAGAAAAGGAGGACCTGTGAGATGCTGGGAGAGGAACTGATGCGGTCGGAGGCTGCAGAATTGCCTTGGTGAGAATGCTAATGGTTGCAAGCTGACACTGTCTGTCCACAGCAAGTTCGCGGATGGTGACTGTGAGAGCGGAAATTGCAGACACCTGACTCCAATTGTCTGTGGTGAGCTGTTGAACAGTTGCAGTAAGGGATGAAACCCGTTCCTCCAGATCAGACTGGGCTTGCTGGCACGAGATTATCTGCCTCATTGCTTCAGTAATTTCACCCAGAACAGATTCAATTGCCTGTAGCTTGTACCTTACCTGACCAATGAATATCAGGGCCAATGTCAGCTGCTCTCTCTCTGCTGGGTCCGCCTTTGTGAGGTCAAGACTTGCTGTCATTTCATTTGGATATGGCCCAAGTGTGGCGAGAGAGACACTGAAGCGATAGTTCACTGACTTTAATTGAATTGAAGTAACTTTGTTACTTACATCCTTCATATACATAAGGAGTAAAAATCTTTATGTTACATCTCCGTCTACGTGTGCAATGTGCTATTTATAGTAACTTATAATAAATAGTATGTACAACAGGACAGTCAATATAACATAGAAACACAATTGTGTCAGCATGAATTAATCAGTCTGATAGTCTGATGGAAGAAGCTGTCCTGGAGCCTGTTGGTCCTGGATTTTATGCTGTGGTACTTTTTCTCAGATGGTGACAGCTGGAACAATTTGTGGTTGGAGTAATTTGGGTACACAATTATCCTTAAGGCCATTTTTTGCACACTTGTCTTTGTAAATGTCCTGAATCGTGCAAAGTTGACATCTATAGATGTCCTGGGCTGTCTGCACCACTCTCTGCAGAGTCCTGTGATTGAGGGAAGTACAGTTCCCATACTAGGAAGTCATGCAGCCAGTCAGGATGCTGTCAATTGTGCTCCTGTAGAAAGTTCTTAAGATTTTGGGGGCCCATACCAAACTTCCTCAACCATCTGAGGTGAAAGAGACTCTATTGTCTGTACAGACCACTTGAGATCCTTGGTGATGTTAATGCTGAGGAATTTAAAGCTTTTCACCCTCTCAACCCCAGATCCATTGATGTCAATAGGGGTTCACCTGTCTCCATTCCTCCTGTAGTCCACAACCATCACCTTTGTTTTTGCGACTTTGAGGGAGAGGTTGTTTTCTTGACACCAATGTTTCAGAGTGTTGACTTCTTCTCTGTAGGCTGCCTCATTATTATTTGAGATTAGGCCAATCAGAGAAGTGTCATCAACAAATTTTAGCAGATTGGAGCTATGGTTGGCGACACAGTTGTGGGTATACAGTGAGTACAGGAGGGGGCTTAGGACACAGCCCTGAGGGGCAACTGTGTTGCGGGTCATAGGGCAGAGGTAAGGGAGCCCATCTGCCGGCAATCTGACAAGAAGAGCAGGATCCAGCTACACAAGGCAGGGTGAAGGCTGAGGTCTCTGAGCTTCTTGTCGAGCCTGGAGGGAATTATGTTGTTGAATGCTGAACTGTAGTCCAAGAACAGCATTCTCACATAAGCATCCTTCTTCTCTAGGTGTGTAATGCTGGTGTGTAGGGCTGGGGCTATTGCATTATCTGCCGATAGGTTGTGTCAGTAGGTGAAGTATAGGGGGTGTGAGTGGTAGCAAGCTGCAGATTTAGCCCTTGACCGGCCTCTCGAAACATTTGCTTATTATTGAGGTGAGTGCAACAGGATACAAGTCCTTCAGACATAAAACCACAGAACCATACAGCACAGAAACAGGCCTTTAGGCCCTTCTTGGCTGTGTCAAACCATTTTTCTGCCTAGTCCCACTGACCTGCACCTGGCCCATATCCCTCCATACACCTCTCATCCATGTATCTGTCCAAGTTTTTCTTAAATGTTAAAAGTGAGCCCACATTTACCATTTCATCTGGCAGCTCATTCCACACTCCTACCACTCTCTGTGTGAAGAAGCTCCCCCAAATATTCCCTTTAAACATTTCCCCCTTCATCCTTAACCCATGTCCTCTGGTTTTTTTCTCCCCTAGCCTCAGTGGAAAAAGCCTGCTTGCATTCACTCTATCTATACCCATCATAATTTCATATACCTCTGTCAAATCTCCCCTCATTCTTCTACGCTCCAGGGAATAAAGTCCTAACCTATTCAACCTTTCTCTGTAACTCAGTTTCTCAAGTCCCGGCAACATCCTTGTAAACCTCCCCTGCACTCTTTCAACCTTATTAATATCCTTTCTGTAATTTGGTGACCAAAACTGCACACAATACTCAAAATTCGGTCACACCAATGCTTTATACAACCTCATCATAACATTCCAACTCTTATACTCAATACTTTGAATTACGAAGGCCAATATACCAAAAACTCTCTTTACCACCCTATCTACCTGTGATGCCACTTTTAGGGAATTATGTATCCATATTCCTAGATCCCTCTGGTCTACTGCACTCCTCAGTGTCCTACCATTTACCTTGTATGTTTTACCTTGGTTTTTTTCCATTTCAAAATACCATACCTCACACTTGTCTGTATTAAACTCCATCTGCCATTTTTCAGCCCATTTTTCCAGCTGGTCCAGATCCCTCTGCAAGCTTTGAAAACTTTCCTCACTGTCCACTACACCTCCAATCTTTGTATCATCAGCGAATTTGCTAATCCAATTTACCACATTATCATCCAGATCATTGATATAGATGACAGATAACAATGGACCCAGCACCTATCCCTGTGGCACACCACTAGTCACAGTCCTCCACTCAGAGAAGCAATCCTTCACTACCACTATCTGGCCTCTCCCATTGAGCCAATGTCTAATCCAGTTTTCTACCTCACCATAGCGACTGAATCTTCCTAACTAACCTCCCATGCGGGACCTTGTCAAAGGCCTTGCTGAAGTCCATGTAGACAACATCCACTGCCTTCCCTTCATCCACTTTCCTTGTAACATCCTTGAAAAACTCTAACAGATTTGTTAAACATGATCTACCACGCACAAAGCCAAGTGGACTCTCTCTGATAAGTCCCTGTCTATCTAAATACTTGTAGATCCTATCTCTTAGTACTCCTTGCAATAATTTACCTACTTCCAATGTCAAAATTACCGGCCTATAATTTCCTGGATTACTCTTAGAGCCTTTTTTAAACATCAGAACAACATGAGCTATCCTCCAATCTTCTGGCACCTCACCCGTAGAATACCAACATTTTTAATATATCTGCCAGGGCTCCTGCAATTTCAACACTAGTCTCCTTCAAGGTCCGGGGGAATACCCTGTCAGGTCTTGGGGATTTATTTACTCTGATTTGCCTCAAGATAGCAAGCAACTCCTCCTCTTCAATCTGTATAGGTTCCATGACCTCACTACTTGTTTGCCTTATTTCCATAGACTCCATGCCAGTTTCATTAGTAAATACAAATGCAAAAAACCATTTAAGATCTTCCCCATTTCTTTTGGTTCCATACATAGCTGACCACTCTGATCTTCAAGAGGACCAATTTTATCCCTTACTATCCTTTTGCTATAAACATACCTGTAGAAGCTCTTTGGATTATCCTTCACCTTGACTGCCAAAGCTACCTCATGTATTCTTTTAGCCCTCCTGATTTCTTTTTTAAGTAATTTTTTGCACTTTTTATACTCCTCAAGTACCTTATTTGCTCCCTATTTCCTATACATGTCATACATCTCTCTCTTCTTCTTTATCAGAGTTCCAATATCCCTCGAGAACCAAGGTTCCTTATTCTTATTCACTTTACATTTAATCCTGACAGGAAGATACAAACTCTGCACTCTCAAAATTTCTCCTTTGAAGGCCTCCCACTTACCAACGACATCCTTGCCAGTGAACAACCTGTCCCAATCCACGCTCTTTAGATCCTTTCTCATTTCTTTAGATTTGGCCTTTTTCCAGTTTAGAACCTCAATCCAAGGACCAGATTTATCTTTATCCATGATCAAGTTGAAACTAATGGTGTTATGATCAGTAGACCCATAGTGTTCCCCTATGCACACTTCCGTTACCTGCCCTAACTCATTTCTTAATAAGAGATCTAATATTGCATCCTCTCTAGTTGGTACCTCTATATATTGATCTAGAAAACTTTCTTGAACACATTTTACAAACTCTAACCCATCTAGGCCTTTAGTGGTATGGGAGTCCCAATCAATATGTGGAAAATTGAAATCCCCTATGTCAGAACTTTGTTTCCTGCACTTGTCTGCTATCTCTCTGCAGATTTGCTCCTCTAATTCTCGCTGACTATTGGGTGGTCTATAGTACAACCCCATTAATGTGGTCATACCTTTCCTGTTTCTCAGCTCCACCCATATGGCATTAGTAGACAAACCCTCTAATCTGTCCTGCCTGAGCACTGCTGTAAAATTTTCCCTGACTAGCAATTGCAACCCCCCCCCCACCCCCCCCCACCCTTCATCCCTCTGCCTCTATCACGTCTGAAACATCAGAACCCTGGAGCATTAAGCTGCCGGTCCTGCCCCTCCTGTAGCCAAGTTTCACTAATGGCTACAATGTCATAATTCCATGTGTCAATCTACACCCTCAGCTCGTCAGCCTTCCCCACAATACTCCTCACATTGAAATAGACACACCTCAGAAGATTATTACCACCACACACAACCCTTCTATTTGTGACTTTGCATGAAACTTTAACATAATTTATTTTCACCCTTGCTCCATTATCTACTCTGGTTCCCATCCCTCTGCAAATCTAGTTTAAACACCCCCCCTTCCCCCCAATAGCACTAACAAACCTCCCTGCAAGGACATTGGTCCCCCTGTAGTTCAGGTGTAACCCATCTCTCTTGTACAGGTCCCACCTGCCCCAGAAGAGGTCCCAATGATCCTGAAATCTAAAACCCTGTCTCCAACACCAGTTCCTCAGCCATGTGTTCATCCTCCAGAGCAGCCTATTCTTACCCTCACTGGCACGTGGCACAGGTAGCAATCTTGTGATTACCACCCTCGAGGTCCTGCTTTTTTAACTTCCTACCAAGCTCTCTACACTCACTCTTCAGGACCTCCTCACTCTCTCTTCCTACATGTGAACAGGGTTTTAAGGAAAAGGAAAACAATAAACACTAGGGCCAAACAGGGCCATTAACTAAAACTCTCAAATGGAAAACTAGATGGCAATACTACGGCTGAAAGGAATCACTATGTATTAAAATAAATACAGCTGATCTTCGGCATTAGTCAACTCGACAATCCACTTTCTTAGGCAAGGCTAAATGTGAGCAGGCAGAGTATCATTGCTGTGCTTTTGCTTAAGTCTTGACAAGCACAACAATGAAAAGGAGTTAAATCCTACCATAACAAAATAATAATTAGCTGACATGTACATATTCACGAGCGCAATTGCTGAGTCTGCTGTGCTGCCAAATCCATGATTGTGAAAAAACTAGCTTACAAGGCAGCTCCTTTTCAATTGCTTTATTAATGTCCACACACATGACATCGATCACCCTTCTTTATCATCTCCTTTGTTACATCCTCAATAAACTTAGTTGAATGAGTTGGGAAGAATTTTTCCCTCATGAAGTCAGGCTGACCATTTTGACCAGTTCCTGTTTTTCCAAATGACTCAGGACTTTTTCCAATTATTTCTCCTGCACAGATGCAAGGCTCACCGGCCAGTAGCTCCCATTCTTAAATAAAGGAATGATATTTGTCATCCAATGAAAGAGAATCCTTAAATATGGTATGATTGGGGGTGGGGTGAGATGTTTGTGAATCAAGGCAGGAGGAAGAGTAAAACAAGCAAAAGGAAGGGGTGAAAAATAGGAGGGAATATAGGGGATATAAGTGGGAAAGCAGCAAAGTTTGTGGTAAAAACGTAAGATGTATTCAACATGGCTAAAAGTTATTTTATGACAATCAGCTGACAGCAGAAACAAAAGTTAAGAGAGCATTGTGGTGCAGGACAGTATACAATGATGACTTATTAATCATTCAATTTGTGGAACTTTTAGTTTGCAATGTTGGGATAGAGTGGGTCAATAGGAAAACACAGATTGACATAACAATGTAACTGAACAAAAGAATGATAATTGTGAATGGCAGTAACGAAGATCCATTTTAATTGTTGCATGTTTTGATAATTGACTGAAATTTCACACTTTTTTGGGCAAACATAGATTTAGTATCCAAAAGCAGCTCATGGATTTTCAGTCAATCCATGGCCTCCTCTCCTGTTGTGATGAGACCACACTCAGATTAGAGGAACAACAACTTAAATTCTGTCTTGGCAGACTCCAACCTGATGGCATTAACATTAATATCTCAAACTTTCAGTAATGGCAAACCACTCCCCCTCCTCCTGCCCTCTCCTTCACCATTCCCCATCCCCTTTCCCCTCTCTCACCTTATCTCCTTGCCTGCCCAGCATCTGCCTCTGGTGCTCCTCCCACCTTTTCTTTCTTCCATGACCTTCTGTTCTCTCCTCTCAGACTCCCCATTCTCCATCCCTGCATCTCTTTCACCAATTAACGTCCAAGCTCTTTACTTCATCTCTCCCCCTCCTGGTTTCACCTGTCACGTTGAGTTTTTCTCTCCCCCTCCCACCTTTTAAGTCTACTCCTCATCTTTTTTTTTCCAGTCTTGCCAAAGGGTCTTGGCCCGAAATGTCGACTATACTTATTTCCATAGATGCTGCCTGGACCGCTAAGTTCCTCCAGCATTTTGTGTATGTTGCTTGGATACAAAGATACTGGTAATAAAGTTCTTTGTCGCGTTGTCATTACATTGTTGCATTTCCCCCAGTGACCAGTGTTAAGCAATACTTCTGTGGTGTCATGAGCAAATGTTTGCTGTTGAAAATGAGCATAACCATTACCTTCAAAACCACTGAAAGTATACCACAAGCTTGTGCAGAGTACATTGCCCTTTTGTGTGAATCTTCCTGTACATTTCCCTTCTCTAAGTATTCTGTATGTGTGCTGCCACTTCCTGTTTTTTCTGTGGTGAGAAAGAGTCAGTTAGCACAACGGTTCTTAAATACTTTTTCAGTGCTGCTGCTCTTCTGCAAAACTGTTAAACATAAGGCTCCTGACAAATCTCCTTTGTGCCGTTTGTGTGAAAGGATGATGCTTCCTGCCGGCGGTGAGAAGCAGGGCTGTATCTGTGGACAGACTGAGGAACATTCGTACTGCAAGCAGCAACACTGAAACCCGTCAGCAACTTCGAAATCAGAAACCTCTTTATTGAAACAGATCAAAGTTGCATCTTACAGCCTTCAGGCAAACTTTTAGCTTACTTTTTGCAGAACAGCTCTCTCAGAAGGTCATATTGCGCAACCTTCATGTTGACATACTTGCAACACAATGGCTTTTTACGTAGGCAAGAAGGGGACAGGGTATGGAGGGCAGACGGAGGATCAATAAGGGGCAGGTACAGGCAAAGGAGCTGGAGAGTAGGAACATAAGGGTGTGAGTGAGGACAGGAGAGCAGGAGAGACAAAACTGTTGAGATCTATGAGATAGTTTAATCTCCCTGATCTCTTTTATCCTAGAAGAAGGCTTACTGAGAGGTTGCTACAAGCCATCAGATATCTACTATAGTTTGGTAAACAATATAAACAAACAGCAGAAACTGGAAATATGAAACAAAAGCAAAAATGTGACTCAGCAGGTCCTGCAACACCTGTAATGGATATTTCCTTTGATTTATTTTGCTTTGGTGCTCTGCTCCCGCTCTGCAGATTCAGTGGTGTATGTGCCAATGTCTTCATATTCAAATCAGTCAAATAGCCTCCTTAGTGGTCTTTTGGAAACAGAAGCTGTTCCCTTTATCTGGAAAGCTTCCTCTTTCATGTCTTGAGATTACCTGGGCCGTGATGTGAGTGTCCATTCTGCATCTTCATTGCCTCATAGTCATATAGTACAGGCATAAAATAGGTCCTTTGCTGACCAAGATGTCTGTCTGAGCTTGTCCCATTGCCTGTATTTGATCTGTATCCCACTAAGCCTATTATATCAATATGAGCATCCAAATATTTTTTAAAAATGTAATTGTACCTGCTTCTTTAGCTTCCTCTGGCAACTTGTTCCATATACCCACCACATTTTGTGTGAAAATCTTCTTAATTTTTCCACTCTCACCTTAAACCTATACCCTTTAGTTTTAAAATTACACATACTGGGAATGAGACTATGATCTTGCCTAATTCCTATACTTCTATAACGTCACTCCTTCATGCTGTCTCCAACTCTTGCTGGAGACAGATCTTCGGCAGCTCTGTTGCTGCACTGTGCTTATAAATTTGTGGTTGCCTTCCCTTACTTGTTTTGTACTTCCATCAGCCTCTTTGTTATTGGGATCTCATGATTCAATGCTCATCACCCTTGGCTTCAGGTATAGTAGAAGGCTTGGGTGGTTAACAGGGCTCTGTCAGTAATGATGGAGCAGCTTTGACCAACTTTAAAACGTTCTGTGCTATCTATTACTCAGTAGAAAGGTCAGTGCTATTGTCCAGTGATTAAACAGCCAAATGGAACTGTCTTCTGTGAGCTGCAATCCATTTTCAATGACCATCACTTCAGGGATGACTGATTGCAACCAGCTGAAAGATTCTTTGACTTAGAAGAATGACTGGTGATCTTATTGAGACACATAAGATCATAAAAGGGTAGGTGTTGAGATGTTTCTCTTAGGAGAGAATTGAAAGAGGTCATAGTTACAAAGTAAGAGGTAGTCATTTAAAACTGAAGCATGTAGGAATTCTATCTCTCAGAAGGTGGTGAATCTCTGGAATGTTCTACCCCAGAGCAATATGAAGCGGAATGTGTTATTATGTGTGTTATATAACACAGTACCAGTATGTGGGCGGTTCACCCAGAACTGGAGGTGACATTGGTGAACAGAACACACACCCTTCAGGCAGGGCGGAGTGTCCCAAGTAAAATGTAGTCGAGCTAAAGCCATTCTGTAAGTAAACAGAACAGAATAAACCTGTTAAATTTTTACCCACACAGGTTTGTCTTTACTCTGAACAAACATAGGTTGGTGCCAGAAGTCGGTGTGAGGTCTGAAGATGGAGCGTAAATGAATACCACAAGTGACTAAGAATGAGACACTGGTTCCGATGGAGAGAAGCTGCTGGCAAGAGATAACATTGCTTTGAAGCTGCCACCCAGACAGCACATTATGTTTTTAAGCTGCCTAAATTCACTAGATTCACCAACAGAATACCAAGTGAGAGCCCAAAAATTCTGTAATGGATAACCTAAATCCTCCTGCAGCTAAGCAGGTTACTGGACATCTACAACAGCTTTCAAGTTGATGAGATAGACTTTAATCTGGACACTCCAGTGACAAAATTTGACAACTATCTTGTCCCAAGTAAAAGCATCACATTTGAGAGATATAAGTTCTTCTCCTGTGACCAGAAACAAGGGTATTAGCTTTGACCAATACTTATCTGAGCTTCGCACGCTGAGCAAGTCCTGTAAGTTTGTAGATTTCAGAGACTTACTGGTTAGAGACAAAATAGGTTGTGGAATCCCAGATAATGAGCTCAGAGAAAGCTTGCTTCATGAAAAAGATTTGACGTTAGAAAAGACTGTGAATATGTGTAGGACAGCAGACAGCACACGAGCACAAGCTAAGGAGCTGCACGGAGACAATTCTCATTTTGACGATTGCTATCTCATCATACGCTAAGCTGGATGCTTGGTGCTTGCACATGTTATGTGGCTCAGCTATCACTGCCTTAGTCAGGCTCTCCAACTTTACTTTAAATTTCCCTTTAATGACCAATGGATTACAGCATGAGTAGGTAGCACTGGCTATTTCTGTTCATCTAGGACTAAATGGAACTTAACTTCTTGCTTATTTATTGTTTAATTATTTATTTTGTTTCTATTTGTATTTGCACAAACTGTTATCTTTTACAAATTGGTTGTTTATCCTATTAGTTGTTCTGTCCTGTGTGAGTTTTCATTAATTCTATTGTGTTTCTTTCTATTTACTGTGAATTCACACAAGACAATGAGTCTCAGGGTAATATATTGTGATATATATGAACTAAGATAATGAATTTACATTGAATGTTGAATTTTGAGATTCTCTGTTTCAATTAAATGTATCTATAAGTTCATCTGTCACCTTTGCAATTGATGTGTTCAGTTGTTTTGGAAAGGTTGTCATGTTCCTGTCAGGGAAAATTTTTATCAATCTGATCTATTGTATTGCTTGACTTCCAAATAAAAAGGTGTAATACCTTTCTGACCTATAAGGATAAAGTTTCTTTATTCAGCTTCATCATTTTTCAGAAGCATCTGCCAGACAGCCTTGGAGTAACCTTGGTATGTATCAAAGTCAACTGCACAATGCAGTTTGGCACAAGAGGAGGCTATTTAATGATCAAAAATCAAGTTGAAATTCTAATTTTTGTTCTTGCAACACATCCCAACAGAGAAATATCAGATGCTTTATTTTCATAGAATTGACTTTGTTTGCCTTAATTCCAAGAAGATTTGAGTGGATAGAATAGTCATCCTGCTCCAATGATCCTGATTGATAAGTCACAGACCTGAGCCTCTGTACATCCCTCTGCAATTGAATCCTTGACATCCTAACCAGAAAATCACAATCTGTGCAGATTGCTGATAATATCTCCTCCTCGATGACAATCAACAGTGGTGAACCTCAACGGTGTGTCCTTAGTCCACTTCTCTATCCTTTCCACACCCTTGACTGCATGACTAGGCATAGCTCAAACACCATCTATAAATTTGCTGATGATACAATCTTTGTTGGTAGAATCTCAGATGGAGACGAGAGGGCGTACATGAGCGAGATATGCCAACTAGTGGAGTGATATCGCAGCAACATGCTTGCACTCAATGTCAGTAAGATGATAGAGCTGAATGTGGACTTCAGGAAGTGTAAGACAAAGGAACACATACCAATCCTCATAGAGGGATCAGAAGTGGAGAGAGTGAGCAGTTTTAAGTTCCTGGGTGTCAAGATCTCTGAGGACCTAACCTGGTCCCAACATATCGATGCAGCTATAAAAAGGCAAAACAGTGACTATACTTCATGAGGAGTTTGAAGAGATTTGGTATATCAACAACTACACACAAAAACTTCTATAGATCTACTGTGGAGAACATTCTGACAGGCTGCATCACTGTCTGGTATGGGGGGGGAGGAGGGCGGAGGGTTACTGGTCAGGACCAGAAGAATCTGCAGAGGTTGTAAGTCTAGTGAGCTCCATCTTGGGTACTAGCCTACAAAGTACCCAGGACATCTTCAGAGAGTGGTGTCTCAGAAAGGCAGCGTCCATTATTAAGGACATCCAGCGCCCAGGGCATGCCCTTGTCTCACTGTTACCATCAGGGAGGAGATACAGAAGCCTGAAGGCACACACTCAGCGATTCAGGAACAGCTTCTTCCCCTCTGCCATCTGATTCCTAAATGAATATTGAACCCATGAACACTACCTCACCTTTTAAATATATATTATTTCTGTTTTTGCATGATTTTAATTTATTCAATATACATATACTGTAATAGATTTATTTATTTATTATTTTTTCCTCTATGTTGTCATGTATTGCATTCTACTGCTGCTGCTAAGTTAACAAATTTCATGAGACATGTTGGTGATAATAAACCTGATTCTGATTCTGAGATAAAGACCTGGTGAGACTGCATCAAGAATACAGTGTGCTGGTTTGTGTTTCCTGACCTCAGTAACGATAAGCTTGAGACTGAGTGTAGTGAAACGTTGACAGTTCAATTCCTAGGATTAAAGGGAGGAAGCACAAGATTAAGCAGACTGTGCCTTGTTAGTCTTATGTTTGGCACATTGCAACTTATGTTAGGTACATTGCAGCTTACTACAATGATTGCAAGATTGCACTGGAGCATCGTAACCCTGTTACAAGCTGCTCTCTACAAATCAACTCATTATTTCTATTATAATTATTCTGCATTTTAAAATCTAATTTCTCTGTCTCTAAAAGTACCTGGACTGTATTTTCAATGCAACTGTTGCACATTTTTGTTTTTACCTTGTTCTAGCTCAATACTCTTTGTCATGATCTGATCTGTATGCAAGACAAGTCTTCACTGTATCTCAGTACATGTGGCAACAATAGTCCAATTCCAATACTAGCTGGTACTCTGAATTTAAAGCTGTTCCTGTTCTGCATGGCTCCTCTAATTCATTAAAGTGACATCTTCATTCTGAACTGTTCATAGACATCTCTGTCCAATTAACAGTGCTCATACAGCTTCCTAAACATTGGTCATTCATTTCTAAGCTGCCCGTGCTGTTGTTCGTAATTCACACAATATCAAAGCAACCATATTAGCACGTTCGCTTCCTTCTACTAACCATCCCTCCTGCTTACAACACACACAAAATGCTGGAGGAACTCAGCAGGCCAGGCAGCATCTATGGAAAAGAGTACTGTCAACGTTTCAGGCCAAAACCCTTCAGCAGGACTAGAGATGAGGAGTAGATTTAAAAGGAGATTTAAATTTACTCCTCGTTATTTTTTCTCCAGTCCTACTGAAAGGTCTTGGCCCGAAATGTCGCCAATTCCCTTTGCTGAGTCCCTCCAGCATTTTCTGTATGTTGCTTGGATTTCCAGCATCTTCAGATTGTCTCTTGTAAACCATCTTAAAAGTTTCTTCCCCTCCCCTCCAGGCAGTTAATCTGATCGACCATTCCGGTTAGACACCACTCCCACCCCACTATCTAATACCTCAGTCACTTCACTGCACTGTAAACACTTTAAACCATCTTTTATTAACCAAGATATAAGTAGGCAAGTGTAAAGGAGAATTAAATAATTGTCACTTTGAATCTAATGCAGCACATCAAATAAAGAATATAATAATAAAGATAGCGCAATAAATGTAAATTTATAAGATAGCCTCTGTACATTGATTGTATCTACATAAGGAAGAGCATCTAACAGGATATGATAAAATAATGTTGTTCGGGCTGTGGGTAGGCAGATCAGTGGTTGGAGGTGATCATCAGCCTTACTGCTAAGAGAACGTAACTGCTTTTGAGTCTGGTCATCCTGGTGGGGATGCCATATAGCCTCCTCTCAGATGGAATGGGCCAGTCCATGAGCAGGATGGGTGGGATCTCTTATGATGTTACTGGCCATTTTCTGACACCTTTCTGTATATACATCCTTGATGGTGGGTAGGCTGGTGATGTATGGGCAGTATTGACTACCCGTTATAGGGCATTCCTGTCTGCCATAGTACAGTTTCCATACCATGCAGTTATGTGGTACATTAGGATGCTCTAAACTGTGCATTTGTAGAAGGACCTGAGTATTGATGTGCATAGTCCAGCTCTCCTCAACCACTTCAGAAGGTAGAGGTGATGGTGAGCTTTCCTGATTATATAGAATGTGTTCTGGGACCAAGAGATCTTGTGCGAGATCTGCGCTCCTGGGAATTTGAAACAGCTCACAGTTTCCACTGCTGTGCCACCAATGTATAAAGGGATGTGAGTGTTGTAAGTTCTCCTAAAGTCAATAACCATTTATCTTGTCTTGCTGAGATCGATGAAGAGGGTATTTTCCTGGCTCCAGGCCTCAAGTTCTTCTACTTCCTCTTTGTACACCAACTCATTGTTATTGGTGATGAGCTCCACTACTGTTATGTCATCTGTAAACTTGACAATGCGGTTACTCAGGCGTCTGACTGTGAAGTACAGTGTGAATAGAGTGTAGAACAATAGGCTCAGCACGCAGCCTTATTCTGAGCTAATTGTCTTGTTTTCTAGGTTTGCTATTTAAACAACTATTTGAAATACTATTTATTTTGTTAATATATGCTGGTATTTATATGTTTATATATATGTTATTACTTATCTGTACTTCTAACTCTTTTATCAAAGTTATATTAGTAGCTTTATTGAGGCAGCGAGAAGCATAGACAAAGTCCATAGGCAGAAGGCTGGCTTCCCTGATGCTGTCATTGCTGGAGGTAGAATGTAGTTTGTAAATAGTTGTAATGGTAATTGTACCATAGTTGTAATGGTAATAGTTCTTTACTACTACAGAACTAGATGATGTTTGTAGCTAGTGGATCAGTGCAGGACTCGTTGTTTGAGATAAGCAGATAGATGATCTGGAGGAAAGTATTGTTGGGCTGATTAGTAAATCTGTAAATGATGCAAAAGTTGTCAGAATTGTGGATAGTGAAGAAGGTTGTCAAAGAATTAAGGAAGATTTAGATCACATGGAAATGTGGGCAGAGGAATGACAGATAGAGTTCAATCTAGAGTTGTGAGGTGCTGTCCTTTGGACATTCAACATAAAGAGGAAAGTTTACTGTAAGTGGTAGCACTAATGTACTGAGGGATCTGGGCATGCTTGTGCATAGCTTCCATCAGCAGAAAAACATGTACATTTTGGAAACACAAAGGCGTAGGGTGGTAAAAGTTGCACACAAAATACTTACTTTATCGGTGAGGTGCTAAATATGGCAGTTAGGAAGTCACGATAAAGTTAGGACAAGTGATGAAAGTGCATATGGGGAACCCTTTGAGTCTAGTGATCATAACACCATTAGTTTTAACTTGGTCATGGATAAAGATAGTTCTGATCCTTGGGTTGAGGTACTAAACAGGAAAAAGGCCAAATCTAAAGAAATGAGAAAGGATCTAAAAAGTGTGCATTGGGACAGGTTGTTCTCTGGCAAGGATGTTGTTAGTAAGTGGGATGCCTTCAAAGGAGAAATTTTGAGAGTGCAGAGTTTGCAGAGTCTGTCAAGATTAAAGGCAAAGTGAATAAGAATAAGGAACCTTGGTTTTCAAGGGACAATGCAAATTTGATAAAGAAGGAGATGTATGACAGGTACAGGCAACAAGGAACAAATAAGGTGCTTGAGGAGCATAAAATGTGCAAAAAAATACTTCAGAAAGAAATCAGGAGGGCTAAAAAAAGACATGAGGTTGCTTTGGCTGTCAAGGTGAAGGATAATCCAAAGAGCTTCTACAGGTATGTTAAGAGCAAAAGGATAGTAAGGGATAAAATTAGTCATCTTGAAGATCAGGGCGGTCAGCTATGTATGGAACCAAAAGAAATGGGGGAGATTATAAATGGGGTTTTGCATCTGTATTTACTAATGAAACTGGCATGGAGTCTATGGAAATAAGGCAAACAAGTACTGAGGTCATGGATCCTATACAGATTAAAGAGGAGGAAGTGCGTGCTATCTTGAGGCAAATCAGAGTAGATAAATCCCCAGGACCTGACAGAGTTATTCCCTTGGACCTTGATGAAACTAGTGTTGAAATTGCAGGAGCCCTGGCAGATATATTTAAAATGCCGGTATCCATGGGTGAGGGGTCAGAGGATTGGAGGATAGCTCATGTTGTTCTCTTGCTTAAAAAGGCTCTAAAAGTAATTTGGGAAATTATTGGCCAGTAAGTTTGATGTCAATAGTAGGTAAATTATTGGAGGGAGTACTAAGAGATAGGATCTACAATTATTTGGATAGACAGGGACTTATTAGGGAGAGTCAACACGGCTTTGTGCATGGTAGGTCATGTTTAACAAATCTATTAGAGTTTTTCGAGGAGGTTACCAGGAAAGTGGATGAAGGGAAGGCAGTGGATGTTGTCTACATGGACTTCAGTAAGGCCTTTGGCAAGGTCCCGCTTGGGAGGTTAGTTAGGAAGATTCAGTCACTAGGTATACATGGTGAGGTAGTAAATTGGATTAGACATTGGCTCAATGGGAGAGGCCAGAGAGTGGTAGTGGAGGATTGCTTCTCTGAGTGGAGGCCTGTGACTAGTGGTGTGCCACAGGGATCAGTGCTGGGACCATTATTATTTGTCATCTATATCAATTATCTGGATGATAATGTGGTAAATTGAATCAGCAAATTTGCCGATGATACAAAGATTGGAGGTGTAGTGGACAGTGAGGAAGGTTTTCAAAGCTTGCAGAGGGATTTGGACCAGCTGGAAAAATGAGCTGAAAAATAGCAGATGGAGTTTAATGCAGATAAAAGTGAGACATTGCACTTTGGAAGGAAAAAACAAGTTAGAACATACAAGGTAAATGGTAGGACACTGAGGAGTGCAGTAGAACAGAGGGATCTGGGAATACAGATATATAATTCCCTAGAAGTGGCATCACAGGTAGATAGGGTCGTAAAGAGAGATTTTGGCATATTGGCCTTTATAAATCAAAGTATTGAGTATAAGAGTTGGAATGTTCTGGTGAGGTGGTATAAGACATTGATGAGGCCAACTTTGGAGTATTGTATGCAGTCTTGGTCACCTAATTACAGGAAGGATATTAATAAGTTTAATAGAGTGCAGAGAAGGTTTACAAGGTTTATGCTGGAACTTGAGAAACTGAGTTACAGAAAAGGTTGAATAGGTTAGGACTTTATTCCCTGGAGCGTAGAAGAATGAGGGGAGATTTGATAGAGGTGTATAAAATTATGATGGGTGTAGATAGAGTGAATGCAAGTAGGCTTTTTCCACTGAGGCTAGAGGAGAAAAAAAACAGAGGACATGGGTTAATGGTGAAGTTTAAAGGGAACATTAGGGGGAGCTTCTTCACACAGAGAGTGGTGGGAGTGTGGAATGAACTGCCAGATAAAATGGTAAATGTGGGCTCACTTTTAACATTTAAGAGAAACTTGGACAGGTATATGGTGAGAGGGGTATGGAGGGATATGGCCCAGGTGCAGGTCAGTGGGACTAGGCAGAAAAATGGTTCGGCACAGCCAAGAAGGGCCAAAAGGCCTGTTTCTGTGCTGTAATGTTCTATGGTTCTATGGTTCTAAGTCTAGCCGTTCAAAAGCAAGGCCTGTGTCCAAATCAAGTGGAAAAATCTAAAAATTATCTAAAAATTTGTCTTTTTCACTCAAAAAAAAAGCTTCCATTATGGTCTATTTAATTTTGCTCTTCAAATATACTTCTTGGATCTAACCCTTTGACCTGTTGACCAATGTGTTTCATCTGGACAACAATTGTGCAGCAACTAATATACCTGTTTGCTGTGTGGTTGGAACAGAAATGTGAGTGTGGCTCAGGTAAAGTATAAAATCTGCAAACCACAACACAGTTCAGAAGAACAGTTCAGTCACAGCATGACAGAAGCCTAAAAATACATTGAATCATAGAGTTCTTATGCCGCACGTGGCTTGTAATTTATCCCATTGAAGTAAATGCCTGGTGACCCTGTTTCAGTGCAGGAAAAAATTAACAAGAAGAAAATAGAAGTATTTAACGATAGTATGTAAACAACAAAATGGTTCAATCTTCATGAAGCATATAAATGATAATCTATGTTACGTCTTTTACAAATCAATATTGTGTGTGTGGCATCTGTCGGTCTCGAGAGACCATGGATCTGTGCCTGGAGTTTCCAGGGCGCAGGCCTGGGCAGGGTTGTACGGGAGACCGGCAGTTGCCCAAGCTGCAGGCCTTCCCCTCTCCACACCACCGATGTTGTCCAAGAGAAGGGCACTAGGACCCATGCAGCTTGGCACCGGTGTCATCGCAGAGCAATGTGTGGTTAAGTGCCTTGCTCAAGGACACAAACACGCTGCCTCAGCTGAGGCTCAAACCAGTGACCTTCAGGTTACTAGTCTGATGCCTTGCCCACTAGGCCACACGCCAACATAAATCAATATAAAAACCAAAATAAATCAGGCTGATTGGAAAAGGGGATAATGTTAACTACTAAAGGCTGACGATAAAGTAACATGATAAGATTGTGAAGTGCACAGAATAGAATTATTTTCACAAATGACAGCTTTAAAAGTACTGAGGTTTATCAAAAGTTTTGCAGAGAATAAGCACAGCTTCTTCAAATATCTTTTATTATTTGTTATTCGGTCATAAACCCCAACCTTGTTCAGACTATTGATGGCTGGTTCTCTATCTATTTTCTGGTAATAATGATGACAGATATGAAAAGCCATGGTGTAAGTGCGCATGAGAAAGAACCATAACATTTTGGTTACAAAAGACGAGCTGTCTGAAAAATCCCCCAGCATGACTGTCATGTTAAAGGTCACCGAATGATTCATGATGGTAAAATCAGTGTGGAGTACTTAGTTAAACTGCTGTAATCTACATTTCAGTATTAGTACTAAGATCTCTATACTCAAAAGGACCACCATCAGGACATAAACACAAGAAAGTTTGCAGATGCTGGAAATCCAAAGGAACTCAGCAGGTTAGGTAGCATTTATGGAAATGAATAAACAGTCAACATTTAGGGCCAACATCCTTCTTCTGGACTGGAAAGGAAGGGGGAAGACACCAGAATAAGAAGGTAAGGAGAGGGGAAAGAGGATAGCTAGAAAGTACTAGGGGAAGCTAGGTGGTTAGGAAAGAGAAAGGGCTGGAGAGGAAGATAGGAGAGGAGAATGGACCATAAGAGAAAAGGAAGGAAGAGGGGTTCCAGTGGGAGGTAATCAGCAGGTGAGATGAGGTAAGAGGCTACAGTGGGGAACAGAAGAAGAGGTTCATTTACTGGAAGGAGAAATTGATATTAATACCATCATGTTGGAGGCTACCCAGACAGAATACAAGGTGTTGCTCAACCACCCTGAAGATGGCCTCTTCTTGGCACAAGGGGAGGCCTTAGAACAACATGTCAGAAAGAGAATGGGCATTAGAATAAAAATGTTTGGCCACTGGAAAGGTCCACTTGTGGTGAGTGGAACAGAGTTGTTTGATGAAGTGGTCCCCTAATTTTCAATGGGTTTCACCAAAGGAGGCCACATTGGGAGCAATGAACACAATAAACAGCCTTAAGAGATGAGTGTTGCCTCACCTGGGAGGACTGAATGGAGGTGAGGGAGGAGATGAATGGGCAATGTAGCACTTAGGCTGCTTGTAGGAGTAAGTATCAGGAGGGAGAGTACTGAGGTGGGATAAATGCACAATCCTGGTGCAAGGTGGAGGTGGGGTCAAGATATGTTTGGTGGTAGGATCCCTTTGGAGATGGCGGAAGTTGTGAAGGATGATGTGTTGGATGTGGAGGCTCATGGGGTGGTAGGGAAGGACAAGAGGGACTGTATCATTGTTAAGGCAGCGGGAAGATGGGTTGAGCGCATATGTTCAGGAAATGGAGGAGATGATGGTGAGGGCAGCATCAATGGTTGAGGAAAGGGAAGCCCTGTTCTTTGAAGAAGGAGGACATCTCTGATGTCCTGGAATGGAAAGCTGCATCCTGGGAACAGATGAATCCTGAGAAGGAATTGAGAAAGTGAATAACATTTTTACAGGAGACAGGGAGGTAAGAGCTATAGTGTAGATAACTTGGGAATTAGCAAGTTTAAAAATGATGTCTGTCAACAGATTGTGTTCAGAGATGGAGACAGATTGAGAAAGTGCTGCTGCTATTCATGAGGTGAATTCTGGATTATAAATGAACATTTACAAGAGGCACAGAGTGAATTAAAGACAATTTTTCCATAGAAGGTGTGGGAATTAAACACAGATGGGACAGGTTAGGTCCCATCTTTCTGGGACTACCCTTCCCCCCATGCAGGCACAAATTCAGAAAAGAATTGTTTCTGGTATACACTCAATGGCCACTTCATTAGGTAAACCTGTACACCTGTTTGTTACTGCAGGTATCAAATCAGCCAATCATGTGGCAGCAACTCAATGGACAAAAAAAATAGACATGGTCAAGAGGTTCAGTTGTTTTTCAGACCAAACGTTGGAATGGGGAAGAAATATGAACTTTGATTATGGAATGATTGGTGATACCAGACAAACTAGTTTGGGTATCTCAGCAACTGCAGCATAAGACCATGCTGAATTCCTCTCCTTTACCCAATAAAGTGGCCACTGAGAGTCTATTTTGAGAATGTTGTGTAAAAATAGACATTGAGAAAACACTTCAAAAGTGGGGCAAACAGTAAATAACTATTTCAAAAATATTAAAAATTCAAACAGATTTTTAAAAATTACAATTTAAAATAAACTTAAAGGACAAATATTATTTTTAAAGGTGAAGCATATATATAAATACTAACAAAAGTACATAGAAGGTTTTTGCTGAGGCATTAAAGATGGTGTATGTTAGTTAAAAAGAAGTACAAATTATAATGTGCTGTATAGTAACACTGTAATCGAGGTGTCATTTAGTGGTTGGTTTCAATGTCACATTGAAATATCACACGATGTTATTTCCTGAATATGTTTTTTATTCTATTACTGTGTAAGTTTCTCTGACTCAAAACATCTCAGAAAGATAATTGAGACTTTGTTTCAAAATTCAGATATATACCAAGGTAGTTTTCTATAACATAAAATATTGCCTATTCAAAATGTTGGAGGAACTTAGTAGGTCAGACAGCATCTACGTAAAGAAGTACAGTCGAAGTTTTGGGCAGAGAACCTTCAGCAGGATTCAGCCTAAAACGTCGACTGTACTCTTTTCCATAGATGCTGCCTTGCCTGCTGAGTTCCTCCAGTATTTTGTGTGTGTTGTTCGGATTTCCAACATTTGTACATTTTTTTTGTAAATATTGCCTATTGCCTTATAAATTAAGACTCATGTGAATTGAATTTAAGTGAATTTCAAGGTTTTGGTTTGATCTCCTGCTACAGGGAGAGAGATAGAAAGAATGAAAAAGAATGATAGATAGCGAGCAACACACACAAAATGCTGGAGGAACTCAGCAGGCAGAGAGCAACTATGGAAAAGAGTATAGTCGAATTTTCGGGCCAAAACCCTTTGGCAGGACTGGAGAAAAAAGCTGGAATAGATTTGAAAGATGGGGGGAGGAGAGAGAGAAACACCAGGTGATAGGTGAAACTTGGAGGGAGAGGGATGAAGCAAAGAGCTAGGAAGTTAATTGATGAAAGAGACAGAAGGCCATGGAAGAAAGGGTGGGGGTGGGGGGAAGAGCACCTGCGGGAGGCAATGGATGGGCAAGGAGATAACATGAGAGAGGGACAATGTGATGGGAAATGGTGAAGGGGAGGGGGTGGAGGCATTACTGGATGTTTGAGAAATCGATGGTCATGCATCAGGTCGGAGGCTATCCAAACAGAATATAAGGTGTTGTTCCTCCAACCTAAGTGTGGCCTTATCCCAACAGTGGATGAGACCATGGAGGGACATATCAGAATAGGAAGTGGATGGTAGATAGTGAGATACATTTGAATGGTAACCTCTGTGTGATACCAAAAGTCAATTTCAGTTCTAAAATTATTATAAACCCTCAATTGCTCCTATGCTTGTAGTTATACAATTGGTTTTATTTCATTAGTAATATTAATCATTGGTGTTCCTTGAAGATTTGAAAATAATCTCATGATTTTAGGAAAATCTAAATTAGTCAGAATTAGGATGGTACTTTTCATATCAGACAGCAAGGCAGGCTCCTGAAAGGTTTGATACAAGATGTGAAAAGGTCATGAGTAAAATCTAAATCAGTGTCAAGCTACCATGACATTACGCTGGAATTTGAATTTAGAAACAGGATTTGTAATAGTTAATTTTTATGTCTTGGTTAATCAATAGGATAGCTAAAACATTGTATTTCTAATTATCACTAAAGAGGGTGTAGTGAGAGTTGAATAAACTGCACTTGCACTTAGTTATGTTTTCTGACATCTATTTCTCTGACAGTGTGAAAGATTGTTTTTAGTTGTTGCTTGATTTATTTTAACTCCTGTTACAATTGAGATAGTAAATAAATACAAAATCTGGTTTTGTTATTTTGTTGGTGTAACTTTAAAGCCCACAGTGTAGATTAGTGTGGGATTGATTAGCCATGTTGAACATCATCAATGCAGCTGGCCTTGGGCAAGGAGCAGTAAATCCTGCTCCCAGTGCAAAGCAAATTCCCTACACTCACTCTGATAGATGATACAATCCAAACATAGAGGAAGACTTTATTAGTAAGTAGTTGTATTATGGCTCAATGTGGACATTGCATTTGCCAAGAGGATCTAACTCTCTGATCAATGGGATGTTCCTGGTCACACACACGCTGATGGACATCAAGTCCTGTTGGAAGATAATCATCTTGATGAAAAATGCCCTTTAGTCTGCCCATTACGTTGGTCTGCCAGCACAGAGAGATGTTTGTAGTCAGAATGCTGCCAACTGGCATATTCTAGGCTGTAGGGGAACGTGCAGATGGATGCACTGAAGCTTTGTGCAGCCACTGAAATGCTGACATCAAGGAACCTGAAGATACTGATTCTCTTCATTTCTGATTCCTGTATGAGGATGTGTTCATATTCCCTCATCTTACACTTCCTGAAGTCCACAATCAGCTCTTTGGTATTACTGTCGTTGAGTGCGATGTTGTTGTTGTGACACCACTCAAGTAGCTGGTATATCTCGCTCCTCTCATCTCCACCTGAGATTTTACCAAATTGGTCGTATCATCAGCAAATTTATAGATGGTATTTGAGCTATACCTAGCCACATAGTCATGGGTATAGAGGGAGTAGAGCAGTGGGCTAAGCACCCTGAGGTCTCCAGTGTTGATTGTCAACAATTCGCACAGATTGTGGTCTTCTGGTTAGGAAGTTGAAGATCCAATTGCACAGGGAGATACAAAGGCCCAGGTTCTGTAACTTATCAATCAGGACAGTGGGAGCAAAGGTGTTAAACGCTGAGCTATAGTCAATGAACGGGAACCTGGCATAGGGACTGGCAGAGTTCCTCCAGCATTTTGTGTCTGTTGCTCAATCACTTTGAAAGTGGAGATGTAGCATCAGTGACTTGTAGGAGTACATATTAGTTTGATGACACACTGAATGTAATGGTTGTATTATCTTTATCGTATGTTTCTTAGATAAAATTTAGATATGAAAATTTAAAGACATCTTGTAAATCTCACCTTATCTCCTTGCCAGCCAAACACCCTCCTCTGGTGCTCCTTACCTCTTCCATGGCCTTCTGACCTCACCTATTAGATTCCCCCTTCTCCAGCCCTGTATCTCTTTCACCAATCAACTTTCCAACTCGTTACTTCACCTTTCCCCTGCTGGTCTCGCCTATCCCTTCCCCCCACCTTTTAAATCTACTTGTCATCTTTTTTTCTCCTGTCCTGCTGAAGTGTGTCAGCCCAAAACATCAACCATACTATTTTCCACAGATGCTGCCTGGCTTGCTGAGTTCCTCCAGCATTGTGTGTGTGCTGCTTGGATTTCCAGCATCTGCAGATTTTCTCTTCTTTGTGATTTAACCACCATAGTAATGTAGTTTCCCCTGGCAGGGGAACACATTCTAGGACTGTCCTTGGATTTTCCAAGAATGTTTGCTTTACCACAATGGTTGTCTGGAAGTTTTTTTCTCTGCGTTTCCAGGCCAAGGTTCCTCCAGCATTTTGTAAATGTTACATCGGTACATTGGGTCAGTGCTTAAGATACCGTGTTTAATACTATCCAGCATTTAAAGGTCACTGATCCAGATATGAGCCTAAATCCTACCATGACATTGGGAAATCTAATTTAAAGTAAAAATACCTGTTTTTGTTTTAGTAAGCCAGACTCAGAAATGATAAGTATGGTACTACTTAATTGTTGGAGACATCCATCTGGTTCATAACTTTTTGTTAGGGATGGGGAACTATTAACCTTAACTAGTTTAACATTTGGTTCCACACTTAACTCCTCAGCTCAGAGGCAATTAGGAATAGGCACATTGCCAGCAACATCCATATTCCATCACTGAATAAGTAAAACAAAAAGTCATTGGCACATTGGAGTTGTTATTTTCATTCTCTGTTCTTTCTATCCCAATTTAAAGATCCTTCTGTTAAGGACAGAGGGGGTTGAGACATAGGGTCTTAGAAAAGTACAGCACAGAAACAGGCACTTCAGCCCATCTAGTCCATGCTGAACCATTTAAACTGCTTACTCGCGTTGATGTGCACTGGGACCATAGTCCTCCATACCCCAGCCATCCATGTACCATTCCAAACTTCTCTAAAAAGTTGAAATCAAGCTTACATGTGCCACTTGTGCTGGCAGCTCTGTCCACACTCTGACAACACTCTTAGTGAAGTTTTCCTCATGTTGCCCTTAAACTTTTCACCTTTCACCTTTAACCCATGACCTCTGGTTGTAATCTTACCCAACCTCAGTGGAAAAAGCCTGCTTGCATTTAACCTATCTCTACACCTCATAATTTTGTATATCTCTATCAAATTTCCTCTCAAGAAGGTAATTGAAAAGCAAGTGCTACTTAAACAAGGTTTTCACATCTTTGTATGACATTGATCAATGGCTGACAGAGTTCCAAGTTTCCTCTTCAGCCCATAAAACAGCTTATAGGCACTCATGAACAATGACGATGGAAAGAAGAGGAGAATATTTTTTATTATGAAAAAGTAAAAATATATACACAATACATTTATATTGTACTGGAACAGAATGCTATTTATATAGTATTTTTACATTAGACATACATATTCACTATCATCATCATAAGTACTACCTTCTACAAATCAACCAATATTTACTCAGACAAATACTTACATTGTCAAATAATATTGTATAAAAAGAAGTCTGGAGACTCTCAGAGATTTCGGTAAGCCTTGCTTTACAGTGATGATGCATTTAGACGCTCGCAGAAAAACTGAATCAAATGTTCAAAGCCCATTGTAGCTGAAATTATCGTACCATGCTTTGGGTTCGCACTAAATTCATGTCTTCATACACCGAGTTTGGAGCTCGTTTACGTTGTGACTGTTCACAATGGTAGTGTTTTCTCCCCTAAAAATTAAGACAATATTTTAAATTTGCCTTTTTTCATTCAGCTTACAGATTTTTAAAGAGAAAATCATGCAGTCTTAATTTTTAACTTATGATTTTTAAATTATTTTATGCAATTATTTATGATTATCTTATGTTGTTTTTGTTACATGTTGTGCTAACACACCACAGCAAATTCCAAGTACATGTAATACATGTATATGGTGAATAAAGATTATCTTTGCATATCTCAATTATGTTTAATAGACCTTCAAAATATCTTTCCCTTGGAATCAATATTAGTTGGTATATTACCTCAGCTCTAGTGTTAAGCCATTCTCTGCCCTGTTGTCTATTAATCCCAGGAAAGGTCTTGATTTTTGGCAAAAGGTCATACTCATAAGACATCAATGCAAAGTATGTGTGAGCTGGCTTCTTGAATCATGGAATATGGGAAGATACTCCACAATACTGTTGGGAAGGAAGTTCCATGGTTTATACTTACCAATGATGCAGGAATAGGAATATATTTCCAAACCAGGCTGGACTGAAATTTGGCTGTTTATACTGAAGGAACCTTGTGATTCTGGAGTCTATTTCCCCACGATGGTCCCAGAGTCCATCTCCCCAATGTGATCTCAGTGTTCAGCTCGATCGTGTGATCCCAAAGTGCATCTCCTCAGTCTGGTCCCAGAGCCAATCTCCCCAAGTCATCCCAGGGTCCATCTCCTTTGTTTGATCCCAGAGTCATCTCCCCAGTGTAATATCAGAGTCTATCTCCTCAATATGGTCCCCGAGCCAATCACCCCAAGGTGATCCTGGAGTCCACCTCTTTAGTTTGATTTCAAAGTTCACTTCCCTGAGTATGATCCTGATGACCAGCTCTACAAGTTATACTAGAGTTCATGCCTATGTGTGAGACAGGACCTTCACCTGAGTATGTTGCTGGTGAAATGGCATGCATTACTCTATGTTTCATTTCACTTATGCAATTATTATAAACAAACAACTGTTCATGTATTTGATTTTGACTAATAAATAATTAAATCAATTTAGATCTGCACAAAAATATACTGTATATTTTATAACTAAAGTAGATACCCCTGATGAAGCTTGTACAGTATATCTAGAGCAAGGCTGTAGATAACAATTTTCAAATCATGTATCCTTAAATACATCTGTTCCCATCTCAATATTTCTTTAATCAGTTTAATAATCTTACTTTATAACCTTTGACATTTTAAGGCATAATAAATATTTGAAACAGAGGAACTTACATAGGAAATTAACAGAACTAGTCCACAAATCCCAAGAACAATTACAAATATAATCAATGCGATCATTACTGGATCTTTCAAATAATCTACTTGGCAGAATTTCTCTTCAACACAATTTGCTGCACAGGTTTGGTTGTCAGGCTCTGGGAAGATAAAAGATAAAATTTGCACATATTCGTATTTTAATTTTACCATTTAGCTACAAATCAGAGAGAGCTTACGTCTGGTTTAATGAGTATTTTTAGGGAGAAAACAATATGAAAGCTAGTTTTTTGCAGATCCCTGGTTCTGGGTTACTGTACTTATAACTGGTCAAAATTGAATTGAAAATTGGCTTACTATTAGTAAGGTTTGTGAATGACATAGAGGGACTAATGCCAAAGCGCTAATGGACATGCAATACACTTTATGAGGTCTGAGCACGTTAAGTCAAAGAATAGCAAGGTACCAAATGGAGATCCAGATGACAATATGGAGGCAGATATTTGTAAGACATCAGGCAAAGTCAGGAATCAAAAGGATGAGCAAGGTGTGACTAATATCCTGAGCTGTGTATATTTCAATGCAAGAGATATTGTAGGAAAGGCGGTTAATAGTACTGAAGTTGAGGTAGCATATTTATGAACAGAGGCAATGTGTAGTGAGGAGAGGCTGTTGATAGGGCAAAATTGCAGTCGACAGGAGGAGACGCAACGTAAAAGGTGGACAAAATCAAAAAGGGTAAATACAGGGTTGAAGGTATTACATTTGAATACGCACAGTATGTAGAATAAGGTAGATGAAATTGCAGCACAGTTGTAAATTAGAAGGTATGATGTTGTAGGCATCACTGAATCATGGCTGAAAGAAGATTATAGCTGGGAGCTTTACGTCCAAGGCTACACGTTGTATTGAAAGGACAGGCAGGAAGGCAGAGGGGTACAGTGATGCTCTGTTGGTAAAAAAAAAAATGAAGTCAAATCATGAGAAAGAGGTGACATAGGGTCAGAGGGTGTTGATTAATTGTGGATAGAGCTAAAGAATCACAAGGGTACAAAGACATTGATGGAAGTTGTATACAGACCCCCAAACAATAGTAAGGATGTAGTCTATACATTACAACTAGAGATAGAAAATAGATGCCAAAAGGGCAATGTTACAATAGTCACGGCGGATTTCAATATGCAGGTGGATTGGGAAAATCAGGTTGGTGCTTCATTCTGGAGGGGGGAGTTTCTAGAGACCGTACGAGATGGCTTTTTAGAGCAGCTCAGGGTTCAGCTCACTAGGGGTCAGCTATTCTGGATTGGGTGTTGTGTCATGAACCAGAATTGATGAGAGGGCTTAAGGTAAAAGAACCCTTTGGAGAAAGTAATCATAATATGATTGAATTCAACTTGAATTTTGAGAAAGAGAAGCTAAAGCCAGATGAATCAGGATTACAAAGGAGTAAAGGGAATTACAGGGGCACGAGAGAGGAGCTGGCCGGAATTGATTGGAAAAGAACACTGGCAGGGATGACTCCAGAGCAGCAATGGCTGGAGATTCTGGAAACCACTTTTGAAGGCACAGGATATATACATCCCAAAGAGGAAAAGTATTCCAAAGGAAAGATGACCACAACCGTGGCTAACAAAAGAAGTCAAAGCCAACATAAAAGCCAAAGAAGGGGCAGATAATAGAGCAAAAACAATAGTGGGAAGAATATTAAAAACCAACAGAAGACAACTAAAAAAGTCATTAAGAAGGAAAAGATGGAATACAAAAGTAAGTTAGCCAACAATATTAAAAAGGATATCATGCTTCTTATGTTTCTTCAGACACATAAAGTATAAAAGAGAAGCCCCAGTGGATAACGGGCCACCGGAAAACAATGCTGGAGATGTAGTAATGGGGACAACAAAATAGCAGACGAACTGAATAAGTATTTTGCATCAGTCTTCACTGGGGAAGACATTAGCAGTATGGTGGATGCCCCAGGTGTCAGGGGGCATGAAGGGTGTGAAGTTACCATTACCAGAGAGAAGGTTCTCAGGAAACATAGGATGAAGGTAACCAAGTCATCTGGACCAGATGGTGTACACCCCAGGGTTCTGAAAGAGGTGGCTATGGAGATTGTGGAGGCATTTGTAATGATCTTTCAAGAATAACTAGGTTCTGGAATGGTTCCAGAAGAGTGAAACATTGCAAATTTTACCCCACTCTTCAAGAAGGGAAAGAAGCTGAAGAAAGGAAACTATAGAGCATTTAGTTTGGCCTCAGTGGTTGAGAAGATGTTGGAGTTGATTATCAAGGATGAGGTCTCAGGGTACTTGGAGGCACATGATAAAATAGGCTGTGGTCAGCATGGTTTCCTCAAGGGAAATTCTTGCCCAACTAATCTGTTGAAATTCTTTGAATAAATAACTCATAGGAGAGCAAAGGGGAAATCTGTCAATGCTGTGTACTTAGATTTTCAGAAGGGCTTTGACAAGGTGCTGCACACAACGCTACTTAACAAGCTCTGACCCCATGGTATTACAGGAAAGATTCTAGCATTGATACAACAGTGGCTCATTGGCAGGAGGAAAGGATTGGGAATAAAGGGAGTCTTTTCTGACTTGCTGCTGGTGACTAGTGGTGTTCCACAGGGGTCTGTGTTGGGACTAATTATTTTATGCTATATGTCAATGATTCGGATGATGGAATTAATGACATTGTTGCAAAGTTTACAGATGAAGTGAAGATAGTTGGAGGAGCAGATAGTTTTTGAGGAAGTAGATAGGCTACAGAAAGACTTAGATGAGGAGAATGGGCAAAGAAATGGCAATTTGAGTACAGTGTGAGGAAATAAATGATCATGCGCTTTGATAGAAGAAATGAAAGATTCAGAATCAGGTTTATTATTACTGGTGTGTGACGTGAAATTTGTTAACTCAGCAGCAGCAGTTCAATGCAAGACATAATATAGAAGTATAAGGATAATAAATAAATAAGTAGATGTATTCAATATACTTTATTCAGTTTCTGTATATTGAATAGATTAAAAATTGTGCAGAAACAGAAATACCATATATTAAAAAAGTGAGGAAGACTACTTTCTAAATGGAGAGAAAATACATAAAAACTGACTTGTAAAGGAACTTGGGAGTCCTTGTGCATAATTCCCTAAAGGTTAATTTGCATGTTGAGTCTGTGGTGTGGAAGGAAAATCTGACATTAGCACTCATTTTAAGAGGATTAGAATATAAAAGCAAGAATGGAATGTTGAGACATTATTAAGCACTATTGATGCCTCACTTGGAGTATCGTGAGCAGTTTTGGGCTCATTCTCTTAGAAAGGATGTGGTGAAACTACAGAAGGTTCGAAGGAGGCTGATGAAATGATTCCAGGATTAAATGGCTTGTCATATGAAGAGCATTTGATGGCTGTGGGCAGTATTCACTAGAATTCAGAAGGATGCGGTGTGACCTCATTGAATGATAAAAGGCCTTGATAGAGTGGATGTGGAGAGGATGATTCCTATGGTGGGAGAGTCTACAACCAGCGTACACTGCCTCAGAATAAAGGGGTGTCCTTTTAGAATGGAGATGAGGAGGGATTTCTTTAGCCAGTGTGTGGTGAATTTTTTGAATTCTTTGCCACTGGCAGCTGTGGAGTCCAAGTTTTTATGTATATTCCAAGGCAGAGGCTGATAGATGTTTGATTGTCAGGATATGAAGGGAGAAGGCAGGAGCTTGCAGCTGAAAGGAAAACTGGGTCAGCCATGATGAAATGGCAGAGCAGAGCCAATGGTCCAAATGTGCTCCTATATCTTATGGTCTTATATAAAAGTTATCACTTGAAGAAGAAACAATTAACACAGATGAAAAGGAATATCAAAATCTCTTCTCAGAGCCACTTCTACACATAGATTGTCTACCTTAGATTTCACAGTCTACAGGACATTCTGTCTACCTACTTTGATAATAAATATACTTTGAATCTTAGGAAGAGGATGAGAAGAGAAATTCGAAACCATCAGATTTATGGATGGCAAGAAACAAAAGCTGAAAGTTCAAGATGTCAGAAGAACTGAGCAAATACAGGTATCCTTTCCTAAAAGGATTATAGAATTCTAGAACAGATTACCAACAGAAGTGGCAAAATTGAAAATGGTTCTTGTTTTAAACAAAGTTTGCAAAGCGACCTTTTAAAAAAAACAGCTTACTTGTTCCTGCATCAGGGAAAAAAAAACTGTGGGTGGTTTCTCTAAAAGAATATCCGTGAAAATCTGTAAATTTCGTAAGTGCAAAATGACAAAGAGAAATTTCCTCAATGTTGTATAATCACGACTGGAAGCTGTGCAGCTTGTTCATCACAGCAATGAAAGACAACACCAGAGAACATGTTGATTTCTTGTATGAATATTGGTTTATGGATAACATTGGTCAAATAGAGGCATGAACCATTTATGAGCCATATCCATCTTAGTGGGCAGAACCAGCAACAATTTAGCACTTCACCTGAAAGGCATTACCTCTCAACAATACATTGTCAAAGACTGATACACACAGGAGATTTTACAAAGCTGGAAATCTTGAGTAAAAACCACAAAAAGCTGCATGAACTGATGAAGCTTCTCAATACAAAATTTTAACTGTTAAGGCGAATAACTCCTCAATAGATGCTGCCTGACTTGCTGAGTTGCTCCAGCATTTTGGGTTTATGTTTTAAAAAAAATCAGCCTTTATCTGTTAAAGTCTACCTGAAATGGGTCTTAGACCCAAAACCTTTTCAGATAAAGCTAACACAACTATGGACAAACAGTTTTCTGTTAAAATATTATTATAATACTATTATTATAAACATTACTGCACATTGCATTATTTTTATACTGTAAGCTTCCAAAAAAAAATATTATTCCTGAGAATTAAGATTTTAAATTAATAGGAAAAGTACATCTTTTCCACAATTGGCAAACAAATTTGTTGGTGTCATGCACAACTAGAATAGACCACAATAACATGAAATAATCCTACTGGCTACCAAGAATTAAAGTTATTTTTAATTGACTCCTAATGATTTGTTTTTTTTCCCCTTAATCTACATTTAAATCAATGCCCTTTTATCTAAATGGAGAAGGCAATCACAGTACAGGGTATTCAGCCGTTTCCTCTGGCATGTCTAATGTTATTATAGTAACATCTTAAGATGAATGTTCTATGAAATGGCAATAAGATCTTTACTTCCTCTTGGAAATTCTACTATGTTCTGTACAGAATTTTGTTATGAAGGTCAAGAGTGAATATAACACTTAAAATGCAATTACTTCAACTTCATTTCTCTGAACACTGAAAAGAGTTTTGACTAACAAAATGCTGATTTCCTTACAGAGAGATCATTAGAAGCAATGGAATTTTTGCTTGGGATATCAATGCAATGAAAATAACTGGAAACAAAATGACATCTGAGCGAAAACATCCAGTACGTAATTTGTATATACACATAGCTTTTTATCAGCAGTTTTAATTCAGCCTATAATAATGGAAGAAAATTTGATGCATAAAGTATACCTGATACAATAAGAAGGGTTCCTCTTCCGCTGAACTCAGCAACTCGGATATGTTTTATCCCAGTGATACAATAATAAAAATCAGTATCACTTATCTGGAGATTTCTGAACTGAAAGGTGATAGTACTTTCATCTCCGATTGTCTTATTACACTCGAGCCGATCCTTGTACAAATCTCCAACGTGTATTGAATCTATTGATTTGAAGTAACATAGATCCTCCGGCGATGGAGGATTCCTTCTAAGGTGAGTACCCACTATTTCTCCTTTCCTAACTGTAATTTTACACTTCATTGTAACTGATTCTCCAGGTTTTGCCAGTTTGAAACGTGGAAACTGGTCAACAGAGCCATCTGTAAAATTACACAATTAAAAATACAGTCAGTGCAAAAAATGAAGGGACCAATAAGCAGTACTTTGATGTAAACGTTCTTATTTTAAAGATGGAGAGATTGTGGATCATCATGTCATCACTGAGGAGGTGCCACAGGACAAAGCTGGTTCCCTGTAAGAACTTAGTGTTGAGAATGGTTACACTGGGTCCTGCAATGCAATGTGTACAATATAACTTTCTGTGATGGATATTGAATCCCAGGCCATAATTAACCAGAATAACAGGGTATTTATCATTTTGTCTTCTTATCTTGTTTTCATGAAGCTAGGCAGTACAGATTAAATCACACTTGCATCTCTCAATGCTCTTTGCATTTGTCAGCTGTGGGAAGCCACTGAGCAGAGTCTGATATCTTTGTGATGGACTATCACATATTCAGATTCACCAATATTGCAGCATTTGCTGGAATGCCATGGTAGATGAGGTGAGCAGATGAGAGTGCAGTGACAAGGGACATATTCAGCTCCAGGTGGTAATGAGAGGAAATAATGCTCAAGCTGGATACGAGGGTGACACCAGAACCAAATATTTAACGTACAGTCAAGTCAGTCAATGCATCATGAAATCTTATTTTCAAATAGCTGCAATGGAAGTCTCTCATGTTCCTCTACATCCCATTGCTGACTATCTCTATTGGTCATGAAAACTATCAAGCACTTACTTCCTACCTCACACTCACGCACTCAAAACACTTCAACATTCACATCCTGACCTCAGAATTAGATACATTCCAAGTAATAAAATAAGATACTTTTCAAGTCTTTCACACACTTTCCTCACTGATGACTGAGAAAGTTCAGAAATTTTTGGTCTCAAATGAATATATAAATATAGTTCCAAATAATGGCTCAGGACTCAAGCATACACTGAAAGAAAGATAGGGAAGGGGGCACTAAACAATAAAAGCGGACAAGTACATGTTTCTTACCTTGGAGGCGGCTATCATATTGAATCTGCCACAAAATATATGGTGGGCAAAACCTTTCAGGTAAATGAACTCTCTTCACAACTGAGTTCTGATGAAAGATCAATAATCTGAAACTTTAAGTTCTTCCAGATATTTCCTGAACTGATTATTTTCAAAAGCTTCTATTTCATTTGAGTAACACTGATTTGTATACTTTCAGCAAAAGGCTTTAACACATATTTGCTAACCAATAGTTTTCTTCAGTACAAAGTCTCCAAGATCTTTGGGTTTGCAAATTATTCTCACCAATTTTTAGTCACAGTTTAATGTTTATTTTGGACAGCTTCAGCTGTGATGATTTGCTCTGTAGCAAACATTGCAGTACAATATCTATTGATTTTTAATTGGCTTCAGTATCTTCCTGAGTATCATTCTCCTCTGCAACTTTCCTATGATAATCTTAATCTAAATTTAATTATCTCCTTACTTGCATTTCATATCAGAGGAATCTATAAAACTCAAAATACCGCAGATACTGTAAATCTAAAATACATACAGTAAATGCTGGAAATACTCATCAAGTCAGACAGCCTCTGAGGGAGAGCAGCAGTGTTAACGTTTCAGGCTTTCATCAGAATGGGGATGAAGAAGGACCTATCACCTCCAGCTTTTTTTTTTGATTACTGCAACTTTCTATGATCTTTCTTTGATCTATGATCATGGTCAAACCTTTGTCATATTACCTCCTTTAAGATGTGACACCGTTTATGTCCAGTAGTATTCAGAAGCTTTTTCCCTTTGTTTAATGATTGCAAATGTAATTGGTATTGTTATTACTTTTTGTCACGTACTGAGACACAGTGAAGTTAGCTTTGCATGCCATTCATGCACATTGCTTCAAAATGTAAGTACATTGAGGCACAGCAAGAGCAAGCAGTGAAACAATGTAAGATATATTATATTAAATATGACAAAGTGCAATGCCGATTGACTTTTATGTGCAAGGGTCATGATTAAGGTGATTGTGAAGTCAAGAGCTCATCCTTAATATACAGGAGATTATTTCATGAGTCTGATAATTGTGGTATAGAAGCTGTCCTATTCCTGCGCCGACTGTGCTTTATTAGCTTGCTGGCTCAGAAAGTCAGGAGATGCTATTCTATAGGGATCAGTTCTGGGACACCTGCTCTTTGTGAGTTTTAAAAATGACTTGGAAGAAGTGGAAGGGTGAAGTGCAGGTTTGTGGATAACACCAAGGTTGGTGTCGTAGATTGAGCAGAAGAATGAGCTGATCATCTGAAGTACAGCAGTATTTCAGAAACGTGAAATACATTGATCCAAAACTTTAATTCTGTTATTCACTTCACAAATCCACAGATAGAGCTGGCCAAGCTGAACAATTCCCAGCAATATTTTAATTTTGTTTTTCCAGTTTCTGTTCTTGCTCTTCAAAATCTTTGGAAGAGTTGTTGAGGCAAATCTGATGTTAAGCTCTTATTTATTATTTTTGTATATTCAAATGTAATTTTGGTTTTATTTTAGTAAGTTATTTTAATATCATAATACTTTCTAAGCCAACAATTTTTGTCCCAGCTTGGAGGTTACAAATATATGAAAGAGAAGCCTCAGATATTAAATTAATTTCTCACCTAGTCGATTAACTGATTTCCTATCAGCATTGTTGCATTTGGCTATATATTCACATTCTTAAATAAACTCATTTATTTGCAGCTTAAGGACCAGCAGGATTGAAATACAAAGTTCTATTCTTTAATAAAAATCACAGTTAAAATTAATGCTTTGAAAGAATAGACTTTATTTTTAATATTTCCTACTAATACAGAAACATGGCCCAAATGTACCACTGAAGTGTGAGAGAATTGAACACAAAGCTATATAAACTAGATTAGGAAAAAAAAATGTCCCTGACATTCTTTGAGGGAGAAAGAGAATCAGAGAAGGGTCGAGAGTAGGGAAGAAGCTTGTAAAGTACAATGCCAAAGACACATTGTGTGTGTCAGTTCGTTTTAGACTAATTTACATTCCAGAAAAGGACATGACGAGGAACAAGCACATGTTGTGATAAAATAGTATTACTTAAAATTTGAAAGATTTCATAGGAAAATGTTTCCTACCTGGCGCCTCTGCAGTAGTCATTGTGAAGAATAAAATTGGAAGGTAGAGCAATATCAGTACAGCCATATTTCCTTCTCGCAAGTAACTTCTGGTGAAACATTTTGAAACCACTGTTATTTACTGTCTGATTGACTTACTTCAGAAACTTCCTTAAAAGACACGCCCCCAAAGATCTGTGCTCAGTAGATTATGCTTTGCTGTCCTTTTCAGTAAATATATATTTTTTCAGAAAAATGGCATTAATCCATTTTACTTAAGTGATGAAAATTACTTATTTATGAATCAAATTTTCATAAATACAGAAATATGATCAAGTACATAAACATAACTTCTAGAATGTATGAACTGAATAAATATCAGGAAAATTGTATCACCTGCCTGAATAATTGCAGCTTCAACAACATTCAAACCTCTTGTGCTGTGATGGACTTGTTACTGATGGTGTTTTTTATTTGCACTAATATCCTGCCTTTTTCTCATTCTTCACAGTCTTCTACAATTTATATGCAATTTCTGTTTGATTTATATTCTGTACGTTGTCCACACATACTTGACTGTGATGCTGCTGCAAGCAAACTCTTCATTGGAGCCAAACCTCACCATATGTGTACACATGACAAGAAACTTGACTTACGTTGCCTTGAACATAGCGAACAATGCAGCCCACTCAATCAGTATCATAACCACAACCATTTGCTGCATCCACCATCAACAAACAGTAGCAGCAGTTTGTACTGTTTACAAGATGCACTGCAACAGCTCACCAAGAATCCTCAGATAGGACTTCCAAATTCAACTTCTACCAGCTAGAAGGAAGAGGTCAGCAAAGGAATGGGAACACTACCAGTTAGAAGTTGGTCTCCAAGCCAAACTTGGAAATATATCACTGTTTCTTCTGTTACGATGGATGAACAGCTCTGATGGGCAGAAGGGTGCAGAGTTTCCCATGTCCCCTCTCCCCCCCCCCCCCCCGGGAGAATCGCAAACCATTACTGTTGCTATTGTTGCTATGCTGATAATGAGAGAGAGAGAGAGATGTAAGGGGAAACATGCTGGAACTGGAACATCTGCTACAGATAAGAGAGAGATAAAGCAGGGGGAGAGAGACGTTGATTCACCATATTATGACTTCTGAAGGACTTATGGCTTCTGAGAGGGTTGTTTACCTTATACCATTCTGTTCATTAAAATTCCTCAGTGGACAGCCGGAGTGGGCTGGTTTGATGGATAAAGCCATTCAAAACTGATTGACACCTGAGACCCTGTGAGTAGGGATAAAAGTGAGGTCTGGGGAGACACCCTCAGACACACCAGGAGACACACTATTGAGCACTGGTTGAGTGTTGGAACCCACGTGAAGGTGTGGGGCATCGGAGACCGAACAAAGGATCGGTCAGTTTAACTCACAGTGTTATAGCAGGGCCGGTGGGGGCTTGTGTGTGTGTCCACTCATGCCAGAGTGACGAGTCCACCACAGAAGAATGGTCTAGCTGAAGGACAGAGGGGTCATACCTGAATGGCCACAACAGAATGACAGATCAAGAACGTAAAGGAAGGTTTGCCTACCTGTAGCTGTTACTTCTCGCTTGCTCTCTCTCTCTCTCTCTCTCCAACGATTACAACACAACAACCAACATCTACCTCAGCACGTATGAACTGAACTGAACTTTCTTCTTATAAATGACAACTCATTATCCCTTAGACATCGATAGAACTTGTTTATTATTACCTATTATTGACTATTATATTACCCACACTTTTAGGTTTATTATTGCTAATGTGTATTATCTATATATTTGCATTATTGATATTGATTTATTTATTTTACTAATAAACACTGTTGAAAATAGCACCACCAGACTCCAACGGATTCTTCTATCTTTGCTGGTTAGACACCCAGTTACGGGGTACGTAACACTTCACTGCCACTATCTCAGTCAAAACCCTGGAACACACTCCCTAATAACATCACACACAAAATGCTGGTGGAACACCGCAGGCCAGGCAGCATCTATAAGGAGAAGCACTGTCAACGTTTTGGGCTGAGACCCTTCTTCAGACTAACTGAAAGGAAAGATAGTAAGAGACTTGAAAGTATTAGCATCCCTAATAACATTGTGGGTATACCCACCTGTTATAGATAGCAACTGCTCAAGAAGGCAGCTCACCACCACCTTCTCAAGGGCAACTAAGTGTTGGCTCAACCTGCAAAGCCCACATTCCTTGAATATATATATTCTTGTGATGTGCATTTCTATGTCTGGCTCATATGGAAAGATGAAGTGATAGATAGGACCTACAGGGAGGCTGTCACCATTAGGTTTCAGGAGATAGGTAACTGTATGACTGTCAGGAAGGAAGGGAAATGCACAACCAGTGCGGAGTATTCCTGTGGCCATTCTCCTCATTAATAATAAGTATACTGCTTTAGATACTGTTCAGGGGTTGACCTACATGGTGGGGAAGCCACAATCTCTGGCACTGAGTATGGGGTTATGGCTCCGGAGAGGAGAGGTGAAGATCACTGCAGTGGCGATAGAAGACTCCATAGTCAGAGAAACAGAAATGAGATTCTGTGGGAATGATGGAGACACCTGGATGGTCTACTGCATCTCAGTTGCCAGGGTCTGATATGCCCATGGCATTCTGAAGGGGGAGAGTGAGCAGACAAAAGTCTCGGTACATGTTGGCACCAATGACATAGGTAGAAAAGGTGAGGAAGTCTTGAAGAAAGATTTTAGGCAGCCAACTAAAAAGCGGAAAACAAGACCTTCAAGGTAGTAATCTCTGGATTGCTGCCCATGCCATGTGCCAATGAGGATAAGAATGGAACAACTTGGCAGGTGAATGTGCAGGTGACAAACAGATGCAGGGGATGGGGTGGGGGGGGGGGTTCAGATTTATAGATCTTTGGGACCTCCTCTGGGGAAGTAATAACCTGAACAAAAGGGTCAGGTGTCAACTAAACCTAAGGGGGGACCAATATCCTTGTGGGTAGGTTTGCTGGAGTTCTGGAAAGTTTAAACTGATTTGGCAAGGGGATGGGAACTGGAGTGATAGTGCTGAGGATGAGGTAGTTGGTTTACAGAGAGAGGTAGCGTGTAGTGAAACTCCTAGCAAGGAGACACTGTTGATAGGGCAAAATTGCAGTCAACAAGATGAGTTGCAATATAAAAGGTAGACAAAATTGAAAAGGGTGAATACAAGACTGAAGATGTTATATTTAAATGTGTGCAGGAATAAGATAAATGAATAAATGAATCAACGGAATAAGATAAATGATCTTGCAGATTGGCATGTATAACAACATAGGCATCACTAAATCGTGGCTGAAAGATTGTAGCTGGGAGCTTAACATCCAAGAATACACATTGTATCAAAGGACAGGCAGGTACATGGAGAGGGTGCATGGCAGTGGTGGTAAAAATGAAATCAAATGATTAGAAAGAGGTGACATAAGGTCAGATGATGTTGAAACATTGTGGGAGAGCTAGGGAACTGCAAGCATGAAAAGACCCTGATGAGATTGCTTTTAATTCAAAGCAAGAGGCAGAGCGTGAAGTAGTAAAGGCATCTCGAAGTGAAGCCATTTTTTTTAAAAACAGATCGGGGAAAAGAGCCTAGACTGCGCAGGCGCGTGACATAGTGCGCCAAAACTTTTTTAAAAAGACTGCTATATCCATCGTCGGAGTGGACTGAGTCAGAGTGGGACAGCTTTGGCTCAACAGGCTTCAGTGTGAACAGGCAGAGGTGAGGGTAGGTTCCGGTAAGTTTTGTTTATTTAGAGTAGAGAGAACGCCAGGCAGGATGTTGGAATGCTTCTCTTGCATGACTTGGGAAGTCAGGGAGACCTTCGGTGCCCCTGACAATGACACCTGCAAGAAGTGTATTCAGCTGCAGCTCCTAACAAACAGCATTAGGGAACTGGAGCAGGAGCTGGATGACCTCCAGATCATTTGGGAGAATGAGAAGTTTATAGATAGTAGCTACAGGGAGGCAGTTACGCCAAAGGAACAGCGCACAGATAATTGGGTTACTGTCAGGTGAGGGAAAGGGAAAGGGCAGGCAGAGCAGGGCTCCCCGTGGCCATTCCCCTCAACAACAAGGATACCGATTTGGATACTGTAGAGACAGATGGATGAAGGGTGGGGGGGTGGCATTGCTAGACAGGGAAAATGTTACAGCAGTGCTCAGGCAGGACAGATTAGAGGACTTGTCTACTGAGGCCATGTGGGTGGAGCTGAGAAACAGGAAAGGTATGACCACATTAATGGGGTTGTATTATAGACCACCCAATAGTCAGCGAGAATTGGAGGAGCAAATCTGTAGAGAGATCGCAGACAAGTGCAAGAAACAAAGTTGTGACAGTAGGGGATTTTAAGTTTCCACATAATGATTGGGACTCCCATACTGTTAAAAGTCTAGACAGCTTAGGGTTTGCGAACACAAAGTGCACTGCAGATGCTGTGGTCAAATCAAGACGTACAAAAAAGCTGGATGAACACAGCAGATCGGGCATTCAGGAAAGTTTTCTAGATCAATATATAGAGGTACCAACTAGAGAGGATGCAATATTAGATCTCCTACTAGGAAACGAGTTAGGACAGGTGACGGAAGTGTGTGTAGGGGAACACTTTGGTTCCAGTGATTATAACACCATTAGTTTCAACTTGATCATGGATAAAGATAGATCTGGTGCTCGGGTTGAGGTTCTAAACTGGAAAAAGGCCAAATTTGAAGAAATGAGAAAGTATCTATAAAGCGTGGATTGGGACAGGTTGTTCTCTGGCAAGGATGTCGTTGGTAAGTGGGAGGCCTTTAAAGGAGAAATTTTGAGAGCGCAGAGTTTGTATGTTCCTGTCAGGATTAAAGGCAAAGTGAATAAGAATAAGGAACCTTGGTTCTCAAGGGATATTGGAACTCTGACAAAGAAGGAGAGAGATGCATGACATGTATAGGAAACAGGGAGCAAATAAAGTACTTGAGGAGTATAAAAAGTACAAAAAAATACTTAAGACAGAATTCAGGAGGGCTATAAGACATAAGGTAGCTTTGGCAGTCAAGGTGAAGGATAATCCAAAGAGCTTCTACAGGTATATTAAGAGCAAAAGGATAGTAAGGGATAAAACTGGTCCTCTTGAAGATCAGAGTGGTCAGCTATGTATGGAACCAAAAGAAATGGTGGAGATCTTAAATGGCTTTTTTTTTGCATCTGTATTTACTAAGGAAACTGGCATGGAGACAATGGAAATAAGGCAAACAAGTAGTGAGGTCATGGAACATATATAGATTGAAGAGGAGGAGATGTTTGCTATCTTGAGGCAGATCAGAGTTGATAAATCCCCAGGACCTGACAGGGTTTTCCCTCAGACCTTGAAGGAGATGAATGTTGAAATTGCAGGGGCCCTGGCGGATATATTTCAAATGTCAGTATTTATGGGTGAGGCGCTAGAGGATTAGAGGATAGCTCATGTTGTTCTGTTGTTTAAAAAAGGCTCTAAAAGTAATCCAGGAAATTTGAGGCCGGTAAGTTTGACGTCCATAGTAGGTAAATTATTGGAAGGAGTACCAAGAGATAGGATCTACAAGTATATAGATAGACAGGGACTTATTAGGGAGAGTCAACACGGCTTTGAGCGTGGTAGGTCATGTTTAACAAATCTATTAGAGTTTTTTGAGGAGGTTACCAGGAAAGTGGATGAAGGGAAGTCAGTGGATGTTATCTACATGGACTTCAGTAAGGCCTTTGACAAGGTCCCGCATGGGAGGTTAGTTAGGAAGATTCAGTCGCTAGGTATACATGGTGAGGTAGTAAATTGGATTAGACATTGGCTCAATGGGAGAAGTCAGAGAGTGGTAGTGGAGGATTGCTTCTCTGAGTGGTGGCATGTGACTAGTGGTGTGCCACAGGGATCAGTGCTGGTTCCATTGTTATTTGTCATCTATTCCAATGATCTGGATGATAATGTGGTAATTTGGATCAGCACATTTGCTGATGATACAAAGATTGGAGGTGTAGTGGACAGTGAGAAAGGTTTCCAAAGCTTGCAAAGGGATCTGGACCAGCTGGAAAAAAAAGGAGTGAAAAACAGCAGATGGAATTTAATACAGACAAGTGTGAGGTATTGCACGTGGAAGGAAAAACCAAGGTTGAACATACAAGGTAAATAGTAGGACACTAAGGAGTGCACTAGAACAGAGGGATCTAGGAATACAGATACAAAATTCCATAAAAGTGATGTCACAGGTAGATAGGGTAGTAAAGAGAGCTTTTGGTACATTGGCCTTTATAAATCAAAGTATTAGGTATAAGAGTTGGAATGTTATGGTGAGGTTGGACAAGGCAATTGTAAGGCCGAATTTGGAGTATTGTGTGCAGATTTGGTCACCAAATTACAGGAAGGATATTAATAAGGTTGAAAGAGTGCAGAGAAGGTTTACAAGGATGTTGCTGGGACTTGAGAAACTCAGTTACAGAGAAAGGTTGAATAGGTTAGGACTTTTCTCCCTGGAGCGTAGAAGAATGAGGGGAGATTTGACAGAGGTATATGAAATTATGATGGGTATAGATAGAGTGAATGAAAGCAGGCTTTTTTGCACTGAAGCTAGGGGAGAAAAAAAAGAGGACATGGGTTAAGGGTGAAGGGGGAAAGTTTAAAGGGAACATTAGTGGGGGCTTCTTAACACAGAGAGTGGTGGGAGTGTGGAATGAGCTGCCAGATGAAGTGGTAAATGCGGGCTCACTTTTAACAGTTAAGAAAACCTTGGACAGGTATATGGATGAGAGGTGTATGGAGGGATATGGGCCAGGTGCAGGTCAGTGGGACTAGGCAGAAAAATGGTTTGGCACAGCCAAGAAGGGCCTAAAGGCCTGTTTCTGTGCTGTAATGTTCTATAGTTCTAGGTTCTTTGTTCTATGGGAGTTATATACAGACCTCCAAATGTGATCTACAAATTACACCAGGAGATAGAAAATGCATGCCAAAAGGGCAATGTTACAATAGTTATGGGGGAGTTCAATATGCAGGTATATTGAGACAAGTAGGAGGAATTTCTAGAATGTTTAAGACATGGCTTTTTAAGAGCAGTTTGCAGTTGAGCTCACTAGGGAATCAATTACTTTGGATTGTGTGTTGTGCAATGAACCAAAGTTTATTCACGAGCTTAAGGTAAAAGAACCCTTATGGGAAAGTGATCATAATATGATCAAAACCACCATCCTGAAATTTGAAAAGGAGAAGCTGATGATCTAGTAATGAACTTTCAAGAATCAATTAATTCTGTCATGGTTCTAGAGGAAGGGAAACGTCAAGATGCTGGAGCAGTGACCCAATCACAGACCAAATCCTGTGCACACTGATATTTATTAAGTAACAAATCCAGAGAGGCAACAAAGTCAGTGGCAAAGTACAGGCAGAGTCAAAAACCAGAACAATCAAGATGAACAGGCAAAATCATCGTCAGCAAACAGGCAGAGTTAATACTTAGAAGGACAGAGTTTAGATATGAATGCTCGAAAGGCTCAGGAAAACTCACTGGCACAACCTAGCAAACCGCAGGACTAAAATACTTTGAGCAATGAGACGCAGGTGCCAGCAATACAGGTAATAATGGGAAACATGTGAAGGGCAGAGTAATCATTGATACAGCAACCAGATCAGGAGCACATGGGCCATGAGAACAAACAAGAGAACATGGCAATACAAAAACACAGAATGATGGCTAGGAGGTAACACAAAAGACAGTTCAACTGGAGGTACTGACAGAACCCTCCCCCTCGCCCCCCCCCCCCCCACATCTCCATGGATACCTCCTGGCATCACGGCAGGTGGAACTAGATGCTGATGATGAAAGTCCCTGATGAAAGTTGGATCCAGGATGTTACAGGGGACCCAGCACCTCTCCTCGAGACTGTTGCACTCCCAGTCCACAAGGTACTGGAGGCCATGGTCCTGGCGATGAACGTCTAGCAGTCGACGCACCGTGACAGCCTCCGATCTGTCGATGAGCCACGGGAGAAGGGTTTGAGGACAGGACACAGGGGGTGGCTCATGAACGGCTTGATGCTGGACACATGGAAGGTGGGATGAATGTAGTGGAGAGTGGAGGGCAGCTTGAGACGGACGGCAGCAGGGCTAATGACTTTAGCAATGGGAAATGGCCCGATGAAGCGGGAGAGTGGAGAGTTTGCAGGAATCTATCTTGAGGGGCAGGTCTCGTGTTGAAAGCCACACATACTGTCCTTGGCAGTAACGTGGGGCCTTGAAGCGATGGCGGTCAGCTTGATGCTTGACCTTAGCTGAGGCACGGAGAGGGACAGAGCAAGTTCACCTCCACGTTCACTGACAACGGCGGATGAATGCCTCGGTAGCTGAAATGCCACCCTCCTCCTCCTGGGCAGGAAACAGTGGGGGTTGGTAGCCAAGGTAGCACTTGAAGGGGGAACAGACCAGTGGGTGAGGAGGGAGGAGAGCTTATGGCGTACTTGTCTCCGGATAGCTGCTGATTCCACAAGGAGGCATTCTGGGAGACTAGACATAACAATACTGTCTCCAGCTGTTGGTTGGCCCTCTCGGTCTGGCCATTGGTCTGTGGATGGAAGACAGACTCACCGAGGCACCAAGAAGATTACAGGATGCCCTCCAGAAGCTGGATGTGAGTTGAGGGCACCTGTCTGACACAACATCTACAGGTAAACTGTGTAATTTGAAAACATGCAAGTATTAATAATTTGGCTGTTTCTTTGGCAGAGGGGAATTCAGGTAAAGGAATGAAGTGTACAGACCTGGAGAAGTGATCAACTACTGTGAGAATGGTGGTGTTACCATCTGATGGGGGAAGACCGGTGACAAATTTCAGGTCAATATGGAACCAGCATCTCTTGGGATAGACAGGGGTTGTAACAGACCAGCAGGTGACCAGTTAGAATTCTTGCCTTGAGTACAGACCGAGCAGGCCGAGACAAAATTGTGGATGTCATCTCCCATGGAGGGCCACCAGAACCACCAACTGATGAAGGTCTAGTTCCAGGGTAACAGGATAATTGGGAAGAATGACCCCACTACAATACCTGTGAGCAGACAGAGCTGAGAACATAAACACGGTTAGGAGGGCATTGAATAGGGGCTGCCTCGCTCTGTTGAGCAGATTGCACAATGTATTCAATGTCCCATTGCACTGCACCCACAAGACAGATGACATCGGGTACCTCAGGGATCTCAGAGGAGGTAAATCTTCGGGAGAAGGCATCAGGTTTTCCATCCTTGGACTGGGGCGAGTGGACAGTAAAATTGAATCTTGAGGAAAAACGGGTACCAACGAGCATGACGTGAGTTGAGATGCTTGGCAGTGTGGATATATTTCAGATTCACGTGATCAGTCCAGACCAAGAATGGCACCTTGGCTCCCTCCAGTCCATGCCTCCACTCCTCCAAAGCTAGCTTCACAGCCAGCACCTCCTGGTTTCCGAATCATAATTCTACTCTGTGGGAGTGAGAAAGTGAAAGAAGGTGGTGCAGGGGTGTACTTTCTCATCCTTAGCCAAGCGCCGAGAGCGGGCAGCTCCTACGCCAATGTCAGGTGCATTCCACCTCCACAATGCGCCGCTGGTCGGTGTCGAGTTGAATCAGGATGGGGGCAGAGGTGAAACGTTGCTTCAGATCAGAGAATGTTTTTTCAGCAGCAGGGGACCGGGAGAATCTGACAGCTGTTGAAAAGCTGTGAGTGGTGCAGCCAGTGTACTGTAATTACTGATGAAGCAATGATAGAAGTTTGCAAAGCCCAAGGAGCTTTGCAACTCCCGACGAGTCGAAGGTTGGGGCCACTCGACCACCACCTTGGTCCATCTGAACGGAACTGCCTGAAATTACATACCTCAGGAAGGATACGGTATTGCAATGAAACTCAAATTTCTCAGCCTTCACAAACAGCCAGTTCTCTAGACGGCACTGGAGAACTCTGCGGATGTGACCTCTGTTCAGCAAGAGACCTAGAAAAAAAATCAAAATGTCATCAAGATACACAAATACAAAGTGGTTCAGCACTTCCCTGAGAATGTCATTTACCAGGGCTTGGAAGATGGCGGGGCCATTGGTGAGATCGAATGGCATGACCAGATACTAGTATTGGCCTGAGGTGGTGTTGAAGGCTGTCTTCCACTCGTCCCCTCTGCAGATGCGGACAAGATGGTAGGTGTTACGGAGCTCAGGCTTGATTAAAACTAAGGCTCCTTGTAGTAGTTCAAATGCCTAGGTCATGAACGGAAGCGGGTAATGGTTCTTAACAGTGACTTCATTCAGGCCCTGGTAATCAATGCATGAGCGCAAGGAGATGTCCCTCTTTCCAACAAATAAAAAACCGGCACCAGCAGGGGAGGAAGATGGCCGGATGATGCCTGCAGCCAGAGACAATTGAATGTAGTCATGGCTCCTGTTTCAGGCACAGACAGGGAATCCAGGTGGCCCCTAGAGGCAGATGTGCCAGACAAGAAGTCAATGGCGCAGTCATATGGACAATGAGGCAACAGGAAAGTGGCCCTGGGTCTTGCTGAACACAGCCTTGAGGTCCACGTATTCAGGAGTGGTGGCACTAAGGTCCAGAAATTCCTCAGGGGGGGATCTGGGCTTGGAGACAAGGGGATCTTGAGCATGGTGGAGGCAGTGGGAGTGACAGAATGGGCTCCAGCCTACAATCTTGCGATTGAGCCAGTCAATGTGGGAGTTGTGTTTAAATAACCAAGGATGTTCCAGGACAATGGGAGATTGAGGAGAGTCAATAACATAAAGAGTTAACTGTTCACGATGGTTGCCAGATTAACTGAGACTCACCGGGGCCGTGACATGGGAGATGTTTTCCACTCTGACCGTTCAAGATGTTGACCATCAATGGTGACTGGAGAGCAGATGTGGGTAATTTTCACTGGGCAGCCAAACCAGAATCGATAACACTCCCCTCCACACCAGAATCGAAAAAGGCGGAGACGCCCCACTCCGGAGAAGCTGGTATGAGTGTGAGTGGTGTTGAGGAGGGCAGAACAGGGGTCACACTCACCAGTACTCCTCATCCTACTGGTGAGTGCTGGCTTTTACTGGGCAGGTGGCGATGCACTGACCTGGTTGACCACAGTAAGACAGAAATGGGTGCTGATTCTTCTTTATCCTTCAGTCAACATCAGGTGGGTACAGTCATCCTGTATAACTTCAGGAGTTGAAGCTTCACTGAGTGAGCTTAGAACTCCATCAGTGCCCCCAGGGACCCTCTGGAACCCCTCCCTCTGCAGTGCTGCTGAAGGCAAACATCAATACAGATGGCCAAATCCACCAGGCGCTTCAAAGGTGGCAGGAAGGTCCTGGATGACCAAATCCAGAGAGGCAACAAAGTCAGCATCAAGGTTCAGGCAGAGATCAAAAAATCCAGATGCATCCAAAACTCAAAAAATCAAAAAAAACAGGCAGAGTCAAAAACCAGAGCAATCAAGATAAACAGGCAGGGTTGATAGTTAGGAGGCCAGAGTTCAGATACAGATGCTCAGGAAAACTCATTAGCACAATTCATCAAAACACAGGACTGAAATACACAGAGCAATAACCAGAGAGGCAGGTGATAGGTGGACCACAATGAAACACAGGTGGCAGCAATACAGCTAATAATGGGAAACGGGTGAGGGGCAGAGTAAGTAGTGATAGAGGAGCCAGGAGAGGAGCACATGGTAATACAAAAACACAGAAATACGGCTAGGGGGAAAACACAAAAAAGACGAGAGTTCAACTGGAGGTACTGAAAGAAAAATTGCAAATATCATTCCACTCTTCAAGAGGGAGAGCAGCAGACGAAAGAAAATTATATGCCAGTTAGTCTGACCTCAATGCTTGTGAGGATGTTGGAGTCGATTGTTAAGGATGTGGTTTGGGGATATTTGGAGGCACTTGTTAAAATAAGCTGTAGTCAGCATGATTTCCTCAAGGGAAAATCTTGCTTGACAAATCTGTTGGAATTCTTTGAACAAGCAGGGTAGAGAAAGGAGAATCAGTGGATGATGCGTAATTAGATTTTCAGAAGGCCTTTGACAAGGTGCCACACATGAGACCGCTTAACAAGTTAAGGGCCCATGGTATAATAGGAAAGATACTGGCATGGATAAAGCAGAGACTGATTGCCAAGAGGCAAAGAATGGTAATAAAGGAAGTCTTTTCTGGTTGGTTACCGGCAAATCTTTTAAAAAGATAGCACTGTGTCTCACAATTACAGGTTAAAATATCTTCTGAATTTCTGAGAGTGGCACGTATAATTACTGATATACTACAGCTTTGTCTACTACCCCTCTACCCTTCCACACCTCAGAATCTACAGTGAAAGTGTAGCTCAAGAGTTCCCAACCTGGGTCCGCAGACCTCTTGCTTAATGATTAAGAAGGCATATGGTGCATTGGCCTTCATCAATCATGGGATTGAGTTTAAGAGCCACTAGGTAATGTTACAGCTATATAGGACCCTGGTCAGACCCCACTAGGAGTACTGTGCTCATTTCTGGTCGCCTCACTGAAGGAAGGACGTGGAAACCATAGAAAGGGTGCAGAGGAGATTTACAAGGATGTTGCCTGGATTGAGAAGTGTGCCTTATGAGAATAGGTTGAGTCAGCTCAGCCTTTCCTCCTTGGAGCGACAGAGGATGAGAGGTGACCTGATAGAGGTGTATAAGATAATGACAGGCATTGATCGTGCGGATAGTCAGAGGCTTTTCCCCAGGGCTGAAATGGCTAGCACGAGAGGGCATAGTTTTAAGGGGCTTGGAAGTAGGTACAGTGGAGATGTCAGGAGTAAGTTGTTTTACACAGAGAGTGGTGTGTGGAATTGGCTGCTGGCAGTGGTGGTGGAGACGGAAACAATAGGGTCTTTTAAGAGACTCCTGGATGGCTACATGGAGCTTTAAAAAATACAGGGCTATAGATGAAGCCTAGGTAGTTTGAAGGTAGGGGCATGTTTGGCACAGCTTTGTGGGCCGAAGGGCCTGTATTGTGATGTAGGTTTTCTATGTTTCTATGGTATTGGCTCATGACATAAAAAAAGGTTAGACACCTCTGATGGAGACGAAGCTCCACTTGATAATGCTGCTGAAATAAAAACAGAAAATTCTTCAAATACTCTGTAGCTCAGTCCACATCTGTGGGAAGAGAAACAGAACTGGTCTTTGTAGATCAAAGACCCTTTATCGGAACACTGCTGTTGAACCTGGAACACAACTGGCATTGCTGTTAAACTGATCATCTCTGAAAATAGAATTTGAGGTAACAAATGGAACAAAAGTAATGATAAACAGTCACTACTTTCTTTAGGAGGAGGTGTGAATAAAGATTTCTCAGTAAGCAGAATAGAAAACAAGTGAAAATGAAAGGTTTAATGAGTTCAGGAGAACAAAACATTTCAGTTAAAATGACTCTGAAGGAGAAAGTAAGATATGGTCCACTGTTAGATTCTATGCTTTAAGGCAGCAGTAATTTTACTGATTAGTCTGTTAATCGTTTCTTATATTGTGTGTATTGTGGGGGTGTATGTGTGAGCGAGAGTGAGTGAATGTGGTTAAAAGAAGGTGGTTGGTATTCATCTATGTCTAAGTCAGTTTTGAACATCTTTTGTTCTGAAAGTACAAACATACAAAGTAGGAGCATAAGTAGGCCACACTAACCTTTATCTGCTTTGTCATTTACTGATATCCTAGCTGAAACTGATCTGACTGGAACTTTATGTCATACCTTTGTTTTTCATTTCTCTCTCTGCTCCATCTTAAAATATGCAAAAACTTTTTCCACTGTCTCAGACTAAATTGCAGGTGCTCACCAATCTCTGAAAGGAACAAAAAGAAAACACCTCATGGCTTTTCTAAATATGTGATATTTTTAAACAACAACCCTTCCTAATTCTAGTTTATCCAGCAAGAGGTTCAAAGTTCAAAGTAACTTTTATTACCTGAGTACAAATATGTACTCAGACTTAATCAATGTCAATAATCTCTCACTCAATATCAATAAGACCAAGGAACTGATTGTAGGCTTCAAGAGATGGAAACCGGAGGTTAATGAGCGAGTAATCATCGGAGGATCAGAGGTGGAGAGGGTCAGTAACATTAAATTCCTGGGTATCACGCTTTCAGATGACCTGTCCTGGACCCATCATATAAATAGTATTGCAAAGAAAACATGACAGCATCTCTACTTCCTCAGGAGTCTGCCAAGATCTAGCATGTGGTGGGAAGTGTGCTGACTGGCTGCATTACAGCCTGGTCTGGGAACACCAATGCCTCTGAGTGGAAAATCCTACAAAAGGTAGTGGATTTGTCCAGTATGTCATGGGTAAGGCCCTCCCAACCATTGCGCACATCTACTTGAAATGTTGCCATAGAAAAGCAACATCCATCATCAAAGATGCTCACCACCCAGGCCACATTCTTTTCTCGCTTCTGCTGTCGGGTAGAAAGTGTCTCAGGATTCATGCCACCGGGTTCAAGAACAGTTACTACCCCTCAACCATCTGGTTCCTGAGCAAAATGGGATAACTACACTCATCTAAGGACTCTGTAATATTGTTGTAGTGTTCTCGCTCGGCGTGTTAAGATAACGCTGAGCTAAACACCGAGTTAAACCTTTGTCAATGATGACAGGATCCCAGTAAGATTAACCGTTTACTGTTCACTCTTCTACATTAACGTATGGTGAAAACTGTTGATAAAACAATATAAGATTTGTACAACAGTTGTTTCCTTTTTAATATTACATTTACATCATAAACACTTGCAAGGTAAAACAACAACAACTACATTACATTAAAGTGCAGCATACAATCAGAATCTACCTACACCATTGACTGCTTTAAATACACTTCAATGCAAACTATCCACAACTCTTTAACTAACGAAATCATAAAGATTATCGACCGTCGTTACTTTTAACAGGATCGGCGTTACCATTTTAATTTAACATATCGATTATCTCACAACTCACAGCGTTGCTTTCACAATGTTTCTGGTGCGTAGAGAGAAAAAGTTGCTGCTGCTGCTTGCGCTCGCTCATGTCTTGACCCCCACCTTCCCGTTTCTCCAAACCGGTATTTTCCCACAGGACGCAGCGAAACTGGATGTGACGTCATCACATGCTGCGATATCTCACAATGAATTTACTTTAAACTATCCTAACTTTAACTAGAATGCTAACAAACGAGTTACTAAGCAAAAATATTATAAACTAAATAACTGCCATAAAGGCAACACACTCCCCACTTGACCTTCGTAAGGACACAATGAACATAATACAAAACTTTAGTCTCTAATCAGTCCTTAGGTAGAAGTAGAATGACTTCTGTAACAGGCCTTTGGTATATTTTCACATCACCTTGGTTGGTAGTTTTCAACTCAACCTTCCTGACATGTCCATCCCTGCTAGGAAATGTAGTGAGACCAGAACTGATTTGCCAGAGCCTGGACCTGCCTCCACTGCTTTAAGTACAAATCCTTATCAGAGAAGTCTCCTGGTGGAGGGGGAGCTCCTGCCTTCTGCGTAAGGAGCATTGATGGCGAGAGTATGAAGGAGTTTTCTGGGTCAGAAGACACGGGTAGGAGTGGTCATGCATTTATAATGGCTGTGACCTCTGCCATTAGTGTGCACAGTACCTCGTGGGTCAATCGGGTGGATTACTGCATCTCAAGTTTCCTTTTCAGGGTTTTTTGCAAGGGCGTGAATCGCTTGACTGCCTGCTCTTTGTTGTTTGGCAAGCACTGACGTGGTTCTCTGAAAGGCAGTGGGGCGACCCCATTATTTGCTTCATCTCTGAAGACCTTGGTGTCTTTTGTTTTTAGGAAAATGGCATCTTGAGCAGATTGAGCAAATTTATTATCATGCTCAGTTTGAGCGAAGACTGGCTGACCCATCGTCTTGTCAGTTACTTTGCATTTGTTAAAGCCTTGTCGTGCTTCCTTAATACACGTGACACTTGTGCAGGGTTGAAAAATTGAATGGCGGCCACTCTCTAGCACATTGCTCTTGAGTGTGCTAACCATCGGTTTGTATACATTGCCAGGGCACACCTCTCCTTTCACCACCCAGCCTAGATCCAGGCGTTGCGCAAAGGGGGCATCATGTGGTCCATTGACCTGCTGCCTAACCTTGTGCACCCGGATAACATCTCTTCCTAATAGAAGGAGTATTTCTGCTTTTGGATCCAGTTCTGGGATGTGTTTGGCGATGTGGTGGAGATGTGGCTCGTGTAGCACCACACTTGGCTTTGGGATCTCAGTGCGGTTATTCGAAATTTCATTGCAATCTAAGAGTGGAGGGAGACAGATGACGACTTTACCATCCAGGGACTCGAGCTAGAAACCTTCTGCCTTCCTTTCATGAGCGTCCGCGTTGCCTGAGCAAGTTCTAAGGTAGTATGGGAACTGCTCACTCTCAATGTTGAACAATTTAAAGAACTCTGGACTGACTAGTGAGCGATTGCTCTGATCATCCAGAATTACATAGGCTTTGATGGTCCTGTCTTTGGCTCCTTTAGGGTACACCTTAGTGAGGTAGATCTTTGAACAAGAACGGCTTGACTGAGCTTGACCGCAAACTTCTGTACAGCTCGAGCTGACAACAGTTGTCCTGGAGTGAGCCTCTCCCTCCCCGCCTACCTGTTGTGGGGGTGAAGGCGCATTGTCAGTTTGCGGTATCGGGCTGGGATGCATGGCCCCATCGTGATTAGTGCTATCACATTCCGGACACTTCACGGCGATCGTACACTCTCTAGCAAGGTGAGAGGTAGAGGAACAGCATTTAAAACATATTCTTCTCTCCTTGAGAAGGGCCATCCTCTCTTCAAGGGGTTTTTCCCTAAATGTTCTGCATTTTCTGAGGGGGTGGGGTTTTTTATGCAATGGGCAATTCTTGCTAGGGTCATGGTTAGTTGTAAAGACTCCAGTCTTAAGCACTGAGATGGGTTTATCAATGTCGAAATTATTCAAAGAGGATTTATCTGGCTTGGTGTAAACTGTACTGCTTCCTTGACTCATGAGGCTAGGGTCGTTTCACTTCTTCGCCTCCCTGCACACAAACCTAGTGAAATACTCGAAGGGAGGAAATTGACCATTGTGGTCTTCTTTGTACTCTGAGGCAACAGACACCCACTTGTCCTGCAGCCCAAATGGGTTTGTCCACGATTTGCCTAATCCCGGATGGAGTTTCTAGGTATACTAGACCAGTTGAGTAGCCATCTTCTTTGGCGCCTTGAATCTCCATGAGTAAATCTCCGAGCTCCCTTAACTTAATGTGATCTTTGGCTGACACCTTAGGAAAGTTTTCCAGATGTCAGTATAGCGCCCCTTCAATAATTTTGGGGGCCGCATAGCCCTCCCGAAGTCTCTCCCATGCTTTGCTTAAGGCTAGCTCGGGTTTGTTGATGTACACTGAACATATGCGTCTCACCTGTTCACATGATTCTTTTCCCAGCCATTTCGCCATAAGATCCAACTCTTGGGTTGCTCTGAGCTGGATTCCGTCAATAGCATTGGTGAATGTGGAGTACCATGCACGGTAATTTTCAGGTTTGTCGACGAACTGGTACAGTCCTGAAGTGACGAGATCTCGTCGTGCTAAATACTGTGCCAGGGGTTCAATTGCAGGTGGCATGCGGACTGGGGAAGTATGTCGGTGGGTATATGACTGAGGGTGTACCTCTGTTATGGAATTTACTGTTCTGAATTCAGCCTTTGCCTCTCTTCTCGCCAAATCTTGTAAGTTTGGTGTCGAGAAGTATTTGTCATCAGCCCTTTCATTCTTGACTTCATCGCACAGTTGCAAGGGTAGATTGTCTTCCTCGGATGGATGTGATGCAATTGGGTCTCTCTGAGACTCCTCATGACGTGGGGCATTATCAAATAAGTATGGAGTGGAAGAACGAATCTTCCAGTCTGTTTGAGATTGGTCATAGTCGCTTGTGCGTTCCAATCTGGTCTTTTCTGAAGTAGATTTTACGTCAACCAGATCTTGCATTTCTTCAGCATCTTCTATGATCTCTGCTTCCACCCTGACAGCTTCTTCTTCTCGTGCCAGTGTCAGCATTTCTAACTCTGACGCTACCCTTGCCCTTTCCAACTGGTTTTCGGCTTCTCTGGCAGCCGCTTCCATTTTCAATTCTGTTTCTTGTTTGGCATAGCGCAGTCGCACCCTGGCAGCTTCTGCCTTAGCTCTTGCATGGGCGGCCTTACTTGATGACGTCCTGCTGCCCCCCTCGCTGGGTGACAACGACTTGACGCTGGATCGAGATGTCATTGCAGCACTTGAAACACCTGATAATGCCGCTTTTTCACTGTAGTGTTCTCGCTTGGCGTGTTAAGATAACGCTGAGCTAAACATCGAGTTAAACCTTTGTCAATGACGACAGGATCCCAGTAAGATTAACCGTTTACTGTTCACTCTTCCACATTAACGTATGGTGAAAACTGTTTATAAAACAATACAAGATTTGTACAACAGTTGTTTCCTTCTTAATATTACATTTACATCATAAATATTTGCAAGGTAAAACTACAACAACTACATTACATTAAAGTGCAGCATACAATCAGAATCTACCTATGCCATTGACTGCTTTAAATACACTTCAACGCAAACCATCCGCAACTCTTTAACTAACGAAAACATAAACATTATCGACCGTCGTTACTTTTACCAGGATCGGCGTTAACATTTTAATTCAACATATCGATCATCTCATAACTCACAGCGTTGCTTTCACAATATTTCTGGTGCGTAGAGAGAAAACGTTGCTGCTGCTGCTTGCGCTCGCACATGTCTTGACCCCCACCTTCCCGTTTCTCCAAACCGGTATTTTCCCACAGGACGCGGCGAAACCGGATGTGACATCATCGCATGCCACGATATCTCACAATGAATTTACTTTAAACAATCCTAACTTTAACTAGAATGCTAACAAACGAGTTACTAAGTGAAAATATTATAAACTAAATAACTGCCATAAAGGCAACCCAATTGTTATTACATGCTTGCTATTGATTGCTATTTATTTACAGCTGCATTTACACAGTTTGTTTACAGTTAACAGTTCCTGATATTTTTACAGTTCACAATTACTGTTCTACAGACTTGCTAAGTATACCCACTGAAAAAGAATCTCAGGGTTGTATGTGGTGGCATGGATGTACTCTGATAATTTTTTACTTTAAATTTTGAATTTTATATGTCTCCACATACAATCCTGAGACTCATTTTTCTGCAGGCACAGTAAACAAATCTATAGACCAGTAACTATAAACATATGTTGGGCTTTTCTGATTGCATAGAGCCAGCATTCTCCATCCTGAGTTCTTCTTCTCCACCTTCAGTGGGGATGTTCCATTTCTTTGAGCTCATCCCTGAATAATATTCTCTCTCCATTTGGATACTCATTCCACTGAGTTAATTTATCATGAAGTGGGTCTGTTTCAAGAGATTATTGTTGGGCAATTAAGCTACTCGGCCAGGTGTGTAACCAGTGTCTTAATAGGAGTCATGTTTCCCTGGGGCAGGATTTTGACACTGTTTCATTTATCCTTCCAATAAATTTGAAGTATTTGTGGAGACGGGACTAGTAGTATCTTTCTAGTAATCTAAAGTGCCTGCTATATGGAGTCCATATTCATAAACATAAAGGAAGGTTGGATTACTGTTACCAATAGATCTTCAATTGTTTTGCCAGGTTTGAGGTCTTGCTCTACAGATATTCTGTTCCTCACAAGACCAAAGTTTTTGCTGGTGAAAAGGTGAAATTCATCCCTGATGTCTTCTTAGAGATAGTTCAGCTGCTACAGATGTACCATTGAGAACAATTTAACTGGTTGCCTCACTGTCTGGTATGTAGGTGTCAATGTACGGGATTGAAATAAACTGCAGAGGGTTGCAAACTCTGCCAGCCCTATCATATAACCATGTAACAATTACAGCACGGAAACAGGCCATCTCAGCCTTTCTAGTCTGCGCCGAATGCTTACTCTCACCTAGTCCGACTGACCTGCACTCAACCCTTAACCCTCCATTCCTTTCCTGTCCATATACCTATCCAATTTCACCTTATATGACAATATCGAACCTTCCTCTATCACTTCTACTGGAAGCTCGTTCCACACAGCTACCACTCTCTGAGTAAACAAATTCCCCCTTGTGTTACCCTTAAACTTTTGCCCCCTAACTCTCAAATCATGTCCTTTTGTTTGAATCTGCCCTACTCTCAATGGAAACTGCCTATCCACGTCAACTCTATCTATCCCCCTCATAATTTTAAATACCTCTATCAAGTCCCCCCTCAAACTTCTATGCTCCAAAGAATGAAGACCTAACTTGATCAACCTTTCTCTGTAACTTAGGTGCTGAAACCCAGGTAACATTCCAGTAAATCTCCTCTGTACGCTCTCTATTTTGTTGACATCTTTTCTATAATTTGGCGACCAGAACTGTACACAGTACTCCAAATTTGGCCTCACCAATGTCTTGTACAATTTCAACATTATATCCCAACTCTTATACTCAATGCTCTGATTTATAAAGGCCAGCATACCAAAAGCTTTCTTCACCACCCTATCCACATGAGATTCCACCTTCAGGGAACTATGCACCATTATTCCCAGATCACTCTGTTGTACTGCATTCTTCAATGCCCTACCATTTACCATGTATGTCCTATTTTGATTAGTCATACCAAAATATAGCACCTAACACTTATCAGCATTAAACTCCATCTGCCATCTTTCAGCCCACTCTTCTAACTGGCCTAAATCTTTCTGCAAGCTTTGAAAACCTACTTCATTATCCACAATGCCACCTATCTTAGTATCATCTGCATACCTACTAATCCAATTTGAACTCCATGTCCCATTCCCATTCTGGTATGTCTATCCATGGCCTCCTCTATTGTCAAAATGAATCCAAACTCAGGTTGGAGGAACAGCACCTTATATGCCAGCTGGGTAGCCTCCAACCTGATGGCATGAACATTGACTTCTCTAACTTCTGTTAATGTCCCTCCTCCCCTTCTTACCCCATCCCTGACATATTTAGTTGTTTGCCTGTTCTCCATTTCCCTCTGGTGTTCCCCCCTCCTCCTTTCTTTCTGCTGAGGCCTCCTGTCCCATGATCCTTTCCCTTCTCCAACTGTGTGTCACTTTTGCCAATCATCTTTCCAGCTCTTAGCTTCATCCCACCCCCTCCGGTCTTCTCCTATCATTTCGCACTCCTCCCACTACTTTCAAATCTCTTACTATCTTTCCTTTCAGTTCTCCCTTTAGATGCTGCCTGGCCTGCTGTGTTCCACCAGCATTTTGTGTGTGTTGTTTGAATTTCCAGCATCTGCAGATTTCCTCGTGTTTACAGTTATCCACCACTACTTTCTGGCATCTCCCATCCAGCCACTGTTGAGTCCATTTTACTACTTCAATATTAATACCTAACGATTGAACCTTCCTAATTAACCTTCCATGCGGATCCTTGTCAAAGGTCTTACTGAAGTCCTTTACTAGCCAACCAGCATCGAGGAAACCTTCAATTGGCAATGCCTCAAAAAGGCACTATACATCATTAAGGACCCCCACTATCCAGGACATACCCTCTTCTCCATGCTTGAGGAACAGCTTCTTCCCCTCCACCATCAGATTTCTGAACAGTCCATGAACCCATGAACACTACTTCACCACTTTGTTCTCTTTTTGCACTGCTTAGTATTGTAACATATTCATTTTTTATGTTTTGCACTGTACTGCTGCTGCAAAATAAAAAAGTTTTACAGCACTTGCCAGGGGTATTGAATCTGATTCTGATTCCGAACTAAGAAGTCCTGAGAAGGCACATTTTCACCACGTCTTGCCATGAGCCTAACAATAGATTGCAATACCGTGCATTTGTAAAGACCACCTTGTATCTTTCAGTGAATGAGGCAACGACGGACTGGAGTCTGGATTTAAAGATGTACAAACCCATACTGCGGTTTACACACCAAGGTGGGGATGAACTTTGTTCTAGAGTAAAATCACATCAATTAAATAATTTTCTGTTAGTGCTGATGATTAGCTGTACTTCTGGATGCAAGAGGCAGCATCACAGTGAAATGACTGACAAATATTAAGACAAACAGCCTAACTTTATTTGACACTAGTCTTTACTGAGTCTGATTCGTTGCTAAGGTAATGGCTGCTGAGCCATCATAATGCAAAAATTGTTTGAGTGGATAGCCAGAGGCTTTTTCCCCGGGGCTGTAAAAGCTAACACGAGGGGCATAGTTTTAAGGTGCTTGGAAGTAGGTACAGGTGGGGATGTCAGAGGTAAGTTTTTCACATGGAGAGTGGTAGGACTGGGGAATGCACTGCCAGTGACGGTGCTAGAGACAGATACAAGACAGCTTTTAAGAGAATTTTAAATAGATATACGGAACTTAGCAAAACACAGAGCTATGCAGTAGGGAAATTCCAGGCAGTTTCGAGAGATTGTGAGCCGAAGGACCTGTAATTTGCTGTAGATTTTCTATGTTCTAAGTTCCAATAGAGATGAATTTCTGTGGACAGCCAAATTTGAGTAAAATCTTCAGCAGTCCTTCCGTGATTGTACATTTAAAAACTTTGGGGAGGTCAGTACCATTTCTTGTATTTCTCCAGGACTGTTACATGGTGAAGGTCATGTTGCCTCTCATTACATGACTCCATGCGGCTCATTAGTCATTGGGAGGACATAGATGAGGATATAGTCCATATCACTGACAGCTAGATGACACTGATTGAGTTATCAAAGTCAGATCTATCTTATTTGTTAAGGTGATCATGATGACAACATGTCTGTGGTTCCCTGTTATGTCCACGCAACCCTATAAAGGTATCAGCAACAACAGAACACACCTGGAGTCTGGTTTTGCTGTTAACAAGATACTATTTTATTAGTAACTACATATATAGTAACTTAAACCAGATGAACCGAGGGTTAACGGTGTTATGCATATACATGTGTAAGTATATAAATCCCCAAACTTCTTCATGCTTAGGTGGTAAGTGATACAGTCTTACAATGGTATGTAAGAAAGTTCTGTTCAGTTCTCAGGTTAACTAATGCGAGACATTTGTAATCCAAAGGCGAATGTTGTGAGAAAGCAGTTATGTCGATATTCCACGGGTTCCTCAGCAGCAATACAAAATAACATTGGCAGCAGGTTTTATCTCTGAAGTTGTTCCACTCCACACACGAAGTATCACCGACAGTGATCTTCAATGAATATCCTTTCAACACGAGTGGTACCACACCCGAATTCAGCTATGGGACATCCCAAAGTGGTGGCCACAGGATACTCAAACAGAGTCCAAGTAGAGATTATCACCAAGAGTAGCTTATCACAACGAGGACCATCTTCAAGGGAACCACCACCCAGGCAAGGGTCAACACACTGGTAGATTCCACAATGTTACCCCAATCACACACAACATGATTGCCACTTATCCAGTTCCTCAATATATGAAATAACTCCAACAGTCACTTGCCACAGGGGTGCATTTCTTCAGTGAACTACCACACCCAGACAAGGGGTAAACACACACGTGGTATTCACAAAGGTTTGCCCTCACCAGACAACCCAGTCCTGTGGATTAACTCTGTGACAAATACACTTTCGTAGCCGAATGAAAACAAACTCACCCTCACAGGCTACTTGGAGAGAGAGTCCAAACAGTGATCTCTTTGTCACTAAGTATCTTCTGTTTCAAACATTCCTCTCCTCTCCTGTCTCTGCAAACTTGTTCTAGTTGCAGCACTTGTGAGAGTCATTTATCGATACTCTGGATCGATCTCAACTCACCCCTTTTGGGCTACTGAAAGTTTAAACCAGCGACTGACTCTCTGGTGTCTTCCATTGACCAAGTACATCTTGACCCTGAGCATGTGTGTGTGTCACTGAGTCCTTGTAAAAAGTAAACAAGCTGCAGAGAAACCATAACATTGTCCATCAATTAAGTCCATCTCTCTCCACCATAGTAACCAAGCAACTCTGCAGTCAGCAGAAATTCTTCAGTGTCCAAAAGTCAGACTCATTCTCTCAGCATTTTAAAGTGATAGTCCACAGAAAAAATGAACTCTAGGGGTACATAACATTCCCTGATATATCACCCTCTTTGTTGACATGGACAGTGAGGTTGTTGTTTTACAAGTGAAGCTCTTTATCACCAAGCTTCAGAACTCTAGGAGAATAATTGAAATTAAGGAGGAATATCAGGATGACCCATTAAAATGTATAACCAATCAAAGTTCAGAAAAAGCAAACAAAACCAGAACATTGGAAGAACACAAAGCAGCATCTTTGGAGCAAGTGTTTTATAGCTTCAGAAACTAATCGAAAGGAAACATGTCTAACTAATTTTTCCTTGAATATGTCTCTCATATGATGTGGTAGTGTAATGATGAATGTCATTCACGTACTTCTTCCTTATAACCCCTTACAAAATATGTAAACAAAGAATGCTTAATAAGACAATATATTTAAATAATTGCTCAAATTTTGCCAAAATTATAAATACACTGCACTCCTCCCTGCTAAGCTATAAAATTCAATTCAATATGGAATGCATCTTCACTCAAATATTTAACATATTGCTCTCCAGACATCTATATACAGTATATGGTATACTATTTAATACACGCTACTATATTGTTATCCACAGTATATAAATTTTAAGTAGTAGTATATAAATTTTAAGGTCTAAAGATGTTTCCCATTTTCACCCTTATGGGATGGGGGAGGGGTGTTACTTTTCGTAGTTGGAGTGACTGAGGAACAGTCTCAGTTCGCGAGGCCTAATCTGTGGTGATTGCGGGAGTTGACTCTGCATCTGCAGGAAGTGGTTCCGACAGCTCTGAACTCCTTTCTTCTCTAACAATTGACTCTGCTCTCCTCAACTGGTTGATGTGCCATCTCCAAACAACATCAGATGCAGTATCCACTGTGTAGGAGAGTGGTCTGGATCTGTTCTTAATCTTTCCAACTACCCAATTGGATCCCTGTAGTTCCCTGCAGGACCTATTGTCAAGCAGTGAAACATCTAACCTCCTCGTTTGAGGAGCCCTCAATTTGTCTCAACCGTTTGACCTGTATTCTCTTTCTGATATTGGGTTTGAGGAGACCCGTGCATGAGGTTAAGTGTCAACCCAGGAACAGCACAGTTGGTGAGTTGTTGCTTGTGGAGTGTGCTGCATTGCGATATCCAAGGAGGAGACTGGTGAGCTTCTGATTCAGTGTCAGTGTGATATATTCTGCAGACATTGTTCACAGTCTGTCCTCTTGACTCCGCACAACCCTTTCTACCAAGTAGTTTGTAGTGTAGATGTAATATGCTTTATTCCCTTCATTTTCAGGAATGACTGGAAATGTTCCACAACAAACTGTGGTCCATCATCACCGACTAAGTGGTCTGGGACACCAGTCCTCGAGAAGAGGCTTTTCAGCACATCAACAGTGTGTGGGGCTATAGTGGAGGCTATTGGGAACACTTCTGGCCACTTTGAAGATGCATCCACTACTGCCAAGAAATTTGTGACCACCTAGCAAAATCCACATGAATCTTCTGCTGGGGCATTGTAGGCCATTCCAAGGGATGGAGAGGCACTGCTCTTGGCATCTTCTAGATGTGTTGGTATCCTGAACAGCGAATGGCAAGCTGCTCAATCTGCTGATCAATCCCAGGCCACCAGACAAATCTTCAAGCCAACACCTTCAATCTACCCATACCTAGATGACTGGCATGTAGCTCCTCCAACACTTTAGCTCTCAGCTTGGATGGTACAACAAACTCTCAATCCCCACATAAGGAAAACCCCGTCAAAGGCAAGTTCATTCTGGCACTGATAAAAATGGGATAATGGAAATTCTGCTCACATTCCAGCCATTTTGAGTGGCCAAATAGACCTTAGACAGTGTGGAGTCCTGTTTGGTTTCCCTTTGGGTCATCTCTGCCATAATAGGGAAACATAATTTGCATTATTGAGAATGCATCAAGAGGAGTGTCCTCTTCTGTAAATTTTTTCAGGTATTTCCTTTGCCGAGTGCAAATGGGAAAATCCATCAGCAGTTCCATGATTAGTTGTCCTCTTGAATTTGATCTCGTCATCCTGTCCTCCAAGAAACAGAGCCTATCTCTGTGCTGGTGCTGCTGTTAGTGCAACACCTTTCTGAGGATTGAAAATGAACACTAGTGAATGGTGATCAGTAATGAGTATAAACACTGTCCCAAACAAGTTCTGGTTGAAATCTTTTACACTCCAAACCAGACTCAAGGCCTCTCTGTCAATCTGTCCATAACTTTTTTCCTACAGTGGTAAGGGAATATGATGCAAAGGCTGTGGGGCATTCATTTCCATCACTCATAACATGTGATGCGACTGTACCTATACCATAAGGCATGGTCTTGCAGGCAAACTTAACTGGACAATGTGAATCATAATGTGTGAGTACAGTGTCTGACGTCACCATTTCCTTTGCCTTTTGGAAGGCCACCTCATGCTGCTTTATCCATTGTTATTTGTGCCTGATCTGTAGGAAGGAGTGGAGCACAGTAGCCAGGCTTGGCAGGAACCTGTTACAGTAATAGATACATCCTAAAAAGCACTGTACCTACAGAACATCCTAGGCCTTGGGAAACCCACCACTGAGTGAATTTTCTCAGGACAATTGTGTAATTCTTGTGGTCAGTGGTGTGAGAACTGTAAGTGATGCTTGGTTTAAATAATTTATACTTGTTCCATTGTGCCCTGAGGCCATAAGCTTCTACTCTTTATAACACCGTTGTGAGATTTTGGCAATGTACCTTGTCAGTAACAATGATGTCATCCAGGTAACATTGAGTGCCTGGGCAGCCTGGTCCAGAGCTTTCTGCTGGAGTGCATGTGCAGATCCTCTCCAAAATTAAGTTTATTATAGAGATAAAGCCCTGTGTGAGTGTTCCTGGTAAGAAACATGTTGGACTCCTCTTTCATCTTCATCTGTAGGTAGGCTTCAGCTAGGTCCTATTTGTTGACATGTTTCCCTCCAGAATTGTTTGATAAGATATCCTGTATCCTAGGCAAAGTGTATTGAACTACTTTCAGTACTGGGTTAATGGTGACCTCAGAATCACCACAGACCCTGATGGACCCATTCTTCTTGGCTACTGAGACCACTGCCCATCTGGCCCTTGACAACCAAGGTGCCTATCTAAACTAGTCCCATTTACCTGCATTTAGTGTACATCTCTTCAAACCTTTCCTACCCACATATTTTCCAAGTGTCCTTTAAACGCTGCTTCTTTACTTGCCTCAGCCACCAACTCCGACAACTCATTCCATATAGAGACAACTGTCCGAGTGTAAATTTCCTCTCAGTTTCCTATTAAATTTCTCCCCTCTCACCTTTCTGTTAATTATTTCCTCAGATGAGGGACAATTAGAGATGAACAATAAAAGCAGATATCTTCATCTCATCATTGCAGACGTCCTGATTAAGTAGGTAAAAATAATTTTTCCACCTTATGATGTACAAGTCTCAAGTTGTACTTTAGAATATCTGTCACTTCCTTTTGATAAGCTGCAATAGTACATTTGATTACATTTTACATTTTATCGATTGATGAACATGGACAACCGCAGACTTAACAAGACTTAAACTGGAGAATTCAGATGTCACTGTTTTATTAAATCAGATATTTTACTTGAAAGGTGTTATTTTCAATCTGCCCTTAATGTGGGCTATAAGAGCAATCCATGAGCTTTGCTTGCATATAGAGCAGATCATTGAACAGTACAGCACAGGAAGAGGCCATTCAGCCTACAATGTTGTGTCAATCAAAAGCACTAACCCTTCCTACCTACACCATCCGTATCATTGAATCTTCCTTACATCCGTGTGTCTATCCAAACGTCTCTTAAAATCTTCTAATGTATTTGCCTTTACCTCCATATCAGGGGGTGCATTCCCGGCATCCACAATGCTCTGAGTAAAAAATGCACCTCTTACATTTCTCTTGAACTTACCCCCTCTCACATTCCCTGCATAGAAACAAAGAAAATAGGTGCAGGAGTTGGCCATTCAGCCCTTCGAGCCTGCTCCGCCATTCAGTATGATCATGGCTGATCATCCAACTCAGAACCCTGTACCTTCTTTCTCTCCAAACCCCCTGATCCCTTTAGCCACAAGGGCCATATCTAACTTCCTCTTAAATATAGCCAATGAACTGGCCTCAACTGTTTCCTGTGGCAGAGAATTCCATAGATTCACCACTCTCTGTGTGAAGAAGTTTTTCCTCATCTCGGTCCTAACAGGCTTCCCCTTTATCCTTAAACTGTGACCCCTCGTTCTGGGCACCCCCAACATTGGAAACAAGCTTCCTGCATCTAGCCTGTCCAATCCCTTTAGAATTTTATACATTTCAATGAGATTCCCCCTCAATCTTCTAAATTCCAGCAAGTATAAGCCTAGTCGATCCAGTCTTTCTTCATATGAAAGTCCTGCCATCCCAGGAATCAATCTGCTGAACTTTCTTTGTACTCCCTCTATGGCAAGAATGTCTTTCCTCAGATAAGGTACCAAAACTGCACACAATACTCCAGCTGTGGTCTCACCAAGGCCTTGTACAACTGCAGTAGAACCTCCCTGCTCCTGTACTCGAATCCTCTTGCTAGGAATGCCAACATACCATTTGCCTTTTTCACCGCCTGCTGTACCTGCATGCCCACCTTCAATGACTGGTTTTCAATGATACCCAGGTCTCATTGCACCTCCCCTTTTCCTAATCAGCCATCATACAGATAATAATCTGTTTTCCTGTTCTTGCAACCAAAGTGGATAACCTCACATTTATCCACATTAAATTGCATCTGCCATGAATTTGCCCACTCACCTAACCTATCCAAGTCACCCTGCATCCTCTTAGCATCCTCCTCACAGCTAACACAGCCGCCCAGCTTCGTGTCATCTGCAAACTTGGAGATGCTGCATTTAATTCCCTCATTTAAGTCATTAATATACTTTGTATATTGTAAACAACTGGGGTCCCAGCATTGAGCCATGCGGTACCCCATTAGTCACTGCCTGCCATTCTGAAAAGGTCCCATTTACTCCCACTGTTTGCCAACCAATTCTCTATCCACATCAATACCATACCCCCAATACCAATACCGTGTGCTTTAAGTTTGCACACTAATCTCCTGTGTGGGACCTTGTCAAAAGCCTTTTGAAAATCCAAATATACCACATCCACTGGTTCTCCCCATCCACTCTACTAGTTACATCCTCAAAAAATTCTATAAGATTCGTCAGACGTGATTTTCCTTTCACAAATCCATGCTGACTTTGTCCGATGATTTCACCTCTTTCCAAATGTGCTGTTATCACATCTTTGATAACCGACTCCAGCATTTTTCCCACCACTGATGTCAGGCTAACTGGTCTATAATTCCCCAGTTTCTCTCTCCCTCCTTTTTTAAAAGTGGGGTTACATTAGCCACCCTCCAATCCAGAACCTAAGGAGTTTTGAAAAATTATCACTAATGCATGCACTATTTCTTGGGCTACTTCCTTAAGCACTCTGGGATGCAGACCATCTGGCCCTGGGGATTTATCTGCCTTTAATCCCTTCAATTTACCTAACACCACTTTCCTACTAACATGTATTTCCCTCAGTTCCTCCATCTCACTAGACCCTCAGTCCTCTACTATTTCTGGAAGATTATTTATGTCCTCCTTAGTGAAGACAGACCCAAAGTAGTTATTCAATTGAAAACACAAAATGCTGGCAGAACTCAGCAGGCCAGACAGCATCTATGGGAGGAGGTAATAATGATGTTTTGGCCCGAAACATCGTTATTACCTCCTCCCATAGATGCTGTCTGGCCTGCTGAGTTCTGCCAGCATTTTGAGTTTTTTTTTATTTCCAGCATCTGCAGATTCACTCGTGTTGCCTAGTTATTCAATTGGTCTGCCACGTCCTTATTCCCCATGATCAATTCACCTGTTTCTGAATGTAAGGGACCTACATTTATCTTAACCAATCTTTTTCTTTTCACATATCTATAAAAGCTTTTACAGTCATTTTTTATGTTCTCTGCCAGCTTTCTCTCATAATCTTTCTTCCCTTTCCTAATTAAGCCCTTTGTCCTCCTCTGCTGGACTCTGAATTTCTCCCAGTCCTCAAGTGTGCTGCTTTTTCTGGCTAATTTGTAAGTTTCTTCCTTGGATTTGATACTATCCGTGATTTCCCTTGTCAGCCATGGGTGCATTACCTTCCCTGGTTTATTCTTTTGCCAAACTGGGATGAACACTTTTTGTAGTTCATCCATGCAATCTTCAAATGCTTGCCATTGCATATCCACCATCAACCCTTTAGGTATCATTTGCCAGTCTATCTTAGCTAATTCACATCTCATACCTTCAAAGTTACCCTTCTTTAAGTTCAGAACCTTTGTTTCTGAATTAACTATGTCACTCTCCATCTTAATAAAGAATTCCACCATATTATGGTCACTCTTACCCAAGGGGCCTCGCACGACAAGATTGCTAACTAATCCTTCCTCATTGCTCAATACCCAATCTAGAACGGCCTGCTCTCTAGTTGGTTCCTCAACATGTTGGTTCAGAAAACCATCCCGCATACATTCCAAGAAATCCTCTTCCTCAGCACCCTTACCAATTTGGTTCACCCAATCTATATGTAGATTGAAGTCGCCCATTATAACCACCGTTCCTTTATTGCATGCATTTCTAATTTCTTGTTTATTGGCATCTCCAACCTCACTACTACTGTTAGGTGGCCTGTACACAACTCCCACCAGTGTTTTCTGCCCCTTAGTGTTATGCAGCTCTACCCATATCAATTCCACATCCTCCAGGCTAATGTCCTTCCTTTCTATTGTGTCAATCTCCTCTCTTACCAGCAACACTACCCCACCTCCTTTTCTTTCCTGTCTATCCCTCCTGAATATTGAATATCCCTGGATGTTGAGCTCCCATCCTTGGTCATCCTGGAGCCATGTCTCTGTGATCCCAACTATATCATATTCCTTAATAACTATCTGCACATTCAATTCATCCACCTTGTTACGAATGCTCCTCGCATTGACACACAAAGCCTTCAGGTTTGTTTTTACAACACTCTTAGCCCTTATACAATTATGTGGAAAGTGGCCCTTTTTGATTTTTGCCCTGGATTTGCCTGCCTGCCACTTTTACTTTTCACCTTACTACTTTTTGCTTCTACCCTCATTTTACACCCCTCTGTCTCTCTGCACTTGTTCCCATCCCCCTGCCGCTTTAGTTTAAATCCTCCTGAACAGCAGTAGCAAACGCTCCCCCTAGGACATCGGTTCCAGTCCAGCCCAGGTGCAGACTGTCCTGTTTGTACCAGTCCCACCTCCCCCAGACCTGGTTCCAATGCCCCAGAAATTTGAATCCCTCCCCCTTGCACCATTTTTCAAGCCACATATTCATCTGAAATATCCTCCTATTTCTACTCTGACTAGCACATGACACTGGTAGTAATCCAGAGATTATTACCTTTGTGGTCCTACTTTTTAGTTTATCTGCTAACTCCCTAAATTCACTTTGTAGGACCTCATCCTACATCGTTGGTACCTATGTGCACCACGACCACTGGCTGTTCACCCTCCCACTCCAGAATGTCCTGCAGCCGCTCAGAGACATCCTTGACCCGTGCACCTGGGAGGCAACATACCATCCTGGAATCTCGTTTGCGGCTGCAGAAACACCTACCTATTCCCCTTACAATTGAATCCCCTATCACTATAGCTCTCCCACTCCTTTTCCTTCCCTCCTGTGCCGCAGAGCTACCCATGGTGCCATGAACTTGGCTGCTGTTGCCTTCCCCTGATGAGACATCTCCCCCAACAGTATCCAAAACAGTCTATCTGTTTAGGAGGGAGATGACCTCAGGGGACTCCTGCACTACCTGCCTACTGCTATGCTGTCTAGTGGCCACCCATTTCCTTTCTGCCTGTGGAGATGTGGTGAACTACATATACCTATCTGGACACACCCCACTGCTGACTGCTCCTGTGGCTCCTCCCATGGACCCCGGTATAAAGGCGATTGAGGACTCCGTCCCGGCCTCAGTGTCCAGGATGCAGTGTGGTGGTCAATTGCTGCTTGTTCTTTCTTCCAGCCAATAAAAGCCTATATCTTGCCTCACGTCTCCAAGAGTTATTGATGGTGCATCAGTAGCCTTTACCTGTGGTGTAGCCAACTCACTGAACATGCTATTCACGACTTTCTCAGCATCGCGGATACTCCAGTATGAATCCAATCACAGCTCCAGCCGCTCAATGCAGTCTGCCAGAAGCTGTAGCTGGACACACTTCCTGCACAAATAGTCACCAGGGACACTGGAAATATCCCTTATTTCCCACATGTTGCAGGATGAACAAACCACGGGGCCGATCTCAGCTGACATGACCTACCCAATACGTTGTCTCAACTTTTGAAATGTTCTCCTTTTAAAGAAACTTACCCGGCCTTACCTCACTTGGAGTGAAGCTCGTCCTCAGGTATTAGGCATTTCAACCCTGGGAAACAGATACTCTCTGTCCACTCTATCTATGCCTCTCATAACCTTATAAACCTCCATCAATCTTCATTAATACTTTAATTGGGAGAAATTTAGTTGCTCATGCCCCCTCATTTCTTCTCTGAGCTTCTCCTCATGCTCACATTTCTCTTCTGGAGTTTTATTGGATACAGCAGAGTGCTAGCTCACTCCATCGAAATACAGACTGTAAGTCACTGGCTCTGACAGTTTCAAAAACAAAAGTAAGATTAAAAAGAATAAGTGGAAGATGTAGAAAAACTAAAATGATTGACTATCTGCAAGATGTCACCCAAGGAATCATTGCTCTCTGGTGCCATCTTCTGTTCAGATCATTTCTATACCTTACAACTAGTAGAGGTCCCAGCACTAATCTCTGTGAAACACCGGTAACTCCAGACCAACAGCTCGAATAAGTCCCTTCAACCACTACCCTCTGTTTTCTCCCAATGAGCCAGTTCAGCGTGGACTCCATGGATCTTAATCTTCTGGATTAGCCTCCCATGAGGGACTTTATCAAACTACCTACTAAAGTCTATGTAGACTACATCAATCTCTGTTGTCCCCTTGTCAAAAAACCAAATCAAGTTGGTAAGGCACGACCTCCCATGCCCAAGGCCATACTGGCTCTCCCTAGTTAGGCCATGGGTTCATTAATGCTCATGTATCCTATCCCAAATAATTTTCTCAGCAATTTCCCTATAACACGTGAAATATCATCCAGTGGACATGTCTTCCCAATCTTCTACAACGGTTCTAACTTGATAGCGGGTGCTTTATGATAATAAGCTTAGGTGCAGTTGCAGTAAAGCACCAGTTATTTATGATCTGATGATTCAAGTACTATCAATTCATATAGAGTGCTCTATGCAATGAAATTATCCACAGAGGACTTTTACCTTTATGTTAACTATTTCAAAGTATCATAAACTTTTCAAAAACTCTGCAGCTATCTACCTAAACCCACCATACAATAATCATTTATGCTAAATGGTACATGTATTTCAGTGAATTAATAATGAGAACACCCTGGCAGCTTTTCAAACTTAAATATATAGAGTTATATCAGCAGCCAGAAGAAATCAATCCCAGACAAATTGGTAATGAGGCATCATATAACCACATCATGCTGATGGACATTCTGATCTGCTTGTTCTCTATATTTCCAGTTTTTGTTAAGTATGGTAAGTCCTAATTGTAATGAGAAAGCTATGGATGGTGGTGAACCCAAGTGCAGAGTAAAGTCCAGAATTAACTCAGACTCAAGATAAACAACACAGATGAAATCCAAGGGCATAATCACAAACCGTAGTATTAGAAATGGAACGCCTACAACTGAGTGCTCAGCATGAGGCTTTAAGTACAGACTTTACATGAAGTAATGTGACAGGCAATAATTGGCAGTCTGAGTCTTAAAGGAATGTCTAGGCAGCTAACCATACTCCAGGGAATTGGAGTGCTGAAACTTGGGATGCCTGGGACTACAGTTATTCAGTTGGGACCATGACACTAATGTATTCAAGAAAATACCTGAGCTACTTTGCATTAGAAACATGCATATGAGAATGGGGTTTCATTTTGTTATCAATAAGAGCAGTTTTAGCACTTGAAAATATGGCACTGCTACGTCTAAGTTACAATACAGGAACATGAGGTTTTAGGTCATGTTCATCATTATTCTAAATATTCTTTTCCACACACAGAAAATACAGCATGCTGGAAAAACTCAATGGTTTAAACAGCATCTGGGGAGGCAAAATGTGAAAATTGACATTTTGGGTTCAGACTTCAAACTTCATACGGTAGTGTGTGACTTCATCCTCTGTATCTCCTGCTTGAGATTAGCTGTGAGAAGATGGGAAGGCCTGGATGAATGATGCCAATGATGCAGATGTTGAGATCTGATCTAGGTTCCATCGTCTCATCACACATTCCTCATCTAATCCCACTCCACTTCTCATGGCCGTATACTGGCAATCTTTCCTCAAACAGGAAAGGTTTTTTCAAGGGACAGAAAATAATTAATGCATTATTACCTACAATTGTGACAGGATTTCTTTATGTTCATTTACATCATACATTGATGAAAGTATAAAGACCATCAAATACTGTCAACTTGATGAAGTCCAATCCAACTTTTTCAACATTTGTTTCTACAATTCTTCTGGGAGATGCCTGAAGAACAATCAGAATCAAGGGGAGACGTATGACTTATTGGAAGCAGGTTAAGATAATTCTGGCAACAAAGAATAGATCTCCTCCTAAATTCAGAGGGCTAAACAAAAAGCAAAGTGAGTGGAGATGTTTTTCTGTTATGTTTTCTTTATACTTTTAAATTAGATCTTAACTGAACAACTATGAAATTAGATTATCAAAATATTTTGTTCAAGTTAAATGCATGTATGTGAAATCAACATTTAAAAGATTCTAGTTCTCTTGGTCTTGATGAATTGCAAGAGAATAGGACAGTAATTCTAAAACTGGAAGGCCATGACAATAAAATCACATAATCATCAAAAGATTACAATGCAGATGGAGATTTTATGACCCATTGAAATGCATTGCTTCTGTACAAGAACAATGCAGTTCTTTCATTTTCTCTCACCTTCTTCCCAGAGCCGTAAAATTATTCTTCCTCTCCTGAACAACATGATTAAATTTGCATCCATTATATCCTCCAGTAATGCACCTCATCAATCAAAGTGTGAAGATTTTTCCCTTGTTACCTCTGGTTTTTGGCTAACCAGCTTCTCTGCCCAGCAACACACACAAAATGCTGGTGGAACGCAGCAGGCCAGGCAGCATTTTGTGCGTGTTGCTTGAATTCCCAGCATCTGCAGATTTCCTCGTGTCAGCTTCTCTGCCCTCTGGTTCTTGTCTTTCCAAAAATGGGAACAGTTTCTCTCTATACATTCTCTCCATTGCCTTTAGGTTTTTAAAAGTATTTCAGGTTTTGCCTCAACCTGTTGTGTTCTAAGGAGAGCAACATCAGCTTTAATACATAACTAAAGTCCCTCAATCCTGGAAACCCTGGAATAAAAGGCTTTCACTTTTTATCCAAATATTGAGAAGTGGAACGCAGTAATCAATTAATCCATTTGCAGCTAAATTAGTATCATTTTAAAATTTATTTAGAGAAATACCATGGAATAGGCCCTTCAGGCCTTTTGAGCCTTGCCACTCAGCAACTCCCCGACCACCCCTATTTAATCCTAACCCTGTCACTGGACAATTTACAATGACCCATTAACCTATCTAGTACGCTTTTGGACAATAGGTGGAAACCGGAGCACTGGGGGAACACCCACACATTCCAAGAAGAGAAAGTAAAGAGGATGCTGGAATTGGACTCTGAACTCTGATGCCCTGTTATTCAATAACATCATGCAAACTGCTGCGCTACCATTTTATGAAGGTTCATCAGATTTTCCTGCTTTTGCATTTATTTATCAAATGTATTTATAAGGTCCAGGATCGCAAATGATTTTCTAATCACCTTCTCAACTTGCCCTACTACTTCCCTGATTTATGCATAACTTTTTATCCAAATATTGAGAAGTGGAACGCAGTAATCAATTAATCCATTTGCAGCTAAATTAGTATCATTTTAAAATTTATTTAGAGAAATACCATGGAATAGGCCCTTCAGGCCTTTTGAGCCTTGCCACTCAGCAACTCCCCGACCACCCCTATTTAATCCTAACCCTGTCACTGGACAATTTACAATGACCCATTGCTTCACTCTTCCTGTCCTTGTGTGAGAATTGTGCTCTGTAGTTTATATTACTTCCTTCCAAATGAAGTATAACATCAACATTCTCTCAATTATATGTCATTTCTCACAAGTTTGCCCATTCCAACAGCATGCCTCCATCTTCTTGAAATAGATAAATACAGTTTGCAATTCACAGGTCCGAAGTGTTGTCTCATCTGTCAATTTAGAAGTTATGCCCTACACAACTAATTCTAAGTCATTGATGTGTTTTGAGAACAGCCGTGTCAATAGTGCCACTAGACGTTGGAAATCGTGAATTTAGGCTTCGCTTCTAGTTTCCTAACTCATAACTACTGTCTAGCTCCTGTCACTTACCGATTGTTTCTTCCTGCAATTAACCCATTTGTTGCATTGGCTTGTGTTGATGAAAAGCCCAATTTGTGACACTTTAGCAACACCTAGTGGAATAGCCAGGGATCAATTCTTGCCCTTCAGTTGCTTAATATTTAAGTTAATGACTTAGATGAGAGAACAAAATGGAAGGCTTCCAAGTTTATCAGCGAAACAGAAATATGTAGTTGAAAGAGTGTACTGCGGCTGGGGCCTGCAGTCATCAGAAGAAAAATGAAAGAGCCGATTATTATTTTACTGGTAAAAAATTGCAGCATGTTGCTGTGCAGAGGGACTTGGGAGTGCTTATTCAGGAATCACAAAAGGTTGGTTTGTAGATGCAGCAGCTATTAAGAAGGCAAATGGAAAGTTGGCCTTCATTGCCAGAGGGATTGAATTTAAGAGCAGGGAGGTTACACTGCAACTGTACAGGGGATTGGTGAGGCCGCACATTGAGTACTGTGTGTAGTTCTGGTCTCCTTACTTGAAGATTTGGAGGCTGTGCAGAGGAGTTTAACCAGGTTGATTCCAGAGATGAGGGAGTTAGATTATGTGTTCCTGCCTGCGACTGTACTCGCTAGAATTCAGAAGAATGAGAGGAGATCTGAGAGAAACAAATAAAATTATGAAATAATAGATAAGATAGTGGCAAGAAAGTTGTTTCCACTGGTAGGTGAGACTAGAATTAGGGGACATAGCATCAAGATTCGTGGAATAGATTTAGGACGGAGATGAGGAGGAACTGCCTTTCCCAGAGAGTGGTGAATCTGTGGAATTCTCTGCCCAATGAAGCAGTGGAGGCTACCTCAGTAGATATATTTGAGATAAGGTTGGATAGGTTTTAACATAGTAGGGGAATTAAGGGTTATGGGGAAAAGGCAGGAAGGCAGAAATGAGTCCATGGCCGGATCAGCCATGATCTCATTCAATGGCGGAGCAGGCTCGATGGGCCAGTTGGCCTACTCCTGCTCCTATTTCTTGTGTTCTTTTGTCCTTATGACACAGTGGTCACTCCTGGACCATTTTGGGGACTCCGTGGTTTGATGTTTAATATTCTGTGTGTTATTTGCTTGTTTTTTTGCTGTTTACATGATTTGTTTCTTTGGAATTTAAGAATAGGGACTTCATACATAAGAACATAAGAAATAGGAGCAGGAGTACACCATCTGGTCCAATGAGCTATGATTGAATGGCCCCATCATTCAGTCAGATGATGGCTGATCTGGCTGTGGATTCAGCTTTCCCCCATTACCCTTAATTCCCCTGCTATGCAAACATCTATCTAACTCTATATTTAATAAGGTTGTGATAAGGGGGTCATTGGGAATGGACCCAAATGCAAGACACAGACACTGAACTACCAGGAACAGGACTAGGCGTGAGAAGGAAGCAAGGAAAGTGGGGAAGAAAGGACGCTGGATATGACACAGGCCCTGGATGAGACAAGGATTCTGGGCCTGGGCTAGGACTTGGCTAGGTCAGAGGAACCAGGACATGGAACTGGGAACTAGGAGCCTGAGTTTCGACTCAAAGCCAGAGACTGGACAAGAACGCAGAACCTGGGTCGTGACTCAGGCCCAGACTCCAGAAATAGGCGAGGACAAGACATAGCTACGGGATGAAGTGACCTCCCTGATTTGCTACTCTTGTGACTGACTGAAGGACTTCATAAAGTACACCTTGCCATCTGTTTGAGTGAAAAGACCTCAAACTTGCTAGAATTGAGGATGAATCTGAACATATCAAAGCTTTCTCTATCCATCGCAACGCAACCAACACTATATACACGCTTAACTTATTAGATGTCCTTCTGCTGATTCCAATTTCTTTCGCTGCTAAAGCCACCCCAAACGCTGTCACTCCTGTTTCAGGTACCTTAGCACCATCCACATAAATCTGAGTATAATGCGGAGCAATCAGCACTGTCCTTTTATACTGTTGGGGTAGGTCATTGCATGACACCCAGGGAAACAAAGTCACAGATTTCTAGTACATCATGTACCATCCCAAGAATTGAAACTGGGGTACATAACACACAGATTTCCAGTACATCACGTACCATCCCAAGAATTGAGACTGGGCTACATAACACACAGATTCCCAGTATATCACATGCCATCCTAGCTGTTGAAACTGGGGTTCATAACAAATGTGACACACAAAATCATCTCTAGTGCAGTCAATTGGTTTTAGAAGTCACATAATTGGCTGAATGGAGATCACCTATGTGCAGTCAAGGTGTTTCAATTGATTGTAGTAAAAATACATCCGTATCTGGATGGTCCAATTGATGTTTGAGTTTTGAGGGGCTGCAACCACAGGAGAGAGCCGGGTGGGTGGTGGTGCTGGCTATGGATGTTGGGAAATGGTGTAGCTTCAGGTGGAGGGGAGGATCTGGAAAAGGAACTGGAAATGAAGGGCTCGGGTGAGGGTGGGTTGGTGGGAGGAGGTTGGAAGGAAGTTGAATCCAGATTTGGAAAACAGAAAAAGAAACATAATATTGGAGTAAATTCAAGTGATGGAGAGGAAGGGATGGATATTTTGAAAAAAAAGGAAAGAAGACTTCAAGATATTGTTTAAATTTCAACCAGGACAGCTGCCCTTCATCAATCCCATTAAACTAACTACAGAACTAAAAGTGGCCATAGGGAATATAGGTTGTGCTGGTACTTTAATAGGAGGGAAGGTGTTAATTTTTGGTAAAGATAAAAGTCTGTGCAGGCATTACAATGGAAGACTTTACTTGGTAAAAGGTATTACTTATTTTGCCTGTGGAAATTAGAGATTTTAGGGCTGTTGTAATAGGTGTTCCAGTGGAGATTTAGATAGAAGAGGTTAAATCTCATTTATTGGGATGCAAGTTTAAGGAGGTAAAGAGATTGCAAGTAGTCAGAAATGGGGAAAGGATAGATAATTTGTCTATTTTGATATGTTTTGATGAAGTGAAGCTCCCTGATAAAGTTAGTTTGGGGCATGTTAGTTATAACGTTTGAGGTTATATTCCTCCCCTGCTTAGATGTTCCAAATCTCAGAGGTTTGGGCATGTTGCAGCAGTATGTCATGGAAACAAAGATGTAGTGAATGCAGTGTAGTAAATGCAGAACACATAAAATTTAATTGTTGTAATTGTGGAGGAGAACATAGTGCAGCTGCTCGAGGTTGTGAAATGCTTAAGGCAGCTGAAGTCAAAAGGTTAAAGTACAGTTAGTTGAGTCTTTTGCAGAGGCTGAGCAAAAAGTAAAAGCAAACATTGGTAAATTATTACCATAGGCCATATGTTGGCATCAGATTTCACCCACTAAAGATAATTTACTAGTTGATGAACTTTGTTTGTGATATTCATAATGAGTGTGGTGAATTGTACTGCGCAGACATAGAAGATACTGAGAAGATTAAAATTATTGTGAAAGCAGCTGAAAAGTACCTGAATATAACAGGTGTTATGTGGGAAGCTGTAAATGATGAAGCTCTAATGGGTGGGGTATCTGTATTTCAGTCTCCTTGTGAAATACATAATGGGCATAATAATATTACAGTGGAATATAAACCTTGATTTCTAATTGTCAAGACTTTAAGAAGTTTGTTTCTGATTTATCAACTCCACCTGATATTATATGTATTCAGAAAACCTGGTTGTTACCACATTTAAGTTTTTCCTTGCAGGGTTATATTGTAATTGGGTGTGATAGATTATTTGGTAGAGGGGGTTGTGTTGCAAGTTTTGTAATGAAAGGGATAGGACATAGATTTGTGGATGTAAATGAAGTATGTGAGGCACTTGTAATAGAAGTATTTAATTTAACAGGTAGGGGTGTTAAAGTGGTAAATGTTTACAACCCCGGTGCAATGTTTCCTCTAATTTTTAGTAGTCAGTGTGCACAAAAATCTTAGGTTGTGCAAATTTTTTCCTGTTACAGAAGTATGTGCGCACTGAATGCACATATGGCACAAGTTATATAGATTTTCAAAATATTTGACACAAAACAGCACAGAATTACAACAAAATAACATGCATATTTAAGTCACTCAGTTATTTTTTTTTCTCTCTCCTCTCTTTGGCATTTACCCATTCTTTGTAAACTCTACCTAGACGAATAGAACTTCCATCCAATTGATTGTTTTTGATTCTCATTAACATATCCAAATGACATTCACCTAAACAATATAGGATGCAACTACCAATTAATAAGGCTGAACAATGGACAAGTAGGTGGGACTTTAGACTTTCTGTAGCTAAAACACAAGTTATATGTTCTACAAAGACGATCAATAGACTTGCACTCAATTTGATACTGTATAGTCAAACTTTTGAAGAGGTCAGTGGTAAGATTTCTTGGCATGTGGTGGGACAATATGCTGACATGGAAACACCATATCAGTAAGATAACTGACAAATATAAGAGGCATTAAATATACTTGGTTGTCTATATGGGTCAGAATCCAGATCTCAATCCAATCGAAAATTGGTGGCTGGACTTGAAAAGGGCTGTTCATTCACGATCCCCATGTAACCTGACCTAGCTTGAATAGTTTTGACGAAAAGAATGGGGAAACGTTCAGTTCGCAGATTTGCAAAGGTTTTAGAGATCTATCCACACAGACTGAAACAATGCTGTAATTGCTGCCAAAATTGCACGTACTCAATACTGTCTTGAAGGAAGTTGAATACTTACGCAAGCAATTATTTTGTCTTTATTTGTAATGAATTCAGATGACTTTGTAGATATCTGTTTCCCCTTTGACACAACAGAGTCTTTTTTTCTGTTAATCAGTATCAAATAAGCCAAATTAAATTCACTGTGATTCAATGTTGTAAAACAATAAAACATAAAAATGTCTGGTAGGGGGTGGTGTATAATTTTTATCGCCACTGTACATAGAAATGAATGATGCATTTTTTGATAAAGTATCATACTACACATATCAATAGAATAGACCAATAGAGCAGTTTCCAAAGAAAATCTCTTCAATGGCCTTCTGCTTTGAGCTGACAGCCTGAGATTGTTGAGGCAATATCAATGGAAGGGACAATCAAGTTAGTTTACAGAACAAATAATTAAGTGGCCTGTCATTGTTAATAAATAGTTTGCAATTTGGAAATTTTTTATAAATCAGAGATCTTCTGTGTTTTTTTTGTAATTTTTTTTATTGAAGTTCATCATCAAACAAGCATTTCCATAAGATGTATTTCAGACATTGTACATATATATCATATATGTCACAAATCTCCACAAAGTATTTATCTGAGGGATACACTTATAGAAAAGAGTGGAAAGAAAAGAAGCAAGCAAAAGAAAAGAACTATGTACAAATAGGGAGTGATTTTTTTTTTTACAACAGATTCATTGATTTGTGAGAATAAAATCAGGCCTATGAGGCATTATGTAGTTAAACCATTTTTCCCAGTATGAATCAAATTGTTCCAGCTTATGATTAACAGATGCTGTTATCTTCTCCATTTTATAAATGTCCATTGTAATTTCCATCCATGTATTTAAAGTTGGGCTCTCCTGTGATAACCATTTCCTAGTAAGAGTCTTTTTACCAGCCACCAACAGTATATTCATTATATAATATAATATAATATAATATAATATTATATATTATAATATATTATATTCATTAAATATTTATCTCTTTTCAACCGTACAAAATATATGGTCTTACTCTCTAATGGTATTTCACATTTAAGAATGTCTTGTAGGGCATTGTGTATCCCCCTCCAATAGTTTTTGATAACGGGGCAGTCCCAAAAATTATGATAATGATTTTCATTTTGAGTTCCACAGTTTCTCCAGCAAACAGGGAGGTTACTATCATAATGGGATTTCTGAGAGGGTGTAATAAAATATCTTATCAAGTTTTTCCATCCATTTCTGTGAACTGGTATACTTCCATTGATATCTCCATATTGTTGTCCATTCTTCCTCAGATATAATTATCCCTCCTTCCTTCTCCCATTTTGTTTTAATGTATGAAGTAGAATGTGTTTTAAGATTTGACAACCCCTTATACATGCTTGAAATGACTCTACTACCATTATCTGAATTATATGCTTTTCTAAAGAACTCTATTAAGCATGTATTTGCCTTGGTTACATTTTAAAGCATCTTATTAACCTATTGTCGCATCTGTAAATACTGATAAAAATTTTGTGTTTCTATTAAGAGTTTCTCTTTAAGCATTTCAAAACTGAACAGTGTTCCTTCTTTCATTATGTTGCAAAGAACTGTTATTCCTTTAGCTGTTCAGTCCTTAAATCTAGCATCCAACTTATTTGGTGTAAAATCTGAGTCATATGCACACCATTTAAGAATTGCAATATTTCCCTCTAGGTTATATTGTTTTATAGTATTTTTCCATATTTTAAGAGTCAATTTCACCCATGGGTTATCAATAGTATTTATGCACCTTTGTAGGTTGTTATCAGCCAAAGTTGCTTGTATGGGGATGGGAAGTACCCGCTCCTTAATGTTTTTCCATTGAGCGTCATATGATGGGTTGCACCAACATATCACATCTCTCAACTGTGCTGCAAAATAATAATCTCTAAGAGAAGGTAGGCCCCATTCCCGCTTTTCCTTTACTAATTGCAAGGTTTTGAGATGAACTCTAGGCCTTTTATCCTGCCAAATTGAATTGATTTTGATTAATCTCTATTGGTAGGGTCTGAAAGAGATATAATAGTCTGGGCAGTATATTCATTTTAATGGACTCAATCCTTGAACTGAGACTGAAAAAAGGAATCAGGTTCCATCTTGCCACATCTTCCTTAATTTTTCTATATAAAGGCTGATGATTACATTCTGATAATTTTGCCAAATCTTTTGGCATAATGTTGCCCAAGTATTTGAAGGACTCTGTGTGCCATGCCAAGGGGTATTGACTTTCAATTTCTCTTGGTGGGCTATTGTAATATGAAAGTAATTTGGTTTTATCTGTGTTCATCTTGTATCCTGATAATTGACCATATTATTCAACAGATTGCATCAACTTAGGTAAAGAGTATGTTGGTTGCCCTAGATAAATCAAAATGTCATCCGCATAACAAGCCAATTTATGCTGTCCCCTTAATAATAATTCCCCTGATATTTTCATTTTGTCTGATGTATTGAGCTAATGATCCCAGATATAACACGAAGAGTAGTGCTGACCATGCACAACCCTGAATATTTGATAAATATCCATTGATTTTAATCTTAGCAATAGGATTATCATACAGTGTCTGTATAGTTTTAATAATTGTGTCCTGGAAACCAAACCTTTGTAAAACTCGGTAAAGAAAATTCCAATTAACTGAATCAAGTGCTTTTTCAGCATCCACGCTTATCACTATTGCTTTGATTTTATTTTTTTGTATATGATCCATAATGTGAAGTGTCCTTCATATATTGTCTTGAGTCTGGCGTTGTCATATAAAACCTGTCTGATCAATATGTATCAGTATGGGTAGAAATTCCTCTAATCGTTTGGCCATAATGGAGGTAAATAACCTATAATCTACATTAAGAATGGATATTGGTCTAAATAACCCGCATTCCATTTTATCCTTGCCTTCTTTCGGTATAGCTGAGATTATCGCTTCCTTCCAACTGGGTGGCATTTGTGCCTTTTTTAGAGCCCAGTTCAGTGTGGGGAGTAAAACAGGAATTAAATCATTTATAAATTCTTCGTACCACTCTGCCGTATACCCGTCTGATCCTGGTGACTTGCTTAATTTTTGCCTACTAATTGCAGCTTTTAATTCAACTTCAGTTATGTCAGCAGTCATCGTTCTATTTTGTTCTTCGCTTAAAGTGGGTAACTCTAGAGAATTCAAGAAGGTGTCAATTTGGGTTATGCTTCCCCCGGAACTTTGCAATATAGAGTTTTGTAAAACACTTCAAAAGCTTCTTGAATTTCACTTAGCTTAGTTTTTATTATTTTCATTCTTGGGTCCCGAATTCTATGAATTGTATTTTCTGCTATTTTTTTTTCAATTTCCACGCCACTATTTTCATAGATTTCGATTCACTTTCATAATGTCTCGGTTTCAGAAACACTAAGTTTTTCCTGATTTTTTGCGTAGCCAAATTATTTATACCATTCCTAATTATTTAATTTCCGCCAATGTATCCTGTACCAAATTCAATTTGTGATTTTTCTCCAGTTCCTTCAGAATATTTTGTAATTCCTCTAATGTTTTACTCTTTATTTTTTTCTTATATGAAGATATCGCTATAATTTTCCCTCTTAAGACCTCCTTCAGAGTATTTTGTAGGTCAAAATCAACAGATAAATATATAGTTGCATGGTCACTTACATCTATTGTCCCAATTCCACAGGTGTTCATTTTGTTTTTGTCTTTTCCAAATGTTATGATATAATCTATTCTTGTATATACAGAATGGGGGGGCGCAGAATAATGAGTGTAATCCCTTCTGTCAGGGAAAAGTTGCCGCCATATATCAATTAAACCAACATCCTCAAAAAGTGTATTAACTTTCTTATGTAAAGATTTTGTTTCATAGGTTTTTCTATTGGAAGAGTCTAAGTTAAGTTGTAATCGTAAACTTAAGTCTCCCCCACATATCAGGAGACCTTCTGTTTCCGTTACCATAATATTAGTAATTTTCTGAAAGAAACCAATATCACTTCCCGGGGGTGCATATATATTCAATAGAGTAACTGAATTGCCATCTATTTTCCCCTTTACCAGAATATATCTGCCCTCTTTATCTCCCATTTCGAATACTATTTCAAAATCTAGCTTACTAAAGATAAAAATAGCAACTCCTCTCCTATGTCTTGATTTATTTGAGGAGAAAAACAGATTAGTGAAGCCCATTCTCTTTTGTTTTTTTATGCTCGTTATCACTGAAATGAGTTTCCTGTAAATATACTACATGGGCTTGTTCTTTTTTCATTTTGGATAAAATTCTCTTTCGTTTGATTGGATTTAATAGCCCACTGACATTAAAAGAAATGAATTTTACCTAGTCCTTAGCCATCTGTATTTATCTGTCAATATATCATTGAAATTAGAATAAAACTTAATCGATCTACTCCCTGAACAAATAAGAACCGAGAAACACAAATAATTAAAAAAATGGCAACGAACGTGTGATTCCAAGGCTGAGGTCTCTAGTAGATGACCCTGCGTTGAGCTAGTGGAAATGTCTAGCAGTGGGGGATAACCCCTCCTACTTGTGAGTTGTTATATATATATATATATATATATATATATACACACACACATTACATACATACACATATGCACACATATATATATTCTCATTTTGGTGGGGAAGAAGGAGTAAGTCAACGAGTAAAGAATAACAACTAAGTAATATAAACTCCACATTATAATAAATATTTCTTGAGGTACATATCACTGTGTACTTTTGCTTCCGTTTTGCTTCTCAACATTTTTAAAGTTAGCCAAACCTTATGGCTCTTCTGAAGGGGGTGAGGACAGTCTTTGTGTCTCTTCCTGATATATTTCTATCAGCCTCCTCCCGTCTCCTGCCTTCTCAATTCTCGCACTATTTCCCAAGTGGAGCGGGATAATATCTCAGCCAGGCTTTCCCTCGTTTTGGTCATGCTGACAGGCAACCTTCATATCTGTAGTCGCCTCTTCCACTGTCTGGTACAACCGCGTCCTGTTGTCATAAAACACTTGAAGTTTAGCAGGGTACGGAGTTTGAAATCTAATCTTATTTTGCTTTAGTACTTGCTTTACTTCAGAGTATTCTTTGCATTTCTGGAGGACCGCGGGGGGGTGGGGGGGGGTAATCTTGGTCAAAATATATTCATTTATCCTCTACAAACACTCTCTTCTTACCTCAGGCCCTTCATAGAATCTCCGCCTTGGTGCTGTACCGAAGGAATTCAATTATTATTGAGCGTGGCTTTCTATCCTGGGTAGGTATTGGGACTAACACGCGGTGGGATCTTTTGACTTCCAGCTTCAGAGCCGGGGGGAAGCTCCAGCTTACAATACAATAGTAAGAAATGAGATGGAAAAGAAGCTGAATAGAACAGATGTGTTCTATAGACCAGAATGCCAGCATGGGTTCAGAAAGGGGAAACCATGTTTTACTAATACGCTGGAGTTCTATAAAGAGGCAACTAAAGTTTATGATAACAACTGTCATGTACCCCGTGATGGGTTAAAGAACCAGCAGAACTGGAAAACACATTGGATTCTGGTATTGCTAATAACTAATAGTGTTTGTTAGTAACTACGCAATATGGTAATATAAATACAGATATATCAAACAGGTTAGCAATGATATATATAAATACATAAGTGTGAAAATAGGAACAAAACTAGGCTATCTCAAACCTAGGTGTGAATGGATATAGTCTTACGATGATGAAGAGAGTTCAGTTCTGTTCGAGGTAGTTAATTGAGTAACATTGGAGAGGGAGGTGAAAGTGAGCTGATGCAATTGATCTTCCCGTTGTCTTCTGAAATCCCCGTTGTCCTCCAAAATCCTGTTGAAGACACCGACTGTGAACATAACACGTACGACCGTTTTTCAGTGATGGAATTATCACCCAGGCGAGGGTGGACACACAGATAATTCCCCACAGGTTGCACCTTTTCAAACTGCAAGAGCCACTGATCGATTTCCCTGAATCAATTCTCCAATAATCCCACCTTCCTGTGGGTACATTAAAGCTCGTCCAGTGTCCAACACCATGTGTGTGTGTGTGTGTGTGTGTGTGTGTGTGTGTGTGTGTGTGTAACAGCGGACCTGGATTTTTATCTCCACATGTTGGACACCAGCTGTCCATCAACCTGCTCCCCCCTGCTCTCTCTGCAAGAGCTTTTCAAGCAGGCAAGTGTCCTTGTGGAAAGGTAAACAACTTGTTCAGAAACCATAACATCAATCTTTCAAGAAATTTCTCTCTCTCTCTCTCTTCTCTCTCTCTCTCTCTCTCTCTCTCTCTCTCTCTCTCTCTCTCTCTCTCTCTCTCTCTCTCTCTCTCTCTCTCTCTCACTGCATTGGACACCTCCATCTCTCTGTTAATAGCAGCACAGTTCACAGGGTCAATTCTGGACCCCATCACAAACTAGGGTCATTTCTGAACCCCGTCACACAACAGAGTGGTTGAAATCACTTGCATGGACTTTCAGAAGCCTTTGACATGAGAGGTTAATAATTAAGTTTAAGAAGGTAGGGATTCTGAGTAAGGTGTGTGAATGGATGGGAATTGGCTCAGAAACAGAAAACATCAAGTTAAGTTGAGAGGATCATTTTCACACCTAGAAGATGTTAAAATGGGGTTCAGCAGGGATCAGCTTTGGGACTGCAGCTGTTTTTAATATGCATTAATGATTTGGATAAGCACATAACAAATAAACTGATAAAATTTACCGATGATACAAAATTAGGTAGGTGGGCTATTAACATTCAGTCAACAGAATCAACAAGTTAGAGCAAAAAACACAATCTAGATGTGGGCAGATGAATGGCAGATGAAATTTAATGTAAGTAAATGTACGATATTACATAAGGGAGGTAGAAATATTAGATACAAGTATACAATGGTGGGGATCTAGAGCTGGAAAGTCCACAGTATGAGAAGGATTTGGGTGCATTGGTAGACTCATCACTATCAACATCTAGACAATGCACAGAAGAGATTAGGAAGGTTAATAGAGCGTTGGTCTATGTAATATGCTTAGTGGAGTTCAAGTCAAGATACATTCTCCTTAAGCTGTTTAATGCTCTTGTGAGGTCTGTTACGTAACCCGTAACTGGGTGTCTGACCAGCAGAGAAAGAAGAATCCATTGGAGTCTGGTGATACCATATTTAAAGGTGTTTATTAATAAAAATAAGCAAAACCATATCAGTAATGCAAATATACTTACAACACAAGGTAGCAGTAAAAACATAAAAGTGTAGGAATAATAATAATAATAAGCAATAATAAACAAGCTCTATCGATATCTAGGGGTAAATTAACTGTCATAAAAGAAGTATAAAGTTTTGTTCAGTTCATGAGTGCTGAGGTAGTTATGCTTGTTGAGTTGTAATTGTTGGAGAGAGAGAGAGAGCGAGAGATTAAGCAGTTGCAGTCAGCAAACCTTCCTGTTGCCTTTTGATTCCGTTGCACCGTTGTTGTGGTGGTCATTCAGCTATGACCCCTCCATCCTTCTGCTAGACTGTTCTTCTGTGGTGGACTCATCACACTGGCATGAGTGGACACACACACAAATCCCCACTGGCCCTGTTGTAACACTGTGAGCTTTACTGACTGACCCCCTGGTTCGGTCTCCGAAGCCCCCACCTTTCTTGTGGGTTCCAACCCTCAATCAGTGTCCACTGGCGTGTCTGAAGGGTGTCTCTCCAGACCTGTCTTTTTATCCCTACTAACAGAGTCTCAGCTATCCATCAATTCTGAATGACTGTGTCCATCAAATCATGCCACTCGTACAGTCCACTGAGGAATGTTAACAAGCAAACTATTGTCCTTGCAGTGAAACAGTAAATAATTCAAAAGGAGTCACAACACAGTTAATCAGCAATCTCCCTCTCTCTCTCACCTGTCGCAGATGTTCTTGCCTGTTTTTTGTCTCTCTTTCTCATTGTCAGCATAGCAAAACAGTAATAGTTTGTGGTTCTCGGGGGGGGGGGATGGTTAACTCTGTACCCCATTGTCCATCAGGTCTGTTCATCACTCATAACAGGTCACACCTTGAATTCTGTGTACAATTTTGGTCTCCATTTTGTGTGAGGAATGTGAAGTCACTTAAGAGAGTACAGAGAAGGGAGACTAGATTCATTCTAGGTCTGCAGGGTTTGAGCTCTGAAGAAAGATTGAAAGAATTAAATATTTTTAGCCTAAGTAAATGTAGAATGAAAGGAGTCATGATATAGGTGTTCAAAATCATTAAGGGTATAAATAAAGAGGGTGCCAGCTATTAATTCAAAATTAATCCATCGTCAAGGACACGAGGCCATAAGTGTTGACTGGTTAAAGAGAGGTTTCAGACTAACATCAGGAAGCATTTCTTTACACAGCAAGTGGATACATGGAACAAACTACCTAGTTGTGGAATTGAGTGCAGTACCTTAGAAACTTCTAAATCTAAGCTCGGTAGTTACTTCAACACACTATGAATAGGAATTTAGCAAGCATAATTGAGCCGAATAGCCTGTTGTCAAAAATTTTTTAATGTTCTCATGCCCAACTGAGAGAGGCTTGGAAATTGGAAGGGTTGTGATGACTAATGTTGAACTTCAATAGAGATAACATGGACAAAAATGTGGAGACCACTGATTTGACTTTGATAAGATTCATAACATTTCATTGCAATTGAAGATTTATTTCACAAAACTTAGCAACTAATTTTATCAAACAAGCAATGTCATGCCTAATATTCTTATGTTTTTCACTGAATGAAGCATTCCAGTGTTCAAAGAGTTTTATCACAATTTCAAAAAGCCCATAAAAGCGTCTCTGGCAGGTTCCTTTTGAGAGCCACCTGACTTCTCTGTGCAACAGCAGGCATTCAAACTGTTCATTATTCTCAATACAAAGCTCTCTAAATTTCTAGAACTGAGAATATGGGACATTATTTTATTTACTGCTGAAATATCAATATTTAATGATTTCTTTGGCCAGTCACTTAGATATTTTGTTACAAGATGTTGTCTATAAATTACAAAGTAAATGGTAAATATGTTAGGTACATATTCCTCAAGAAGGTAATAATTCCATGGCGTTGTCCTGTCAGTGATGCTTCCCCATCTGTTGCACAAGCAAGAATTTTGGTGAGCGGAATGTCTTGCTCTTTGAAAAGTGTTCAACAACCTGAAATATTGACTCCTTCCTTTCTGTTTCTTACCCCCTCGTAAATAACAACTCATGAGCCAAGCATTCATCTTCTTTGACACAAACAAAACCAAGAAGCAACAATTCTTTGCCTGGCGAAGTTTACTCATCCAACTGCAGAGCAAATTCTAATACCCTAAGCATATTGCCTAATACGTCTTCCACTTTCTCAGCCAATTCATGTATTTGTCTTTGAACAGAGTTGGCGAGTGGAATGGCTTCAATTATTTGATGCGGTGACTTATGTGAAACCACACTCAGAACTTCCCTTACTACTGGCAGAATCAGTTTTTCTTCAATTATAGGGGGGGGGGGGGGTCCAGAATATTGTATGAGGCATGCAAACCATCATTGATTTGTTAAGAGCTAGCAAGCATGTTTTGAAAATGTTTCCATTTCTGAAAGTTTCCACAAAGTGACTGAAAATAAGGCAAGTTCTTGCTTGCTTTGTCAACCTTAAATTTCAAGGCAATATTTACTCATGTTTCATCTTACAAGTTCACTCAGCTATTGTTCTTTCAAAAGCGCAACATGATTGAAAATGCATTGATAGGATCCAAGCAAGGCTGAGTTTATTCTTGCTTCTGATTGTTCATGAAGAGCTGCTGCTGAGCTATTGTTTCCGAATTGCCAAGACCGTGCAGTAAAACTGTTGTCATAAAGCTGCTGAGTGAGAAATTGTGTATTTATATCCAGCAATGAGGAAGGCATAGCGATGCATTTTCAATTCAAGATAGAATGTGATTTGGAAGGGAAATTGAAAGGACAGCAGGTTACCATGTCACTTGCCACCCTCATCCATCTACGTCACACTCATTGCACCCTTGGGAGCTGCCTTGAGGTAGCACAGAAACTTTTTTGTAATTCAGAAAAAATAACAGATTTTTTAAGACAATGGATCCAGAATGGAACTGAGATCCATTGTGTTATAAATCTGCTTTGTTTCCTGAATTTCAGCAGTTTGATGTGTTGAAAGTATTGGATAATTCCCTGTGAATACCACAGGCTCATTCCTATTGTTGAAAAAGTACCAGTTTTTGGAGTTTGAGGGAACTTGGTATGTCATCAAAGACTTACAATTTTATTTTACAGATACACCGAGGAGAACATTCTAACACGTTGCTTCAGTGTCTGGTGGCCACTGCACAGGATCAGAAAAAGCGACAGGAGGTTGCAAGCTCAGCCAGCTCCATCATGGGTACTAGCCTCCCCAGCATCGAGGGCATCTTCACAAGCCTTTAGCCCAAAACGAGCCCCATGACCCAAACATGCCCTCGGCTCAAGGGGGAGTTACTCAAGCCTAAAGGTACATACTAAATGTTTCAAGAACAACTTTAATGTCACAATTTTCATCAGCTTGTTGACATGGAGCAACCACTCCCCACTGAACATCAACGGCTCCTCGGTAGAGATCGCTAAGAGCACCAAATTTCTTGGTGTTCACCTGGTGGAGAATCTCACCTGGTCCCTCAACACCAGCTCCATAGCAAAGAAAGCCCAGCAACATCTCTATTTTCTGCTAAGTCTGAGGAAAGTCCATCTCCCACCCCCCCATCCTCCTCACATTCTACAGGGGACTCTTCAGACAGGCGATACTGTGGACGCAGGAAAGAAACTCGGATGGTAGTTTGCCTCCCAGGTGCCAGGATCTGGGATGTTTCTGATTACATCCAAGATATCCTGTGGTGGGAGAGAGAACAGCCAGAGGTTGTGGTACATATTGGTACCAATGACATAAGTAGGAAAAGGGAAGAGATTCTGAAAGATGACTACAGGGAGTTAGGAAGGAAGTTGAAAAGCAGGACATCAAACATAGTAATCTTGGGATTACTGCCTGTGCCACTTGACAGTGAGAATAGGAACAGAATGAGGTGGAGGATAAATGTGTAGCTGAGGGATTGGAGCAGGAGGCAGTGATTCAGATTTCTGGATCATTGGGACCTCTTTTGGGGTGGGTGTGACCTGTCCAAAACGGACCGGTTGCACTTGAATCCCAGGGGGACCAACATCCTGGCGGGCAGGTTTGATAGAGCTGTTGGGGAGGGTTTCAATTAGTTTGGTGGGCGGTGGAGATCAGAATGTCCAGGGATTAAGGTAGAAGGACAAGGGCATGGTGCTAGAGTTCGGAGTCAATAAGGAAGGACAGGCAGGGGACAGAACATAACTGTAGCCAGTTAAAATGTGTCTATTTCAATGCTAGGAATATTAGGAACAAGGAGGATGAACTTAGAGCATGGATTAATACATGGAATTACGATGTTGTGGCAGTTACTGAAACATGTTCGGACGAAGGGCAGGATTGGATGATGCAGGTCCCGGGGTTCAGGTGTTTTAAAAGAAACAGGATAGGGAGTAGAAAAGGTAGGGGAGTGACATTGCTGGTCAGGGATAGTATCACGGCTATAGAAAGGGAGGACACTGCAGAAGGAGTGCCCACGGAGTCAGTCCGAGTAGAAGTCAGAAATAGGAAGGGATCAATCATTGTGCTGGGAGTAGTCTATAGGCCCCAAATAGCCCACAGGACGCCGAGGAGCAGATAAACAGGCAGATTTTAGAATGGTGCAGGAAATACAGGGTAGTAGTTATGGGTGATTTCAACTTCCCTCATATTGACTGACACCTCCTGAGTGCAAGGGGGATAGATGGGGCTGAATTTGTCAGGTGTGTTCAAGAAGGATTCATGACACAGTATGTGGACCGGCCGACGAGAGGAGAGGCTATACTGGATCTAGTTCTGAGTAATGAACCAGGTCAGGTGACAGACCTCTTGGTGGGGGAGCATTTTGGTGAGAGTGACCACAACTCCCTTAGCTTCAGCATAGCTATGGAAAGGGATAAAATCAGACAAAATGGTGAAGTGCTTAACTGGGGAAGGGCTAACTTTAAAGGGATGAGGCAGGAACTAGCGGGAGTAACTTGGAAACAAATGTTCAAAGGGGAAAGCACAGAAGTAATGTGGGAGAAGTTTAAGGACCACTTGAGCTGGGTTCAGGATAGGTTTGTCCCACTGGAGCAAGGAAAAAATGGTAGGAAAAGGAAGCCGTAGCTGACGAAACAGGCAAGGCAACTCATCAAGAGGAAAAAGGAAGCATATGCTAGAAATAAGAAGCAGGATGTAGGCAGGGCTTATGAGAAATATAGGGTAGCCAGGAAGGAGCTAAAGAAAGGTCTTAGGAGAGCTTGAAGGTGGCATGAGAAGGCCTTGGTTTGTAGAATTAAAGAGAACCCCAAGGCATTCTATGCATAAGTGAAGAATAGGAGGATGACGAGAACGAAGATGGGACCGCAAAAGGATAAAGAGGGCAACATGTGCCTGGAGGTGGAGGAGGTTGGGGAGTCATAAATGAATACTTTGCTTTAGTATTCACTTTGATCAGGATGAGGTCAAAGTAGAGCGGGCCTGTGTGCTGGACAATGTGGAGATTAAGGAAGAAGTAGTGCGGGATCTTCTTAAAAACATTAAGATTGATAAATCCCCAGGACCGGATATGATACACACCAGGTTGTTGTGGGAATTGAGAGAAGAGATCGCAGGAGCATTAGCTATGATCTTTGAATCCTCTTTGGCTGCAGGGGAAGTGCCGGAGGACTGGTGAATGGCAAATGTAGTTCCCTTGTTTAAAGAAGGTAATAGGGAGACACCTAGGAACTATAAACCGGTGAGTCTTACATTGGTGGTCTGCAAACTACTGGAAAGGATTCTTAAGGATAGGATCTACAAGCATTTGGAGAAGTACAGTCTACTTAGGAAATAGTTGAGGCCAGTTCATTGGCTATATTTAAGAGGGAGTTAGATATGGCCCTTGTGGCCAAAGGGATTGGGGTATGGAGAGAAGGCAGGTGCAGGGTTCTGAGTTGGATGATCAGCCATGATCATACTGAATAGTAGTGCAGGCTCAAAGGGCTGAATGGCCTACTGCTGCACCTATTTTCTATGTTTCTACTCATGGATAGTCAAAATAGGTTTGTTAAGGGAAAGTCGTGCCTCACGAGCCTGATTGAGTTTTTTGAAGATGTAACAAAAGAAATTGATGAGGGTAGGGCAGTCGATGTGGTCTACATGGACTTCAGCAAAGCATTTGACATGGTCCCTCATGAGAGACTCATCCAGAAAGTCATGAGGCATGGGATAAGTGGAACCTTGACTGTTTGGATGAAAAATTGGCTTAAAGGAAGAAAGCAGAGGGTAGTTGTGGAAGGAAAGTATTCTGGTTAGAGATCGGTGACTAGTGGAGTGCCGTAGGGATCTGTCCTGGGACCCTTGCTATTTGTGATTTTTATAAATGATCTGGATGTAGAGGTGGAAGGATGGGGGAGTAAGTTTGCAGATGACATGAAGATTGGAGGAGTTGTGGATGGAGCTGTAGGTGGTCGAAGGTTACAAGAGGATATAGACAGGATGCAGAGTTGGGCAGAAAAATGGCAGATGGAGTTCAATCCGGACAAGTGTGAGGTGATGCATTTTGGAAGGACAAACCAGAAGACTGAGTACAGGATTAATGGTCAATTACTTAAGACTGTGGATGAACAAAGGGACCTTTGGGTTCAAATCCACACATCCCTCAAGGTCGCTGCACAGGTTGATAGGGTAGTTAAAAAGGCCTATGGGTTGCTAGGCTTCATTAACAGGGGGATTGAGTTCAAGAGTAGAGAGGTCATGTTGCAACTCTACAAATCTCTGGTGAGACCGCACTTAAGAGTATAGTGTTCAATTTTGGTCACCTCATTATAGAAAGGATGTGGAAGCTATGGAGAGGGTGCAGAGGAGATTTTCTAGGATGTTGCCTGGATTGGAGAACAAGTCATATGAAGCAAGGTTAGCAGAGCTGGGACTTGAGGTTTACAAGATTATGAGAGGCATAGATAGGGTGAATAGTCAGTACCTGTTTCCCAGGGCACCAATAGCAAACACCAGAAGGCATAGGTACAATATTAAGGGAGGGAAGTTTAAGGGAGACATCAAGGGTAAGTTTTTTACACAGAGAGTTGTGAGTGCCTGGAATGACTTACCAGGGATGGTGGTGGAGGCTAAAACATTAGAGGTATTTAAGAGCCTCAAAAACAAATAAAGTTTGTGTCTTCTCATTCACTTGTTATTTCCTTCTATCTTTACAGTTGTTCTATATTTCTTTACTGAATGTCTTGATATGGCATTATTGACAGGCAGTTTCTGTATCAGTTGTATACCTTTGTGGTATTATTTTCCTTTATTTTACGACTGCAGATGGACAATGGTTGTTGATTTGAGCTCTACAGGGATTTCTTCTATATTTAGAAATTGAGGGTAGCAATATTCTTGCCAGAATAAGCATTGTGTTGATCTGTCCAGTGAATCGTTATCACGATGCATTAATGGAGAGTAGGATGTTTCTGAGAGTGGCTAAACAGAGATTTGGGGGAGGATGTGCTCACACTCCCACCTACCATCAGGTTGTCAAGAAACAAAGAAATATTACAGATACAAAGAGATTCTGCAGATGCTGGAAATTGTTCAAAATCCTGTATTTCTGAATTGCAAAATCAACAGCCATCTGGAAATCTTGAGTAACGCACACAAAATACTGAAGGAACTCAGCAGGTTAGGCAGCATCTGTGGAAGGAAACAAACAGCTTCAAGCCAAGACGCTTCATTAGTCCTGATGACCTGCTTGAGTTTCTCCAGCATTTTCGTCTGTCACTTCAGAGAAATAATACGAATGATTTTCTCAACAAAGACATTGTTATAGGTGTGAATAGCTGAAGCCCTGCTCTCTGCAGTAGCTATTAATGCCTGTTTTTATACAGTAATCCCCATCAATATTGTAAAATCATACTGTATATATAAAACATAAACTGCTAAAAATAATGTTCCTATTGCACTCTGCAGACAACCTGGTGTGTTGCAAGTTTTTTCCAGAAAGGATGTCACTTTTCTGCTGTGAAATATATCATCAGAAAGGTAATCAAAGGTAATGGAATATAATATGGTTGTATCACTAAAGGAGTAATCCAAGGGTCTGGATTATTAATCTGGAGACACTGAATATAAATCCCATTGTGGATGTTTCAGTGTGGAAATTGCAGCAAGGCAAGGGTTAAAATGGGGCACTGATAGCACAGAATGTGGAAGTTCAGAAAGGTAAGAATTAATATGATAAACTGACACAAACTGCAGTCACCCAGACTGAAAATGGCCCTTGAAAGCCTGACTCTCCTTTGCACAGACTTTCTGTTCAAGCCTGGGAACCAACGTTACCAACACTTGATGAAGATGCAAACAGAGTATTCTAGGGCACACTGAATATTGCACACATATTTCACTAATATCTCATGTACTATTGGCCTTTAACACATGTCTTTAATTGGTTATTAATACCTGAAATATGTATTATGATTGGTACCTAAATATGCAAATGATAGAATTCAGAAGTACAGTAAGTTTCTATTGAATCAATATCTGCCAACGAGTCAATTTGTGTATAAAAATATTTCCCTGTTCGAACTTCAGAACAGTTTATTCACAGGAGCTGAACTGTTCTTCTTGTACACAATTAAATGAAGTGTGATTGAGGAATGAGAGTGAGTTGTCAGAGTCCAGTTAATCAGCGATGATACTGGGCTCATAATGCAAAAGCCAAGATTATTAATCTAGCGTCACTGAATACAAATCCCGCATTGGATATTTGAGAACCGAATTCTATTGATTGTACAACTAGCACTTTACATTTAAGGCACAGGAGCACAGATGAAAGGGCTGAAAGCCTTTGGGCTGGGACTCATAGAAGGTCATGTGGTACAATCTGTTGTCAAAGGAATCACACAACGGGGAAGAAGAAGTCATAGAATTTATTCCCCAAATTAGGTCAGTAACATTGCTAATCACTTCACAAAACAATTTTTTAAAAATTCCACAGCTTTTCACTCTTCTGGCAATTAAAATAAAGCAAATGACACTCCATTTTTATTTTGTTTGGATTACTCACTTGAACTGAATAGTATTTTTATGAGGATCCGCTAGAGGAACTAATGTATTTTAAGGTTGCTGTCACCAAATGTTACGGTTTGATTTTAAAACCTTACATTGTTACAGCCAGCTCACATTCATTGGCATGGCTCACATAAGCGATAGTGTAGGATAGCAAGACATTAGAAATGGCTAATGTATCTAAGTACTTTTAGGAGGAAAAGATGTAAATTTTACAAAATAATTCATAGAAAATACATGTAAAAATATCAAATCAGCAATGTCACTGGGCTATGTACATAAAACAAATTAAAGTAGAAATACTTAGAAAATAAGCAGAAATTTTCAAAGTAAATTTAGATATTCTAATCCTTAAGCACATAGAAAAGACGACTGATCAAATTATAATCTATAATATTGTATGTGTTCACTGCATTTGACTCAAAAAACAAAGCACAAAAAATTATAACATACACAATTGATATGTTATAAAAATAGACAGCTGTCAATCCCAGGGGATCATGGGTTTGCGCCTCTGGTGGGCTGTGTCCTCTCCAGGGTGCAAGCCTGGGTGGGAAGATTTGAAGAACCGGCTGTTGCCCATGCAGTGGGTTCATCCTCTCCCTGTCACTGATGTAACCCAAGGGAAGGGCAAGTTTCGATACAGCTTGGCACCAGTGTCATCGCAGAGGTTGCCAGAGTGAAGCTGCAAACATCATCAAACTGCCTAAGGGATCCAGGCTCCGGATTTCTTCCTCGGGGTTTACTCGCGAAGACTTTCCCATGAGTCAGTATGGCCACCAGACAGCGGAGGTCTAAAATCAGTTTTCCTTCTCCATACAGACTTTACAAATGGCAAAAATGTGTAGTATTCCACTTACATAATACCTGTACTTCTATTTTCGACTGAAGCTGACTACATATCACATTTCACTGTTTTAGTTCCTGAGAAGTACAGCTCAGTGGAAAAATGGCTTAATGGATTCATTCAACAGGAAGCAAACTTTCAAAGTGCAACTGAGCTTAAGAGTTTTTGCTCTTTTCATTTCCTTATAGTGATTTTGTACACAAACTTGCTTAGTATTTCAGGTGTAAAACAGTGTCACTCCTTGACACTCAAGACTGATCTCACTGATGAGATTCATCAAAGCACTAATAATCAATATGTGAAGCCATTAACTTCAGATAAGAACAATGGTGAAGAGTTCAACAAAGTGCCAGAGTTAAAACTGCCTTCTTATTTTACCCATGAACTGAGATTTTTAAAAGTACAATTCTTGCTTTCAAGTTATCACAGAGGACTGTCATAGTTCTTTGTGAAGGATGTTGAAGATTTACAGTTGCACAACAGAACATCAGACAGATCAGACATCATATCACAAAATGATGGTTCCTTGATGTAAGTTCGAAGTTAGCAGGGCAGTCTTCAAACCTGAGTAACAAATGTTTTAAGCTGTTAAAGTAGAACAAATAAATTTTGAAAATCATGATGAGTGTGGCTAAAAATAAGTCAATGTTTGAAATCAAACCTACCATTTGATTTCCTGCTTCTTCATTGAACTGTCGAACTAAAAAAAGAAAATAAATTATTGTTATTTCTGTTACACTAATTTGAAGTAAATTAATATTTCATGATGTTAAAATAATCCAAATTATTTTCCTTATTGTTCTTATACTCCTAATCATGCATACTAAGAGTAGTAACAATGACAGTAATAATGAATTCTTACTTTTTCTGTAATATTCAGGTATTTCCAGCAGTAATGGGATGCAAAATTGATACAATTTTGAGACTGGGACCAGGCTACAAATAATATGTCACTCCCTTTCAATCAGAAATTATGTTAACAATTGATTAGTTTAATTATCTCAAGTAATAAATAATCCAGGTGAAATTAATTCAAATCCTAGCCTCACAAGATTTATCTCTCTCTATTCCCCCTTCTGATCTTTCACTTCTTCCCACCTGTCTATTCTGGTTCCACTCCTCCTTCGCTTTTTCCAATGGTCCATTTTCCCCCTTCAGATTCTTTCTTCTGCAGCTCTCGACCTTTCCCACCCACCTGGCTTCACCTATCACTTTCCAGCTAGCCTGTTTCTCCTCCCCCCTCACCACATTTATTTTCTAGTGTCTTCCCTCCTTCCTTCACAGCCCTAAATAATGGCCTCAGTCCGAAATGTCAACTGTTTACGCTTTTCTACATATGCTGCCTAACTTACTGAGTTCTTCCAGTGTTCTGTGTGTTTGTATAAGATTCAATCTCCTTTAGAATATTGTGGAAAACAAACAACTTGCTTATTCATGTCCTTTAACAATGAAAACACACTACTCTTAATTGGTCTGGCTTTTTTTTATCTGACAACATTCCTACGTTATTTTCTCAACTATCCTATACACTGGCAAGTCACTCAATTAACTGCTAAAACACACACAAACACTTACTCAATGCAATGAAGGCCAGCAAGTCAAAGTTCAAAAGTTAAAACTTTATTATTAAAGTATGTACTGTCACCATATGTACTACTACCATGAGATTCATTTTCCTGTGGGCACTCACAGTCGACACAAGGAGATACGACAGGATCAGTAAAAATCTACACAGAAAGGTGGTCAAACAACCAACGTGCAAAAGAAATTAATAAATAATATTGAGAACATGAGCTGTAGAGTTGTGGAATCAGTTCAGTGTTGAGGTGTGTGAAGATATCCACACTGCTCCGGAGTTTGATGGTTCCAGGGTAATAACTGTTCCTGTGCCTGGTAGTGTAGGACCAAAGGCCCCATAATTTCATACATTAATTATGTTTTTAAAAGCTTCTTTTCTTTTTTATAGAATGCTCTCTCCAGCACCATTTGCTTTACCCAATACTACATCAATACTTGCTGCACTGTACATGATGGTAGTTTGATAACAGAATCAGACCCTGCAGAAGGTAAATCAGAGCATTCCAGGGTGACTCATCTGGTGAGTCTTTAGGTGAAAGTGTGAATATGGTGAAAATATCTGCACATTCTGAGGCCAGGATTTGGATTAATTGATTATATAATTTATCATGGTTTATATTGGTACTTTATCTACCTATCCCTGTAAACATCCACTGCAGACAGGACTTCAAATCTGCTTGTGTTTGGAAGGCAAATGCACAAATACATACACAGCCCTGCTAACAATCTTGACCAGCCAGCTGTAGATCATAAAAATTGGCAATCATTAAAGTTTTCAGTCTTTCACAGATTATGAAATTATATTTTATATTAATCTGATTATCTATGCATAATTTTACACCAATGATTAATACTTTGAGTTACATGAATTCAGCAGTTTGCTGAAATATTGTACCTAGATGGTTCTTTCTCCGGAATTTCAAAAGACCCAGGAGGAATATTCCAGCTGCAAACCCTCCAACAACGACACCTACTGCTGTGAGGGATTTTCTCTTTCTTCCTTCAGTGTGTTGATTCTTAATTGGCTGATATGCAACTTTTAAAAGAAAAAGCAGAATAAGCCGTAAATTTCACCATCAATCTTCATAAGAACACTGATGTAATTTGCTTATACACACAATTTTTAAAAATCTGTCATATTAATCTCCAAGCAAAACTGTGATTCCATAACCAGCCTGGAACAAACACCCTCGAGAGTTAAATATAGCCTCTAAAGCATAACAAATGTAAGAAAAAGAAGAATGATTGGAACAACCAAAGTATAACAACTTCCATATCATTCGAAGAGATTGTGGCTTTTATCTCAGCTGTATTTTCATACACGTTCCCCGTATCTCTAAATACCCAAACTTCTATTTATCTCAAACATGGAAATATTTGGCGACTCAAGTTCTGCAGTCCATGGGTAGATTGACTGGCTTCTGATGAAGTCCTTCTTCTCATCTGGGTCATGAAAGGACAACCCTGAAGTTTGCAACTGAAGCTGTGTCCAGACACCTCAACCAGGGAATATCAACAACATGTGAAGAACCGTGATAATTTTGTACCTTCCAATGAGATCAACACTGATTTTTTTTTTAAATTTAAGGGAGCTTAGGTCAAAACTCCTATTCTAGGAATTAACCTGGTTACCCATTGCTCCAGTCTCTCTACTGCAAACCCATGGGCAAATAGTATTCCAACTGTTGACTCACCAGGGCCCTCAATAATTGGAGCAAGATGGTCCCATTCTTGAAGTCAAATCATCATGCATTAAAACCTAATAAATAATCTGGCTTCCTACTTATTGCATCATATGGAAATAAAATTTCAGTGATTTGTGTCAAATAATGTGCACATTGCTCTAAAGACCAACAGCTTTCAACTTATCACTAGTTAATGGTGGAGCAGGTTTGACAGGCCAGGTGACATCATCATGTTTCTATTTGTAATGTTCATATATTCAATTGTTTCCCAGCCCCACCACTCCCATCTGCTCTCTGTACCTTCCCCCTTTGATTCCACATCTGCCTCTAAGCCAGCCTTACCTGAATTCACCTATCACCTGCTAGCTCTTGTTCCAGCCCTTCTCTTCACCCTGTAATGGTTTATATCTCTCCTCTTTCAGTCCAGGTGGAGGGGCTAAACCTGAGATATCAATTGGCCATTTTTCTTACAGATGCTACTTGAACCATTAAGTTCTTCCAGCTTTTTCTAGCTAAGACTGATCACTGCAGCTCCCCACATGTCATGCCTCCCAGACTGAAAATCACCAGCATATTTCTAATTTTTTTGTCCATATCCCAATATTTAGACTAGGCCAATATATTGCATCTTGTGTCATATGCTAAAATTTGCTTTGTTACACTCTCAAAGTTCTTCTGGAAATCCAAATTAAGCAAGTTGGCAGCATTGAGAACAAGCAATATTGTAGCAATTAGTTAAACTATCGCTTTGCTAATCATGAAAAAGAAGATTATGAACATACTTGTGATACTGTTCCTGGCTTCATATTTACGCTCTGCCTCATTCCACACAGCACAAGTGTAGTTATGCTCCTGGTCAGTTTCTGACGTTATAATTGGAAGTGTGCTGTTAATAGAGATCAATCCTTGAGCAGTTTCTTTTCTTTTGGTTTCTGAGCTGAGTGTGAGGTTTTTCCCATTGACGGTCCAATGAATCTGAGCGGAAGGATATCCAGTTGTTTCACAAGTGACCACCTTGGTCATTTCTGTTAAAATAACTAAGGCCAGTTTTGGCAAACTGTAGGGGGCTAAAAAGAAAGCATTGTATTATTTGATAATATTAGCCAATCTTTCATTATTCCAAAATCTGCCATCCCTGCCATAGTATTCTAGTACGGCCCCTGAAAATCAAAGCTCTTAACACTTAATAATGGCTGAACGCAACCCAATTGCTGTCACAACACAGGTAGTCAGCAGGTCTCACAGAATAGATACAGCAACCAGTGAAACCCTGAGCTCTGCCTCAGAGGCTTTCACTTTCATGAACATTCATCAAGGTATAAATATTATTGTATTGAAAAACTGAACTTCATACCTATGCTAAACAACTAATTAAGGAAAATGTAACCATCCCTGCAGACATTTTCCATTCCTTTGAATGGATTCTGCTATGCTTACACTGGCTTTAAGCTGCAAAGCCCTGGGTACAGATTCCTCGAGGACACTCTTGGTGCAACACAGGGGCAATCACTGCCTGTGGGGTATGCCACTACGATGGAGAGATATCGGTTAATTCTCAGCATTAATGCCAAGGGATCCTTGCCAGCATATGTTGATGCAACAACACCAAAAGTAGGTAATCTACTCAGTAGTACAGTCATCCACCATGAATGGATACTTTCACCTGACCAGTTACCTGGTGAGTTTACTAATATAAGTGGGGGGGGGGGGGGGGTTGGCTTCAGTGAAAGTGATATGATTTGGGACATTCTGCAAATTTAAAACCTGTTATATGAATGCAAAGGTATTCTTTGTTTTTACATATACAATTCTCATACAATATTTATTTACCTACTGTAACCTTCTATCTTTTTTTCATAAATGAAGTCTATTTTTGTAATAATAAAAGCAAAACAAAGGTGTTTTGGGGAAGTAAAACTGCATTTTACGTCAGTTAGAATGAACCAGTTTTTGAAATGGAAAAAAAAACAAGGAAAGTATACTGTTACTCACCTTTAACCACTAAAACGATGTTAACGTCCGGATGTCCCTGATTTGTTTCCAAATAATAATTATATTTCCCACTATCTAAAAGTTGTGTTTTTTGAAGTACCAGCGATACATTTTGTGGATCCAGAGAAAGTAATTGAATTCGATCCTGAGCTTTCCTGGGATTATGACTTCCATTAAACTTAAAAACTAGAGTATCATCTCCATCATCTTTTCTCAATTCAATGTATTTGAGTTTGGGTTTAGTTGACTCTGTTGTTGTCAGGTTGCATGGCAATATCGTGTCCTCGTTCAATATTCCCGTCACCGTCTCCTCGCACTTCAAAGTCACGAACGCTGCAAAACAATACATCCCATCATCTTCCATTACTATCGTCAGTGTTGAATGAGCTAGTGACTGAAAAACGATTTACTACTTACCTTTTACAGAGTAAACGTTTGCACACAGCACCAAGTAACAATATATCTGTAGGTTTAAATCCATTTCCAGTATTCCCTTCATCTGCCTGCCGATTTAAACACAATATACAATAAATGTTTAAAGATCAGAAATCGGATGTTTGCCAGGAATTTCATATAATGTAAATTCCAAGTAGGTTACAAAAAGGTAGATTGCATCAACTACATTCGATTGCTATATATGTTTGATCAATCAGAAAACCTCGTATAAGTAACCCACTGGGTTTCTAGTTTGTTCTACGTTCAGCAGACTCTCCGCGACTGCGGACATTCGCTGCCTGGATCAAAGTGTTAATGCAAACACAGAAAACCAGTAGAGCTAAAGCAACAACCAAGTGTTGGAACCTACAGCGGGCAACCGGATTTGCCATTTCGATCCACTTGAGAAAGCTGCAAGAGTCTGCAATCACCTGTGGAGGGACCGCGGAGCCGAGTTTACCAACGCGCCTCACGCTGTCCCCCCGACAGCCTGCGAAATTCGTATTCGATTCGGCGGTCTGGGGACTTGTGTTTCCTGGACTTTCAACTTCCTTGCTTTCTGTTTCAATCTGAATGGCGAGGACGATGGTGGCGATACCGAGTTTCAATTCCAAAAATAACTACTGTACCGAAGATTTATGCCTGACATGCAACTTTTTAAAGTTGTACGGCTGTTAAACTTGCAGGTAACCCGCGGCCTCTTCACCACCAGCTCACTCGGAAAAGTGTCTTACGAAATGGAGGTCAATGGTGTGCTGCGAAAACCGAAACTAATGCGGGAAATACCCGGGAATGTGATTTCAGCAAACCCAACCCTTTCTTGTAAGAAGTATACTGTCCCCAGCCGGACTTGCTCCGGCATTTGTTCCAGGGACATTGTCTAAAGTCCATCTTCCAGTTTTTATTTTAGTTTTCTTCGTCAACGTCAATTAATATTGTGGACGGACATCGCAAATATTTGAATTCATAACGATCACAAAATAATCATTTCCACATTCTGAGCGTTGTTTTGGATTGCACCGATGATCTGTACTGGCAAGGAAACTTGTTTGAGAGGCCAGAAATAGGAAGATTGTGCAGCTAAATACGTGGCTAAGGAGTTGGTGTAGGAGGGAGGGCTTCATGTTGCTGGACAATTGGGAAGGTGGGACCTGTTCCGACGGGATGGTTTGCACCTGAACTGGAGGGGGACTAACAGCCTTACGGGAAGGTTTGCTAGTGCTGCTACAGGGGGGGTTAAACTAGATTTGTCGGGGGAGGGGAGCCAGAGTGTTAGAGCAGATAGTGAGGTGGAGGAGGATAAAGGTCATGCGAGATCTGGAAGTATAGTGCATGGAGTAAAGCCGGATCTGGCATATAATGAGGAAATCTGCAGATGCTGGAAATTCAAACAACACACACAAAATGCTGGTGGAATGCAACACTCCAGGCAGCATCTATAGGAAGATGTCCACGTTTCAGGCCGAGACCCTTCGTCAGGATTAAGGTGCATGTACTTCAATGCAAGAAGCATTAGGAACAAAGGTGATGAACTGAGAGCTTGGATACATACTTGGAATTATGATATAGTGGCCATTATAGACTTCGCTGGCACCAGGGCAGGAATGGATTCTCAATATTCCTGGATTTCAGTGATTTTAAAGGGATAGAGAGGGAGAAAATGGGAGGAGTGGGATTACTGTTCATGGATACTATTACAGCTACAAAAGGGTGGGTAAGGTAGCAGGATCCTCTTTTCAGTCAGTATGGGTGGAAGTCAGGAACAGGAAGGGAGCAGTTACTCTGTTGGGAGTATTCTGTAGGCCCCCTGGTAGCAGCAGGGATACCAAGGAGCAGATTGGGGTGCAGATTTTGGAAAGATGCAAAAATAACAGGGTTGTTATCATGGGTGACTTTAACTTCCCTAATAATGATTCGCACCTGATCAGTTCCAATGGTTTGGACATTGTCAAGTGCATCCAGCATGGATTCCTGCCACAGTATGCCTGGAGTGTGTTGATATTAAGGGAGAAGATGTGTTGGAGTTGTTAAAATACATTAGGACGGATAAGTCCACAGGGCCTGACGGAATCTTCCCCAGGCTGCTCCATGAGGTGAGGGAAGAGATTGCTGAGCCTCTGGCTAGGATCTTTATGTCCTCGTTGTTCACAGGAATGGTACCGGAGGAATGAAGGGAGGCGAATGTTGTCCCCTTGTTCAAAAAGGTAGTAGGGATAGTCCGGGTAATTATAGACCAGTGAGCCTTACATCTGTGGTGGGAAAGCTGTTGGAAAAGATTCTTAGAGATAGAATCTATGGGCTTTTAGAGAACATGGACTGATCAAGGACAGTCAGCATGGCTTTGTGAAGGGCAGATCATGTTGTCAGGAACGGAGGCAGGATTGGACCCAAATGCAGGATGCAGATATGGAAGTACTAGGGGTAGGACAGGATGGGGATGCCATGGCATGCAAGGGTTAAGACAGGCGGTGCTGGATCCCAGAGGTCAGGTGAGGCAGGGGGATCCCAGAATTCGGATGAGGCAGGAGGGTCCCAGAGTTCATGGCAGGCAGGAGGGTTCCAGAGTTCGGACGAGGCGGGAGGGTCCCAGAGTTCATGGCAGGCAGGAGGATCCTAGTGTTCAGGCAGGGCAGGACGGTCCCTCATGGCAGGCTGCATGGATCCTGAGCCGGGCTGCCTCCCAAGCGGAAACGCGGCAGCCTGGGCAAGGCGAGGACACCTGGGCAGGTGTGGGGCACAACCCATGGGAAACGAGGGGAGGAAAGGGTAGGAGTCCTTAGGGCGGGCCGCATGGATCCTGGGCAGGGCCCCCTCCCAGGCGGAAACACGGAGGCCTGGGCAAGTCACAGACACTTGGGCAGGTGCGGGGCACAAGCCTTAGGGAGCAATAGGTAGAAAGGGCAGAACCCCCAGCGGGCAGCAGCAGTCCAGCCAGACCTGCTCGAGAAAGGCAATGGGTAGGAAGGTGCAGAACCCCTGCCAGGCAGCGGCAGTCCGGCTGGACCTGCCCGACGGAGGCAAGGGATCAGAAGGAAGCTGGGTCCACAGTGAGCAGCAGGACTACCGTGATACACCGGGTACATTGGTAAAGGCAACCGACAGTGCGGGCAAGGCGAATAAGGCAGAACAGCGGGACCAGTGCACAGGAGAGAAGCAGGGGAACAAGACTAACCAGATAGAACATATACAGAACTGGCCAACAACCAGGGCAGAACAGGATTCAGAGCCAGCAGTCCAGGTATAGAGCAGGTTAAACCGGCTTCAGAGCAGGACGACCCCACAACTAGGCTCAGTCCCCAAGCCCCTTATAAACACCTGCCCCCTTATAGGCAACAGGTGTACCTCCTTAAGCCAAGGTGATCCAATGGGTCCGTGTGACAGGAGGGCTGGCTGCAAGGCCTCGAGTCCAGAGTCCACGGACCGGAGCAAGACCTGGAAGACGGCTCCGGACCGGACCCCAAGACATGCCTAACAAGCCTGCTAGAGTTCTTTGAGGAGGTGACCAGGCATATAGATGAGGGTAGTGCAGTGGATGTGATTTACATGGATTTTAGTAAGGCATTTGACAAGGTACTACACGGTAGGCTTATTCAGAAAGTCAGAAGGCATGGGATCCAGGGAAGTTTGGCCAGGTGGATTCAGAATTGGCCTGCCTGCAGAAAGCAGAAGGCCGTGGTGGAGGGAGTACATTTGGATTAGAGGGTTGTGACTAGTAGTATCCCACAAGGATCGGTTCTGGACTTCTACTTTTCGTGATTTTTATTAACAACCTGGATATAAGGGTAGAAGGGTGGGTTGGCAAGTTTGCAGATGACACAAGAGTTGGTGGTGCTGTGGATAATGGTGAGGATTGTCTAAGATTGCAGAGACATTGATAGGATGCAGAAGTGGGCTGAGAAGTGGCAGATGGAGTGCAACCCGGAGAAGTGTGAGGTGGTACACTTTGGAAGAACAAACTCCAAGGCAGAGTACAAAGTAAATGGCAGGATACTTGGGTGTGGAGGAGCAGAGGGATCTGGGGTTACATGTCCACAGATCCCTGAAGGTTGCCTCACAGGTAGATAGGGTAGTTAAGAAAGCTTATGGAGTGTTAGCTTTCATAAATTGAGGTAAAGAGTTTAAGAGTCTCAGGGTAATGATGCAACTCTATGAAACTCTGGTTAGGCCACACTTGGAATACTGTGTCCAGTTCTGGTCACCTCATTATAGGAAGGATGTGGAAGCATTGGAAAGGGTAGAGAGGAGACTTAACAGGATGCTGCCTGGTTTAGAGAGTATGCAACATGATCATAGATTAAGGGAGCTAGGGCTTTACTCTCTGGAGCGAAGGAGGGTGAGAGGAGACATGAAAGAGGTATACAAGATATTAAGAGAAATAGATTGAGTGGACAGCCAGCGCCCCTTCCCCAGGGCAACACTGCTGAGTACAAGAGGACATGGCTTTAAGGTAAGGGAAGGAAAGTTCAGGGGGGATTTTAGAGGAAGGTTTTTTACTCAGAGAGTGGTTGATGCGTGGAATGCACTGCCTGAGTCAGTGGTGGAGGTAGATACATTAGTGAAATTTAAGAGACTACTAGACAGGTATATGGAGGAATTTAAGGTGGTGGGTTATATGGGAGGCAGGGTTTGAGGGTCGGCACAACATTGTGGGCTGAATGGCCTGTACTGTGTTGTATTGTTCCTTGTTCTTTGTTGTTCTTTGGTTCAGTGAGCCACACACAAACAAACAAAGCTGTAGACTGAACAGGCCTTATATTCACTTCTAGCAAACATTAAGGGAGGGGGCTGGTGGGAGAATCTCTCAAAACTCAAAAGAATAAGATTTTAATTTTAAGTTAGTACAATGAAAGCAGTTGATCAATATCAACAATCAATATACAAGATTAACTCCCCGTTGCTTCTTTATAAGGTATCTCCGGTACCTGATGAAGTGACCACTGAGTGTATTTTTGTGGTCTTTTGCTGCTCCAGCCCATCAGCTTCAAGGTTTGATGTGTTGTGGGATCAGTAGTTCTGTGAACCACTGTTGGAACACATTGTTTATTTGATGTACTGTCGCTTTCCTGTCAGCTTGAACCAGTCTGGCCATTCTCCTCTGACCTCTCTCATTAACAAAGCATTTTCACCCACTAAACTTCTGCTCACTGGATTTTTTTTAGTCAAATTATTTTCTATAAAGTTTTGATGTACATGAAAATCCCAGGGGATCAGCAGTTTCTGAGATACCCAAAGCCACTCCGTCTAGCACCAACAATCATTCCACGCTCAAAGGCACCTAGATCACATCTCTTCTCCATTTTAACGTTCGGTCTGAACAGGACTTTGTATTGCATTGCAGTCACACGATTGGCTGATAAAATATGTACATTAATTAGCGGGTGTACCTAATAAAGGGGTCATTAAGTGTACATCACTGTATTGGGCGTGAACAGATAGTTCAGTATAGTTATATGTTTACGCATCAAAATTGATATCTAGTTTTGTAAATTCAAACACCTTCGTCAAGACAAAGTCAACTGCACCGTATGTGTACCCCTGCATTCTCACATGCTACATCTCAGCAATGTAGGGGATGGACGATGGGGACAGGTCAAGAGAAGTTCTGACCCTTCCTAAATGCTGACATGAACTGCATTTTTTCTTCATTCATTCATTCATTCATTGTTCAGGGCACTCTGTTTTTGTGGATGTTTGCAAAGAAAAAGAATTTCAGGGTATATATTGTATACATATCACTGACATTCAATGTACCTTTTGAAACATATTGAATGAATGTTTCTGTGCCCAGACTTTTAAGAGCATGGAAGCCTATCCCTCCCTAAATCCATCACTATAATATTGGGTACTCCCATGGTTACAATAGAAAAACATGGAAACATTAGACAACCAGCACAATACAGGCTCTTCAGCCCACAAGGCTGTGCTGAACATGTACTTACTTTAGAAACTACCTAGGGTTACCCATAGCGCTCTATTTTTCTAAGCTGCATGTACCTATCCAGGAGTCTCTTAAAAGACTCTATCGTATCCACCTCCACCGCCGTTTCCGGCTGCCCATTCCATGCACTCACCACTCTCTGCGTAAAAAACTTACCCCTGACATCTTCACTGTACCAACTTCCAAGCACCTTTAAACTGTGCCCTTTCATGCTAGTCATTTCAGCCTTGGGATAAAGCCTCTGACTATCCACATGATCAATGCCTCTCATCATCTTATACACCTCTATCAGGTCACTTCTCATCCTCTCTCATTCCAAAGGAGTAAAGCAAAACAGTGGCTTGCCCTAATCAATGATATATGTCAACAAATAAAGTAAGAGAAGGGCACATAAGAAGTCAAATACACGATAAAGCAGAAATACAGTTGACTGAGAGAGCTAGAAAAAGTACTAATAGGGTAAAAAATGAATTTGAAAGAGAGTATAAGGTTATAAAAAAGGGATTTAGCAGAGATGTTAAAACTGCAGGTTTAATGTAAACATAACAAGAGAAAATGATTGGTGAAGGGGAAGTGACATGTATTGGAGACTCGTGAGAAATAATTTGCTTAATAGCCAACAGAAGGTAGAGGAACAGATATGTAGGCAGATTATGGAAATACCTAAAAACAACACGGTTGTTGTAGAGGGTAATTTTAACTTCCTCAATATTGACGGACTTCCTCAGCATAAAAAGTCTTGAACAGAGGAGAAATAGTAAGTTTCATCTAGGACGATTTCTTGAAACATTATGTGGATAGTTTAACTACAGGAGGGGATTTATATTGGGAAGCTAGCATGACCAGGTGACTGACATTTAAGTGGGAAAGCTTAATGTATTTGTTTGTTTGTCTGTTTGTTTGTTTATTTATTCATTGAGGTACAGCATGAAGAAGATTGGCTACCAGCCAGGAGGCAAAAAGGGGGATAAAAAAGAAGCCTTTTCTGATTGGCTGCCATTGATTAGTGGTGGTCTGCAATATTTGGTTTTGGGACTGCTTTTTATCACAATATATGTCAATGATGTAGATGATGGACTCGATGGGTTTGTGGCCAAGTGATGATACAAAGGTAGGTGGAGGGGAAGGGTATGTTGAGGAAGTAGGGAGTCTGCAGATGAACTTGTACAGGTTAGGAGAATGGGTGAAGAAGTGGCAAATGGAGTACAGTGTAGGGAATGGTATTTTCGTACATTTTAGTGGAAGGAATAAAGCTGTAGACTATTTTCTAAACAGAAAAAATTCAGAAAGCTGAGGTGCAAAGAGACTTGGGAGTCCTTGTGCAGGATTCCCTAAAGGTTAACCTGTTGCTCAAGTTGGTAGTAAGGAAGGCAAATTAAATTTCAGGAGGATGAGAATAAAAACAAGGATATAATGCTGAAACCGTTTAAGGCATTGGTCAGACTGCATTTGGAGCATTGTGAGCAGTTTTGTGTCTCTTACCTAAGAAAGGATAAGCTGGTATTGGAGAGGGTTCATGAGAATGCTCCTGGAATGAAAGGGTTAATGGCTCTGGCCACCAGGGAGAATCTTTCTTCTCCCCCTTCCATCAGGCAAAAGATTTTTAAAAAAGCCTGAAAGCACTTACTACCAGGCTCAAGGACAACTTCCATCCTGCTGTTACAAGGCATGTTTCCCCAGTATGATAAGATGGACCCTTGACCTCACAGTCTGCCTCATTATGACTTTGCATCTTGTAGTCTACCAGCACTGCACTGTCTCTGTAACACTTTTAAGCATGCTGTTACTGTTTTACATTGTAAAACCTTGATGCACTTCTGTAATCAACTGATCTGTATGAATTTTGTGGAAGGCAAATTTTTCACTGTACCTTGGTACACATGATAATAGTAAACTGATTCCAATTCTAATTCTTCTCTATCGTATGCTAACCAGACCTTCAAACAAAATTCCAGGTGCTGACTTACCCGCCATTCTATACCAGTGTACACATCATTAACCTTACATGACACATATTATGGTAGATGACTATTGCCCGGATTGTCTGTGTACCTACTTGCCCACTTTCTATACTGTATACCTGAACTGCTGCCTTAATCATCAACCCCTAACAGCCCTAACACACTGTAAGCATTGAATGAGACAATTCTTGGTATTGTGCCCTGGGCTTCCACATCTGTTAAGAGTCTAAGCTTATATGGATTGTAGGATGGGTCTGAACATGGATTTTGGAATCATGAAATAGCTTTCACATTAATTTTCTAACTGAAAAACCTGCCATTACAATAAAATCATTCTGAATACAGTCTGAAATTTGGAGTTTTTTTATTTTAAAAGTTAATTATTAAAGATTTATTACATTTCCACAATGTTAAGTAATCAAACAGAAAGGTTTTATTTTTCTTATTGACTTAAGCTGTTCTGTGCCTTGATTATAATCTTCAGAAAGTCAGGCTTCATCTTGTCTGCATCTTGGAAAATTCTCTTAAATTTTTCAGTTGATAACTTTCAGTTCAGATTCCAGTTCTTTTATTTGGATGCAGAAAGTATAGCATGATTAGCTCATTAAACTGTGAGTTATCGACATAGGAATCTGGTGAAAATATATTGACAATACTGATTTTGCTAATTCACATGAATAATTATGTTGATTGACAAGAGTAGATTGATGACAGAATCTGGCTCTTTTTTTGGAGAATTAACTTGATACACATATTCAATTTTCTTTGTCATCTGTTGGAGAAAAAATAACTCATCAGTTGAAGGATGGAGCTAAAGTAACCTCAGAGGAAACTAATACTTTGCATTTAAAGAGTACATGAAAGAGAGACAATAGACAATAGGTGCAGGAGTAGGCCATTCAGCCCTTTGAGCCAGAACCGCCATTCAATGTGATCATGGCTGATCATCCACAATCAGTACCCCATTCCTGCCTTCTCCCCATATCCCTTCACTCTGCAATCTTTAAGAGCTCTATCTAACTCTTTCTTGAAAGCATCCAGAGAATTGGCATCCACTGCCTTCTGAGGCAGAGCATTCCATAGAACCACAACTCTGGGTGAAAAAGTTTTTCCTCAAGTGTGGTTAGTGAGATCAGAGAGTGGTACGCAAATATTCTAGATCAGGGATGGCCAACCTATGGAGCCTCTGCCAAAAGTGGCGCATTGGCTGATTAGAAGTGCCGCAATGAACAGTGGGAAAATAAGTTCTTATTTATAGCGTGTCCATCAGGAAAACCGTTGTGCATTGTTTGTGAAAACATTTTCTCACACCATAGAATACATGATCTTAATAGACACAATAAAACACAACATCAGACTGAAATAGAAGGGAAACTGAAGCTACTACTTGAGTTTGAGTTACGGAAAGTATATGTGATTAAGAAAAAGAAAGAAATCAAAAGAAGATAAAATATATTAAAAGTCTCATTAAGGTAAGTAATGTTTATCTTGTTTTTTATACTAAATGAATACATCATGTAAAAATGCTAAGTATGTCTATATTAACATATTTTTACAAGAATTGAATGGGGGTATAAGAGTTGTATAGTGTGTGTGGCCAAATGGTTAAGGCATTGGACTAGCGATCTGAAGGTCATGAGTTTGAGCCCCACCAAAGCGATATGTTGTGTCCTTGAGCAAGGCACTTAACCACACATTGCTCCAGTCCACCCAGCTGAAAATGGGTACCGGCAAAATGCTGGGGGTTAACCTCGTGATAGACTGGCGTCCCCCCCTGGGGGGGGGGAGGAATTCTCGTACTCTCAGTCACCTCATGCCATGGAAACCGGCATAAGCACTGGCTTGATGAGCATATAAGTCTCAGTACAAGAGTTGTATGGCAAATCAGAACTCGTGCATGAAAAAATAAACGCATGGAATGTAAAAGGTTGGCCACCCCTGTTCTAGATCATGTTGATACTAAACAGCAGGAGGAATTGGAGAAGCTGAAGAATATTATGCTGAATAAATCCTCAGAGCTTGATGTGATCTATCCCAAGTTACCGGGAGAGGCAAGACAGGAAATTGCTGATTGACAGAGATCTTTATATCCTCTATATTGACAGGCCCCTGGGGAATGGAGAATAGTCAATACTGTTCCTCTAGTTCTGAGACAAACCAGCAAATTAGAGACCTGTGAGCCTTACACAAAATTATTGGAGAGAATTGTTATGGATAGGATCAAATCGCATCTGGAAAGACCATAAAGCACAGGAGCAGAATTAGGCCAATTAGCACATCGAGTCTTCTCCATCATTCCATCCTTTGGAGGAGGACATATATCACAAACTTTATTGTGCTTTTTGAAGTAATTGATAATGGCAAGGCAGTAAATGCTATAGTAAAGCTGTGGATAAGATTACTTGTGGTAGGTTAATCCAGAATACTAAGGCCCAGCAGATCCATGGAGACTTGATAGGTTGGATGCAAAATTGGATGTGCCGTAATTATGCAGGGGAGTTACTCTGGCTGGAGGTCTGTGGCCAGTGACGCTCCACAAGGGTCAATGCTGGGACCTCTATTATTTGTGATTTATATAAATGATTTGGATGGAAATAAGTGGTTGATGAATAAGTTTGTATGCAATGCAGAAACTGGGGGAGTTGTGAATAATGCGGAAGGAATCAATAGGATATACACCAATTGGAAATACGGGCAGAGAAATTGCAGATGGATTTTAATCTGAATACGTTTGAGGTGTTGTACTTTGGGAGGTCAAATGCACGGGATTTGATCAGTAAATAGCAGGAAGTGAGGAGCATTATTGTACTTAGGGATATTGAGGAAGAAGTCAATAGCTCATTGAAAGTAGCAACACAAGTTACTAAGGTGGTAAGGATGGGATTTGGCAGACATGTTTTCAGCTTTTGGGCTGCTGAGTATAAGCACTGGGAAGTCATGTTGCAGTTGTATTATACTTTGGTAAGGCCACATTTCGAGTACTGTTAGCAGTTCATGTTGCTGTATTATAGAAAGGACGTGAAGGCTTTGAAGAAGGTCTGCTAATATATTTCCTGAATTAAAGAGTATTCACTGTAAGGAGAAGTTGGACAAACATGGATTATTTTGCCTAAGCACAAGAGGCTGAGGGGTGACCAGATAGAAGCATCGTACATTATGAGAGGCACAGATATATTGGATAGAATCTTGTTGCAGGTGGAAATATCAAATACGAAACGGCGTATCTTTAAGGTGAGACAGAAAAATTTAAAGGAGATTTTCAAAGAATACACACAAAATGCTGGTAGATCGCAGCAGGCCAGGCTGCATCTATAGGAAGAAGTATAGTCGACATTTCAGGCCGAGACCCTTTGTCAGGACTAACTGAAAGAAAAGATAGTAAAATATTTGAGAGGGGGAGGGGGGAAATCCGAAGTGATAGGAGAAGACAGGAGGGGGAGGGATGAAGCTAAGTGCTGGAAAGTTGATTGGCAAAAGGGATACACAGCTGGAGAAGGGAGAGGATCATGGGATGGGAGGCCTAGGGAGAAAGAAAGGGGGAGGGGAGCACTAGGGCGAGATGGAGAGCAGGCAAGGAGTGATTGTGAGAGGGACAGAGAGAGAGAAAAATAAGGCTTTTTTAAGCACTGTGTGTGAAGGAACTTGGTACAAACAGAATGTCAATGTTCAAGAGGCATTTATACAGTCACATAAACAGACAGGAACTGGAGGGGTATAGCCCATGTGCAGGCTGATTGAAATACTTTGTTCTCATTATGACCATTGTAGGACAAAGTGCCTGATCCCACACTATATGCTTCTATGCTCTAATTAAAGGTAAAATAACTCTTCCTTTTAGAAATTGTAAAGATATTCTTAAAAGTTACATACCTACAAAATTTACCAGCATTGATGCAGATTGTTTCCTGATGTATGCTTTTAAGAAAATGGCAACATTAATATTTCAAGTTAAAATAGTATTATATTCAATCTGAAAAGATGTTTCTTGAAACAACTTTACATGATTTAATACTTAACCATGAACCATATCACACTTTGTTTGCTGCTGAACTTCTCTTTCTTTTTTAACCCTAAAATGTTCTCAGTGGGCAAATTCAAGGCTAATGCACTTTGATATGAATAAAGTTTCTGAAAACTGACAGGCAGATTATTGCTTATCTACTTATGTCTATTTCTGACACCTCCCTCCCCTTTCTTGATCTTTCTGTCTCTGTCTCTGGAGATGGCTTATCTACTGATGTCTACTATAAGCCTACGGACTCTCACAAGTACCTGGACTATTCCTCTTCTCTCTCTGTCTCTTGCAAAAATGCCATCCCCTTCTTGCAATTCCTCCACCTCCACCTCATCTGCTCTCAGGATGAGACTTTCCATTCCAGGACGAAGGAGATGTCTTGCTTTTCTAAAGAAAGGGGCTTCCCTACCTCCACCATCAACTCTGCTCTCAAATGCATCTCTCCCATTTCATGCACATCTGCTCTCACCCCATCTTCCTGCCACTCCACTAGGGATGGGGTTCCCCTTGTCCTCACCTACCACCCCACCAGCCTCCAGGTCCAACATATAATTCTCCGTAACTTCTGCCACTTCGAACGGGATCCCGCCACCAAGCACAACTTTCCTTCCCCCCCCCGTCTTTCTGCTTTCCACAGGGATCGCTCCCTATGTGACTCCCTTGTCCATTCGTCCCCCCCATCCCTTCCCACCAATCTTCCTCCCGGCATTTATCCTTGTAAGCGGAACAAGTTCTACACCTGCCCTTACACTTCCTCCCTCACCACCATTCAGGGCCCCAGACAGTCCTTCCAGGTGAGGAGATACTTCACCTCTGAGTTGGCTGGTGTGGTATACTGGGTCCAGTGCTCCCGGTGCGGACTTCTATATAGTGGTGAGAGCCAACGCAGACTGGGAGACCGTTTCACTGGAGTCTGTGGCTACAGGTTGGGAACCCCTGGCTTAGAAGGATCAAGAGGAAAGGGAAGGCAGGAATACTGAAGTGAATGATCATCCATGATCATGTTAAATGGTGACGCAAGCTCAACTGTCTGGATGGCATATTTGTCTCCTATGTTTTATGTTTCAAAGTTTTCCTGTTAAATGGGCCAAATTCCATTCAGTCATTACACCTTGCTGATCTGAATAGTTCATTTTTAAGCAATGCCTTGCATTTATTATCCATGCATTTAAGTAGTTTCCTGAACTTGTGTTTCTCTCATTTTATGACCCTGCACCTTGCAGGGAAATTTTTGCTTCCTCCACCCTCGTCTTCTGGTACACAAGTCTGGTCTTTTATTACAAGTTTTATTCTTCCCAGCTTCTTAACCCTCTCTCTTTCTCTCCTTCAAGTACCTCTCAATATCCACCACTTTGGACCAGTTATTTCTTTACATGGAATATTGTCTCCATCTTTAGAACAGTGTCAGATTTCATTATAATTCTGTCCATGTTGAGAAGTTTTGCTGTTAAGTTGCTTATATTGTGTAGTGAATATGTGATGGTATTGAGAGAGAACAGTACTGATGGCCAACAATGGCCACTTTTACATTATATTGCTTATGATTGATGCTCTTTAGTCTCTTTTATGAAAAATGGTCACTCAGTTAAGTGTGGTGGGTGCTGCAGTCTTACCCTAGCTAAAGTTGGAATGGAGAAAGACAGATTGGTAAAAGTGTGAATGGGTCTTTATTGAATGGAATGGAGAACAGAATCTTCAAAAACTGCTATGTAACACCAGTGTTAGAGTCTTTGAAGTAGCATAGTCTAACTTGGGACAATCAGTGTAGCTTTGTGAAGAGGAGGTAATGCCTCATGAACCTGAGTGACTTTTTTGAGAAAGTGACAAAACAAATTGATGAAGATGGAGTGATGGATTTGGTGTTTATAGATTTAGTAAGGTACCAAAAAAGGTTCCCCATGGTAGGCTCTTTCAGAAAAGCAAGGAAGGAAGTGATCTAGGAAAACTTGCCTGTATGGATTCTGAATTGGCTTCCCTATAAAAGTCAGATGGTGGTTGTAGATGGATCGTCCTCTGCCTGCTGACTGGTAACAAGTGGAATTCCCGGGGACCTGTTTAGGGACCCCTGCTCTTTGTGATTTTTATAGATGTCTTGGATGAGGAAATAGAAGGGTGGGTTAGTAAATTTTCAAATTACACATTGATTGGTGGTGTTGTGGATAGTGTAGAAGGTTGTCGTAGATTACAATGGGACAATGACAGAATATTGGGCTTGACTGATGGACTGAGATGTGGGAGATGGAATTCAATTAGAAATATGTCAAGTGATTCACTTGGGAAGGTCAAACTTGAAGGCAAGGTACAGTGCTAATGGCAGGACTTTTAACAGTGTTAAGGATCAGAGGGATCTAGGGGTGCACATGCATAGATCCTTTAGAGTTATCATGCAAGTTGATAGGGTGGTCAAGGTGTGTGTTGTGTTGGCCTTCATTATTTGGAGGATTGATTTCATGAACCACAGGGTAATGTTTCAGTTCCATAAATCTCTGGTTAGACCACACAGAGTATTGTGTTCAGTCTGGTTGTCTTGTCTCAGGAAGGAAATGGAAGCTTTAGAGAGGGTGCAGAGGATGCTGATTACACTAAAGTGCAGGTCTTATAAGGAAAAGTTGAGCAAGCTAGGACTTTTCACTTTGGAGTAAAGAAGAATGAGAGGCAACTTTATTCATGAGAATGAGTGTCAGCAACTCTAAATCCTCAGTGTTATCATTTCAGAGGACCTGTCCTTCACCATCATGTAAATACAATTACAAAGAAAGCACAGCAGTACCTCTGTTTCCTTACGATTTCTCTGTACTGTTCCACGACCTATGGAGAACTTTAAAGGACTCTTCATCTCTTGTTCTCGACTTTATGTAATTATTTATTTCATTTCTGTTTGCACAGTTTTTGTCTTTTGCACGTTGGCTGTTTGCCCACCTTGTTGGATATGGTGTTTCATTGATTCTGTTTTGTTTCTTGGATTTACTGTGTATGCCCGGAAGAAAATGATCTCAGGGGTGTACATGAGACATATGTGTACTTTGATAATAAATTTACTTTGAACTTGGTAGAAGTATATAAGATAAGAGGTGTAGATCGAGTAGACAGCTGGCATCTTTTTCCCAAGGCAGCAATGGCTAATATGAGACGAATACTTTTTAAGTGATAGTAGGAATTTGTAGGTGGTTGTCTGTTGGTGGTAGGTTTTATTTACACACAAAGTGGTAAATGTATGGAACAAACACACTGCCAGGGATGGTGGTAGAGGCAGATACATTTGATAAGTTAAAGAGACTCTTAGATGTCCATTGCATGAAAGAAAAATAGAGAGCTATGTGGGAGGGAAGAGTTAGATTGATCTTGGGGTAGGCTGAAAAGTGAACACAACATCATGGGCCAAATGGCCTGTATTGTGCTGTAGTGTTCGATGTTCTATGTTCTTCCCTTTCACTGACCAGAATTAATACTCTACCTTTAGAAAATTTCTTCCTGCAGTAAAAAGCTGCTGTGCACAGCAGTATTAAGTACACCAAGGGGAGAATACCAACAACACGTGTTCTATCACCAGCCAATGGTTGCCGAGAAGTTGCTTCAAATTTGAGACAATCCAATTCTGAAATGGAAAATAATTAAATTGTCTGAAAATGTAGAATTTACATTCTGTAGCACAAAAATGTAAACTTAATATTTAATTTTGTAATTGACTTTGTACAATATCAATTCATGAGATAACTGCACTGAGACAAGTAAACTGTCTAGGATACATAGGTTACATTGAATTGGGACTTTTAGACAAGCCAAATACGCTCATGCTCAGCTGCAACTTGTGCACATTATTGCAAATGATTCTTTGAGGCACAGGAAACATGAACCATATTAATGGAAATTCAACTTGATGGGAATTTCAACTTTGGAGGGTTTCAAAGTAATTATAAATTTAAAAAGAACTAAATCATGGAACACTGCTATCAAAAAGGTCCTCACAAGTCCAGAGTATAGACAGGATAGGGACACCTGGAAGATGCATCAGATCTGATCCACAACATTCTAAAGAGGGAAGGTGAGCAGCCAGAAGTCTTGGTACCTGTTTGCACCAATAACATAGGAAGGAAAAGAGAGAATGTCCTTAAGAGAGGATTTAGTGAGCTAGGTAGAAAGCAGAAAACTGTCCAGGTTTTCACATGATAGCAAGATAGGTGGAGCGGCTGGTAGTGGTGTGGAAGAAGGGAGGTTGCAGTAGGATTTAGCCAGATTAGGAGAATGAGCTTAGATGTTGTAATCAGAATACAGTCTCAGGAAGTACAAGGTTATGCTCTTTGGTAAAAGGAACAAAAGCACCGACTATTTTCTAAACAGGAAGAAAACTCAAAAATCCAAGGTGCAAAGGGAATTGGGAGAGCTCAAACAGCAGTCCCTAAAGATTAATTTGCAGGTTAAGTTTGTGGTGAGGAAGGCAAATGCAACATTAGCATTCATTTCCAGACGACTAGAATATAAGAGCAAGGATGTAATGCTGATCATTTATAAGGCACTGGTGAGGCCTCACTTGGAAAATTGTGAGCAGTTTTGAGCTCCTTATACAAGAGTCGATGTGTTGACATTGAAGAGGGTTCCAAGGATGCTCATGAGAATGTTTCCAGGAATGATCAGGTTATCCTATGAGGAGTGATTGTTGGCTCTGTGCCTGTACTCACTGGAATTTAGAAGAATTGGGGTGATCTCATTGAAACCTATCAAATGTTGACAAGCCTAGATAGAGTGGCTGTAGAGTATATGCTTCCTATAGTGGTGAGTCTATGACCAGAGACCCAGCCTCAGACTAGTGGGATGTCCATTTAGAATGGTTGTTGAATCTGGGCAATTCATTGCCACAGGTGGCTGTGGAAGCCAGATCATTGGGTGTATTTCAGGCAGAAGTTGATAAGCTCTTCATTAGTCAGGGCATGAAAGGTTATGGGGAGAATGCAGGAGAACAGTGCTGAGAAGGAAATGGATCAGCCATGGTGAAATGGTGGAGCAGACTTGATGGGCAGAATGGCTTAATTCTGCTACTACATCTTATTGTCTCATGGTCTTATAGAACATTCAAGATAGTGGGTACTTAACAGCCAATTTAAGATCCATAGCTAGGCAAGATTTTAGGTCAGCTCCCTGCAGTAGTTTCTATTTTAACATTAAACTGAGGAGTGTTTCCTGGAACACAAGTGGAGCAGAAATAATGCAAACATTTTAAATATGATTACAAAATAAGAACAAAACTCCTATTAAAATTATTCCACATGTTATAAGGAATACAAAATATAATTATATGGAGTAAATCATGCAGATGTACACTCAGTGGCCATTTCACTAGAAACTGTACACCTGCTGTACACCGGACTGTGGAATGACTGTTGGTGTCAGATGGGGTGGTTTGAGTATCTCTGAAACTGCTGATCTGGCATTTTCATGCACAGCAGTCTCTAGAGTTTGAAGAGGATTGTGCAAGAAAACAAAGCACATCCATTGAGTGGCAGTTTTGCAGGTGAAAAACCCTTATTAATGATAGAGGCTAGAGGAGAACGTCCTGAAGGTCCCGAAATTCCAGACTGGTTCAACCTGACAGGAAGGCGGCAGGAACTCAAATAATCTAATGTTACAACAGTGGTGTGCAGAAGAGCATCTCTGAATGTACAACACGTCAAACCTTAAAGTGGATGGGCTACAACAGGTGAAGACCATAAACATACACTCATTGAATGTGCATAATCTGGTAGTTTAGGACAATGCAGAACTGAAAGGAGTTACAATTGTTGGGTTCACTATTTCTGCCCACTAAAAATATGATTTTTGAAGTATGATTCAAAAACCCACTATAGTGAATCACTCAAGGGAGTTTCATGATCTATGACATTCTTGATCATTTATTTAGTTCAAACCGATCATCAAGTTCCATTAAGCACCTTCATGCTTCCCAACTTTCTTCCTCTATCCAGCTTCAGATCTTGTCTTGATATCCACAGTTTCTACACACCTCTAGTCACAGCCATTAGGGTCTTCTATTTCCTCTCCTCACCACATTATTTGATCATTATCAAATTGGCGTGCAGATGGGCTTGCTTTACTCAAGACAACTGCCATATACTCCAAGTTGCAATGTTGATTAAATGTCAGTGGTGAATAAATACGTGTTTCTTTTCATTAAATCACTGAAATTGTTACAGCATACATGGAGGCCTTGTATTTTATAAACAGAGAATTCACAATAGAGGCTCAGAAGTTGCAGTTCTTGCATTTAATGATAAATAAGATTCAAAGTTACCTTTAGATATACAATCATTTCCAATGCAAACAGAACAAGTATAGTTTATAGAGCACCAGTCATCAACTACTGGAATGCAGCTGGTGATGTTGTACAATTCACCTGGTCGTACATTGTCAACACTATTAGGCAAGATGGTTTCGTTTTCAGTCTTCCAATAAAGTTGTGCCAGTGGATATCCAACTGTTGTGCACACAAGAAATGTTTTGCCATTTTCTTCTTTTTTGCTGATGGGTGGCCCAGTATATGGAGCTGAAAGACATGCTTTACATGTGACCATAGCATCAGATGCACAATGTCTAATAGGATTAGCACTAATATCCATATTAACATTATGAATGCCATTTTCCAGCTTTCTTTATTGAACAGCTTACATTCATATAACTCACTACATAATTCAAATCTGAAACTATTTGACTAATCAAACTATTAGGGTAGAGACAGATTAAAGCTGGAATTTAATGAGATACGAGGTAGGAGTTATTCGTTACTTAGTCCAAGTGGTCTATAAATAAATCCAGGAAAACAAATTGTGGATCTTCAACTAATAGAGCCTCAAAGTCAAAGATCCAAAGTACATACTTAGAGTAGTATGATTTCTTGCCAAATATATTTCGCAAGCATTACTGACAATTGCGTTTACTGTGTACAAATACACCATTAAAGGTAGTAAATCTTCCTTTTATGTCCCAATAACCTTAGGAGATTAGTAATGCACTGGGGCAGAAATTACAAGTGTTGTAGCTTGCACCTTTATTGTCATCATTTTAAATGACTAAATGAATATATTACTTTCTCTTACCTTCTTCAAATATCAGAAAACCTATCTACTTTGTATACTATTCACACAGGATTTTTTTTGTAGACCACAATGGTCTACAATTTATGAATCTGATGTCTACCTTCATTAGAAACTTATATATTCTCAAATATAAATTATGCATTTAATCCACAAACTGAAAATCATTTATTTTATTCATGGACATTTATTCAGTGTTTGATGGAAAAGAGCCTACTCAAGATGGTAGAATTCAAAACAATTTGTTGCAGTGATATGACTTCCAATGACAACATAAATTCAGCCATTCTTCCCTGTCAAAATATAACTATCAATATTGCATATGTCAGACTAACTCACAAATCAAGACACTTTAAGAGATACAGTATTAACTGCAATTTTTTACCAACTAGATGTAACCAATATTCATAAAGAAAATTTAGAAGCAGAGAAAATGCTATGGTACCCACCTCTAATTATCAAATGGATGGATTCAGTAGCATGTCCATGATCTGTTTCCACAAAGAATTGATATGTTCCATTATCAGATGCTTGTATTTTCTGGATTATCAGGGACACATTCTGTGAATCTTGATGACGTAATTTAATTCGACCCTGAACTCCACTGTCATTTTTATTTGAGTTAAATTTATATACGATTTTATCATTCGATCCATTTGCATGTAGCTTTATTAGAGTGAATGTTTTCATCCCTGCTGCTTCCATACTGCATGGTAGTTCAGCGTCCTTGTTACATATTCCTATTACTGACTCCACACAATCCAGCTTCACAAATGCTAGAAATCATTAATTTCCAATAACTTCAGTCACAAGTTTAACAATCAATGTTGAATGAGCTATTTATTGAAAGGCTTTCAGTACTTACGTTCTACATAGTGCATGCTCAGATACACGATCAAATAAAAAAAGTTCAAACATAACCCCATTTCTGTCACTTGATTCACCTGCAGATAATACAGATAAACAGTTAAAATCACAGGGATCTTATAAAATCCATTCCACTTCTGTATCATAAATCAGTATTGTCTGAAATTTACTTGTTCTTTGGTCATGAAAATGAAAGTGAATAGAATTTCATGTTTCAAAAATATATTAATTAGATCATGTACAATAATTTAACAGTAAAATCACCACTCCTCTACATAATCTTAGTGCCTCTTTTATATGACTTTCCTTCTGCAGGTGTCTCTATGAGATGATCCCTTTGTGGCTTGGGAAGAATGCTTATTTTCAGCAAAAGTGGACAGAGAACATATAATTGCAAATTTCACCATCTCAGCCAGAGCAGCAACATTCATGGCTGGCTGAACTACAGGCAGCAGTGAGGTGGAGTGAAGCAGATGTGGCTAAAAACTATGGCTAAATTCCTGGAGTATGAATACGGACGCCTCTACATAATAATTTAAAACCTGATAGTATGCTGATTTTTTTTTCTGAAAAGCAGTGGAATACTAGGTTTGATCAGAAAAAATATGGCAGGTATAGAAATCTACAATCAAAAGAAATATTTGAGAAAAATAGAAGATTTATGCGAGTATGTAAAAAGAAATTAAGAGGACAAAAATGAGGCTATGAAATATTCTTAGCATACAAAATTAAGCAGAATCTTAATGTCCTTCTGTAAGTCACAAGGTCACAAGGCTGGGGTCCAAATGGTAATTCATGCATGCAACCAAGAGGGCAATATTCTAAATAAATACTTATAATCTTTGTTCACCAAGGACAAGGATGTGGAGCCTAGCAAGTTTGAGGTGAGATACGTTGCTTGGGAGCATATAGGTATTAAAAATGTGGAGGTGTTGAATTCCTTGAAACATGTAAGGGTGGATAAATTTCCAGAACCGTATGAGATCTGTCTTGGAATGATTTGAGAAATAAAGGACAAGATTGCTGGGGCACAAATGGAGATTTCTGCATCTTTATTAGCCATAGGCTCGATGTCAGAAGATTTATGTATAGCTAGCACTGTTCCTATGTTTAAGAAGTGCAGAGACAAGTCAGATAGCTACATGCCAGTGGTAAGAAAATCACTGGAGAAAATACTGGCACAGCATTTATATACAGTTGGAGAAGCAGGGACTGGTTAGAAATACTCACCATGGCATCGTGAGAGGGTAAACACTGTCCTAGTAATTTGATTGGGATTTTAGGAGGTAGCAAAGGAGGTCAATGAAGGTAGGGTGAGAGATATATGTCTGTATCTACCTTAGCTGGATGCTTGACAAGATCCTGCTTAAGTAAACTGGTGTCGAAGTTAAGCTATTTCAGATTCAAGCCGAGCTGGCTAATTGGATCGAAAAGTGGCGAAATGGAACAACACAGACTGGAGTGATGGGAGCATGTTTTTCTGACGGGATGTTTGTGGCCATAAAGATATCATGGGTATCTGTGTTGGAAGCTTTGCTTATAGTCCATATCATTGACTTGTTTGTGAACATACGAGGTATGATTTGTAAGGTTGCAGATGGCATTAAAATTGACAGTGTTGCGTATAGCAAGGAGGTTACCTAAGCCTACAGAAGGATATAGTTCAGGTGGAATGTTGAGGCAGAGCTTTGGAAAATGGAATTTAATTCCAGACAGTGCAAGGTGATACACTTTGGGACGTGACATGTTGGTAGGATATATGCAGTAAATAATAGGACACTGAGTGAACAGAGAGACTTGGGGATACAAGAGGAGATAGATAATAGGCATAGGTGAGACAGACAAACTCTTTTTTCCCCCAGGATAGCAATGTCAAGTACTGGAGAAAGTGCATTTAATATGAGAAAGGGAAGGTTTAAAGGAGATGTGCTAGCCATTTTTTAAAAGAAAGTTTATGGAAAGTGTCTGGACTGAGCTGCCTGGGTTCATAGCAGAAGCAGATATGGTAATGTTTAAGAGTTCATTAGACAGGCACATGGATATGTGGACAATAAAGAGATATGGGTTGTATACAGACATGCTGGGAGGTTTGATTCATTTCAGCATCAGCAGATATCATGTGCTGAAAGTCCTGCTCCCATGCTGTACTGTTCTATGCTTTGTGTAAGAGTGAATTCTTGATGTTGCAACTGGACAAAACACTGGTTAAGCCACACTTGGAATATTTTGTGTAGTTATTTTCACCACAGTGCAGGAAAGATGTGACTACATTGGGAAGAGTGCAGAAGAGATTTATCAAAACGTTGTCTGGGTTGCAGGACTTCAGTTTGGGGAAAGACTCAATAGATTGATCTTTTATCCCTAGAGGAAAGGAGGCTAAAGGATGAGGTCTTTTTTGCATGAGAGCATAGAATTAAGATCAGGAGAACAGTTTTTAAAAAATGAATCTGAGGGGTAAGTTTCTCTTACATTGAGAGTGGTTGATATCTAGAATGTGTCACCAGAAAAGATGGTGCAATCAGATACAATTACTACGCTTAGCAGACATGTAAACAGATGAGGCAAAGAAGGATACAGTCATGATGCAGACAAATGAAATAAGTTTTTTTGAATAAATAGATGAGCATCGATGTGTTGGCTGAAAGGCAAGTTTCTGTACTGTACAACTCTATGACTCCACGTCAACAAAACTGGAATTATTTTACAGTTATACAAACTTGTGGTCAGAATGAACAAATCATTGCATTCATTGCAGGGTGCCACAATTTAGTAAGCAAATACTGCCTTTGAAGGTGGGGTGTTGGGGTAGAGGGGTAAGTGGCTATATAACAAGTAACACCAGTCTGTATTACCTTATTAAAATTCCTCTGAGTATTGATAATTAAGTGGAGATTTAATAGCAGTATTTAAAATGAGGAAAGCCTTTGACAGCATAGTCTGAAATGAACTTATTTGGTGGGAATTTTTGAAACACCAACTTTAAAGTAAAACATGGGCCAGAAAGCATTTCTCATTCAAGCATGGAGATAATGTAGAATTCTCTATCCAGAGAATTTCTGAAGCTAGTTCAGATGGCCATTTCAAAATTCCAAGAAGCAGAGAATACAACAGCTAGAACTATATAAAAGATCTGAAGGATCTTTGATGAGTGTAGTTCTAGAGACAGGAAGTGAGAAGGGTAAAATGAGTAAAAGGATTGTCAATAGCCCTGCAATAAGCAAAGTTCCTTGAATAGAAAATTGATAGCACAATATCTAGAGCATGCTTGTTTTTATTTCCTGACCCAGGTACCAGAGTGGTTGGTTCTCAGTGGAGAGATGCTATCACACTATTTGCTCTCAAATCTCCAATGCTGACCTTTATTGCAGATCCAAATTGACTGCACTCTGTCATGGGGAAATTATTTGACTACCTTTATTAGTCCTGAACCATTGACTCCTCACGCTAAGGGCGGTGATACCAGTTTCCCATCCCGAGAAATCTTCATCCTGCAATTATCATCCTCATCAAACTCCATAGGGGATCTACAGTATATTTTTCTATGACATTACCCATATTGCTTCTGTACTCTCAGACTGATCATTCCACCAAACCTCTCCAACAAAACCCACCTCCAGGTACCAATTCCTCTATCTGGGGTAGAGAGACCAGAATTATACATAATATTTCAGTGCACTTCCTCAGGGTCCTTAGTATTTCCAGTGAGATAGATGTATCCCTGAATTACGAAGAAACCACAGCTGTGCCTCTACTTCCTGAGGAGTTTTGTAAAGATTCAGCATGACATCTAAAACTTTGTCATCGATAGACATGTGGTCGATGGTATGTGGACTGGCTGCAGCACAGCCTATATGGAACATCAATGCCTTTGAATAGAGAATCCTATGAAGAATAATGGATACAGCCCAGTACATCATGCGTAAAGCCCTCCCAACCACTGAGCAATCTACATGGAGCATTGTTGCAGGAAAGTAGCATCCATCATCAGGGATCCCCACCACCCAAGTCATGCGCCCTTCTCACTGCTGCCTTCAGGAAGGAGGTACAGGAGCCTTAGGGCTCATGGCAGCATGTTCAGGAACAGTTATTACCATTGTTGTATCAAGCTCTTGACTCAAAGAGGATACCTGAATTTAACTTCACTTGCTCCATCACTGAAACCTTCCAACAAACTATGGGCTCACTTTCAAGGACTCTTCATCTCAAGTTCTTGATATTTATTGCTAATTTATATATTATTAATTATTCGGAAACATAGAAAACCTACAGCACAATACAGGCCCTTCGCCCACAAAGTTGTGCCGAACATATCCCTACTTTAGAAATTATTCAGCTTACCTACAGCCCTCTATTTTACTCAGCTCCATGCACTTAACTAAAAGTCTCTCAAAAGACCCTATTGTATCTACTTCCACCACCATTGCTGGCAGCCCATTCCACTCACTCACCATTCTCTGAGTAAAAAAAACTTACCCCTGACATCATCTCTGTACCTACTCCCCAGCACCTTAAACCTGGGTACTCTTTGTGACAACTATTTCAGCCCTGGGAAAAAGCCTTTGAGTATTTACATGATCAATGCCTCTCATTATCTTGTACACCTGTATCAGGTCACTTCTCATCCTCCATCACTCCAAGGAGAAAAGGCCAAGTTCACTCAACCTTTTCTCATAAGGCATGCTCCCCAATCCAGGCAACACCCTGGTATATCTCCGCTGTACCATTTCTATGTTTTCCATATCCTCCCTGTAGTGAGGCGACCAGAACTGAGCACAGTACTCCAAGTGGGGTCTGACCAGGGTCCTATATAGCTGCAACATTACCTCTCGGCAACTAAATTCAATTACACGATTGATGAAGGCCAATACACCATACGCCTTCTTCACCATAGATTTAACATGTGCAGCTTCTTTGAGCGTCCTATGGACTCGGACCCCAAGATCCCCCTGATCCTCCACACACCAAGAGTCCTACCATTAATACTATATTCTGACATCATATTTGATCTACCAAAATGATCCACTTCACACTTATCTGGGCTGAGCTCTATCTGCCACTTCTCAGCCAAGTTTTGCATCCTATCAGTGTCCTGTTGTAACCTCTGACAGCCTTCCACACTATCCACAACACCTCCAACCTTTGTGTCATCAGCAAACTTACTAACCCATCACTCCACTTCCTCATCCAGGTAATTTATAAAAATCATGAAGAGTTGGCGTCCCGGAACAGATCCCCGAGGCTCTCCACAGGTGACCGACCTCCATGCAGAATATGACTGGTCTACAACCACTGTTTTCCTTCTGTGGACAAACCAGTTCTGGATCCACAAAACAATGTCCCCTTCAATCCGATGCCTCCTTACTTTCTCATTAGCCTTTCATGGGGTACCTTATGAAATGTCTTGCTGAAATTCATATACACTACATCTACGGCTCTTCCTTCATCAGTGTGTTTAGTCACATCCTCAAAAAAATTCAATCAGGCTCATAAGGCTCCACCTGCCCTTGACAAAGCCATGTTGAGTATTCCTAATTATATTATACCTCCCAAATGTTCACAAATCCTGCCTCTCAGGATCGTCTCCAAATACTTACCAACCACTGAGGTAAGAATCACTGGTTTATAATTTCCTGGGCTATCTCTACTCCCTTTCTTGAAAAAATTGAACAACATCTGCAACCCTCCAGAACCTCTCCCGTCCCCATTGCTGATGCAAAGATCATCACCAGATGCTCAGCAGTCTCCTCCCTTGCCTCCCAAAGTAGCCTGGGGTAAATTTCATCCAGTCCCGGTGACTTATCCAACTTGATGCTTTCCAAAATCTCCAGCACGTCCTCTTTCTTAATATCTACATGCTCAAGCTTTTCAGTCTGCTGCAAGTCATCACTACAATCACTAAGATCCTTTTCCATAGTGAATACTGAAGTAAGTTATTCATTAAATACCTCTGCTATTTCCTCTGGTTCCATTCACACTTTCCCACTTAATTTTGTATTTGCACGGTTTGTTGTATTCTGCACATCAGCTGACTCTCAGTTGGTGCTGTCTTTCATTGATTCTATTATGGTTATTATTCTATTATGGATTTATTGAGATTGCCCTCTAAATGCAAGTCAGGGTTGTATGGGGACATATTTGTGGATAATCAGATTCCTCCGAACATCAACAGCTTTCCATTTTCCTCAATTTACAAAATGTTTCGCTTTCAACTTCTTGTTCTACCTGTGGATGCCACCCCACCGTTAATTTCTACCTCGCATTCCTCTTGTCCTTTCATTCCCAGTTCAGTGAGCAGGTTTCTCCTTGAAGTTCCTATGCCTTTCTTATTGTTCACACACAAACAATTTGGTAAAATTAGATAAGCGGCGTGAGAGAGGAGTCCCTTTAAATCACACACCCGGACTGAAAGTACACACAGCAGCCGGGATCTTGCCTGAAAAGAAAAGCTCCGCAGAGTAGCGATAAAGAATAGAAAGAAAGCGTCACTTTTCTGTTGCGCTCTCCGTTCCCCCGAGCGCTGGGTCACCTGGAGAGGGGTCCCAAAAGCTGTCAAAAGGGCTGATTTCAGAGAGGGCACCAAGCACCATTAGGTGTATTGCAGCTGCTACGCGCTTCATTTAAGTCTGTTATGAACCCTGTCCCAAGTCCAACAAGTTAATCTCGATCTGACACGTTGACAATTCCTTCCCCTCCGAACCGACCCCCGAAGTTCCTCCAGCAGTTCGCTTGTTGCTTAAGCGCTCAGCATTAACACTTTCTTGTGCATGAAACAAGCAGTTTATTTTGTCGAAGCGTTGCCGAGAGAGAAATGACCACTAACCGTCAACAAGGAGATGGTGTGTCCCGTAATCCTGCAGACTTCACGCTGTTAATGCTCGTAGACAATATCCATTCTGACTGATGCCGATGGGACTTCACATTCCCATTAAAACCAGGGCGGGGAAGACCGCTTCAACTCTTCTGTACCACTCGCTAAACTAGCGCCCTGGTAGTTTCTCTTTCACTCCAGAGAATCCGGAACAATTTGTAATTATAAATTCTTCTTTCTTTCTTTTTCAATCTTTTTATTGATTTTCACATATACACAAAAAAAATAACATAGTAATAAGTAAATTATAAATACAATAGACTTGAAATCACATTGATAATAAGATAATAATATCCTACTAAACATCAACAAAAGAAAATACTTTAATCAAGTCCACATGATTATATGAAAAAAAAACAAAAATAACCATTAAAATAGAAAAAAAAAATTTAAAAAATATGTGAGAAAAAAAATATATATAAAAAAAATAAAACACTAAACTAAACTAACATAGGCAATAATAACAGTTTACAAGTATAAGATAGTGTCAAAGAACTCCGGAACTCCATACCTGAACATGAATAAGCAGAAAGGTCTGGAGAAGGCCAAATTAATTCATATGAAAATGTCGAATAAACGGTCTCCAAGTTTCTTCAAATTTAATTGATGAGTCAAAAATCGTGCTTCTAATTTTTTCCAAACTCAGATAAGAAATAGTTTGAGAAAGCCATTGAAATGTAGTAGGAGGATTTACTTCTTTCCAATTTTGTAGTATAGACCTTCTGGCCATTAATGTTACAAAAGCAATCATTCGTCTGATTGAGGGGGAAAACTGATTACCATCTTCATTTGGTATGCCAAAAATTGCAGTAATAAAATGAGGTTGTAAATCTATATTCCACATTGAAGAAATAGTAGTAAATATATCCTTCCAATAATTATGTAAAGTGGGACATGACCAAAACATATGGGTCAATGAGGCCACTGCTAAATGACATCTGTCACATAGAGGGTTAATATGAGAATAGAATCGAGCAAGTTTATCTTTAGACATATGAGCTCTATGTACAATTTTAAATTGTATTAAAGCATGTTTAGCACATATAGAAGAAGAATTAACCATTTGCAAAATTTTTTCCCATTTATCTGTTGATATGTTGTATTGAAGTTCTTTTTCCCATTCTTGTTTAATTCTAACTGATATTTCTGGTTGTATCTTCATAATCATATTATAAATAAAAGCTACTAATCCCTTCTGACAAGGATTTAAGGTAAAGATCAAATCTGTAGTGTCCATCAAAGTTGAATTAGGAAAAGATGGTAAAACTTTATGTAAAAAATTTCTAATTTGTAAATATCTGAAAAAATTAGATTTAGGTAATTCAAATTTATTAGAAAGTTGATCAAATGACATCAAAGTATCTTCAAAAAAGAGATCACGAAAACATTTTATACCTTTCCTTTTCCATATGTTAAAAGCTTGATCTGTCCAGGAGGGTTTGAAAAAGAAATTAAATAAGATAGGGCTATCAAGAACAAAGTTTTTCAAAATAAAAAACTTACGAAATTGAAACCAAATTCGTAATGTATGTTTAATAACAGGATTAAATATTTGTTTATTAAATTTAACTAAATCCGCAGGAAGACAAGAACCAAGAACAGAGAATAGAGAATATCCCTTTACCTCATTACATTCCAAATTTACCCACTGTGGGCACAGTGGTGAATCCAAATCTAATTTCCAATACAATAAATTACGAATATTATTTGCCCAATAATAAAATCTAAAATTAGGTAAAGCTAAACCACCATCTTTTTTTGATTTTTGTAATTGCTTTTTACTTAACCTAGGGTTTTTATTTTGCCACACAAATGAAGAAATTTTTGAATCAATGTTATCAAAAAAAGATTTAGGAATAAAAACTGGTAGGGCTTGAAATAAATATAAAAATTTCGGTAAAATCATCATTTTGACAGCATTAATCCGACCAATTAATGATAAAAACAAGGGAGACCATCTTGTAGTAAGTTGATGAATTTGATGAAGCATAGGTAAAAAATTCAGTCTAAATAAATCTTTATATTTCTTGGTAATTTTTATACCTAGATAAGTGAAGTTATCAGTAACAACTTTAAATGGTATCCTATCAGTCAATAAAGTTTGTGCATTTAAAGGAAATAATTCACTCTTATCTAAATTTAGTTTATAACCAGAAAAAGTACCAAATTGAACCAACAAGGATAAAATAGCAGGAATAGACCTATCAGGGTCAGAAATATATAACAGCAAATCATCAGCATAAAGAGATAATTTATATAACTTCTCATTACGGGTAATACCAAAAATATTAGGAGATTCACGAATAGCAATAGCTAAAGGTTCTAATACAATATTAAATAATAAAGGACTTAAGGGACAACCTTGTCTCGTACCACGAGATAATTGAAAAAAAGAGGATCTGTGGTTATTCGTAAAAACAGAAGCAACAGGTTTATGATATATTAATTTAATCCATGATGTAAAATTAGAACTAAAATTAAAATTTCTCAATGTATTAAATAAATATATCCATTCAACTCTATCAAAAGCTTTTTCAGCATCTAATGAAATAACACATTCTGGGATTGTGGGTGGTGAAGTATGAATTATATTAATCAATTTTCTAACATTAAAAAAGGAATACCGATTCCTCATAAAACCAGTTTGATCTTCTGAAATAATCTGAGACAGTACTTTTCTAATCTAATAGCTAAAATTTTTGTAAGAATCTTAGAATCTACATTTAATAATGATATAGGGCGATAAGATGTACATAAAGTAGGATATAAATTCTTGCAAAGAAAAACAAATCACCCTCGGCGCAATCTGTAATCCGCCACTCAGAGACTTGATAATCTATCTTGTCGAAAGTATAAGTTATTGTAATAGTATTAAATGAGAATAATTTCAAAGAAGCATACCTACTTCTAACTTATTAAATATGAAGTAATCTAATCAAACATGAAGTTCTCAGCAGCCTATTAATCACATTGCATTAGGGCTCAGCAATCACTTATTGGGTTGGGGAGCTTGGGTAACCCCCGCTACACCAGCTACTTCACACAGTGCGGACCAGCACAGCTCAGCAGTCCTAACGCCTGTAGTTAAACAGGAGAAAGATGTGTCTCTGCTCTCAGAAATAGCGCAATATTCCTTTCACAGGAACTGCTCAGACAGATGGTATGACCACATTAATGGGACATTATTATAGAACACTCAACAGTCCGCGGGATTTCGAGGAAGGAGTTTGTAGAGAGGTCGCAGACAGTTGCGAGTAACAAGGTTGTGATAATAGGTAATTTAAACTTTCCACATATTTAATGGGTACATCAAAGTCCCAACTGTGCGTTACTACATCAGCTATTAGGGAGTGAACAGTGCAGGTGACAGAAATTTGTGCAGGGAGACACATATTTAGTGTTCATAGTGACATCAGTTTCAAGGTAATTAGTGGAAAAGGATCGGGTTGAGATTACAAACTGGAGAAAGACCAATTTTGACGGTATCAGAAAGAATCTGGCAAGTGTGGTAGGGACAGGCTGTTTTCTGACAAATTGTATACTTGGTAAGTGAGTGGCCTTCAAAAGTGAAATTTTGAGAGTAAAGAGTTTGTATGTTCCTGTCAGAATAAAAGGCAAGGATAACAGTTTTAGGGAACCTTGATTTTCTTGAGATACTGAGCCCCTGGTAAAGAAAAACAAGGAGGTACATAACAGACATAGGCAGGCAGGAACAAGGGAGATACTTGAGGAATAAAAGAAATGTAGGAGAACACAAGGAGGAAATCGGAGGGCTAAAAATGACATGAGATTGCTCTAACATATGTTACACGGGGACGACGGAGGAGAATCCAAGTGCAGGACACCGACATGTCCACTCAGTTGGGGAGGCTGGCATAGACCAGAACGTAGAGGAGGAAACCAGAGCGATCTTGACAAGGAGACAGGATTCACAGGGACTCTCTAGAAACTAGAGCAGAACTTGGAACTAACGGTTCTAAACGGAACAGGGAACAAAGTATCACACAAGAATTAACCAACGAACAAGCAACCTGTGAAAGAGTCGTCCTCGTATTTATTTCCAGTCTCTGATGAAAGCCAGGTGTATGATTATTGGGTAACTAGCAGCAATTGACTGAAATTGGGGCATGATCAGGGAGAAAAGTGTTAAAGGGGAACGGCCAACGGGAACCATGACAATACCCCCCTCCCCCCATGGGAGCCTCCCAGCATTCCTCCAGGCCTGTCCGGATGGTCCTGATGGAAGTCCTGAATGAGGAAAGGGTCTAGGATAAAGGAGCGGGGGACCCAGGAACGTTCTTCAGGATCGTACCCCTCCCAGTCCACCAGGTATTGGAGGCCACTGCCCCGACGGCACACATCTAGCAGTCGTCGGACAGTGTATGCCGGATGGTTGGCGATGAGCCGGGCAGGGGGAGGAGTCTCAGCTGGGGGACACAAAGTGCTGACGAAGACTGGTTTTATCTGGGACACATGAAAGGTTGGGTAAATACGCATGGACTTGTGCAGCGTGAGGAGAACCGTTGTGTGGTTGATAATCCTTTCGATCTTGAATGGTCCCAGGAAGTGGGGGGTGGGTTTCCTAGGTACTAGGGCGCATCTGAGCGGGATGTCCTTGGCGGAAAGCCACATCATCCGCCCCGGTTGGTACTCTGGTGCTGCAGTCCGGTGTCGGTCGGCCGTTTTTGTCGATCTGAGTAGGGCCGTGCGGGTCTCCTCCCAAACCTTCCGGCACCGATCAACATGGTCCCGAACCGACGGTACCGCGATCTCTTCTACCTGACCGGGGAGCAGCAGCGGTTGATACCCAAGGGAGCACTCGAACGGGGTCCTCCCAATGTTAGAGTTGTGGGCGTACTCAATCCAGGGTCGCTCCAGGTTGACGGGCGGTTTGCTGTTACGCAGCGTAATGTTGCCTCCAGGTCCTGGGTGACCCGTTCCGTCTGCCCGTTTGTCTGGGGGTGGAAGCCGGATGACAGTCTGGCCGTTGCTCCTGGGGCTCGACAGAAGGCTCTGCATACCTGCGAAACGAACTGGGGACCCTGATCGGAGAGGATGTCCGCGGGGATTCCGTGGAAGCGGGAAATGTGATGGACTAGAAGATCTGCGATTTCTTGCGAGGGTGGGAGCTTAGGGAGGGCCACAAAATGCACCGCCTTGGAGAATCGGTCTACTACGGTGAGGACAGTTGTGTTTCCGCGGGAAGGGGATAGACCGGTGACGAAGTCTAGAGCGACGTGGGACCAGGGACGACCAGGTACAGGAAGGGAACGGAGTAATCCCGCAGGTAGCCGATGGGAGGCTTTTCCACGGGCGCAGACGGAACATGCGGAAACATAGGAACGGGTGTCAGGGTCCATGGAGGGCCACCAGAAATGCCTCTTCAGGAGGGTCAGGGTCCGATCGATTCCGGGATGGCAGGCGAAGTGAGAAGTGTGCCCCCACTGTAGGACCTGTGATCGAACAGCATCGGGTACAAAGAGGAGATTGCGAGGTCCGGTGCCTGGGTAGGGATGCGTCCTTTGGGCCCCTGACTTTGGACCCGATCTCCCAGGTGAGGGCAGCCATTACACAGAAATCCGGAAGAATGGACTCGGGATTGGGAAGATCCTCCTCGGCAACGTATTGGCGGGAGAGGGCATCGGGCTTCCCGTTCTTGGACCCCGGACGATAGGTGAGGGAGAACCTGAACCGGCCAAAAAATAATGCCCAACGGGCCTGGCGGGAATTCAGGTGTTTGGCGGTCTGGATATATTCATGGTTCTTGTGGTCTGTCCAGACGATAAATGGGTGTTCTGCCCCCCTCCAACCAATGCCTCCACTCTTCCAACGCCAGTTTGACCGCTAGTAGCTCCCGGTTCCCCACGTCGTAGTTTCGTTCAGCGGGAGACAGTCGGCGAGAGAAGGCGGCACGGGGATGTAGTCTCTGATCCGGGCCAGAATGTTGGGACAGTACCGCTCCCGCCCCGGAGTCAGAGGCATCAAACTCCACAATGAACTGACAGGAGGGGTTCGGTTGAATCAGAACAGGGGCAGACGTGAAACGCCTCTTCAGTTCGGCGAATGCGGAGTCCGCCCCGGAGTTCTAAAGGAAAGGGGTAGCAGGTGAGTTAAATCGGGTAAGGGGGCCGCCACCTGACTGTAGTTTCTGATGAACCGGCGGTAGAAGTGCGCAAACTCCAGGAACCGTTGGAATTGCTTGCGGTCCGTGGGTTTGGGCCACTCTGCCACAGCCTGGATCTACTCGGGATCTTCTCACCGGTCCACTCTCGATTATATACCCTAGGAAGCTGACCGAGGGGACGTGGAATTCGCATTTCTCTGCCTTTATGAATAATTCATTCTTCCCCAGCCTCTGCAGGACTTGATGGACGTGTTGCTGGGGACTGTTGGAAAAGATCGGGTGTCATCCAGGTAGACAAACACACAGCGGTTAAGGAAGTCTTTTAGTACATCGTTAATCAAGGCTTGAAAAACTGCGGGGGTATTGGTGAGGCCGAAAGGCATGACTAAGTACTCGAAGTGGCCTAACGGGGTATTGAAAGCCGTCTTCCACTCGTCCCCCTCCCTTATCCAGACCGAATGGTAGGCGTTTCGGAGATCCAACTTCAAGAAGATGGCGGCTCCATGAAGTGGCTCGAACGCAGAACATAAGGGGCAGTGGGTACTTGTTCTTAATGGTGATATGATTTAGGCCTCGGTAACCGATGCAGGGACGGAGAGAGCCATCCTTCTTCCCCACAAAGAATCCAGCACCCACTGGGGAGGATGAGGGTCGAATAATGCCCGCCACCAGAGACTCACTAATATATTTCTCCATGGCTTCTTTCTCAGGCCGGGACAAGTTATACAGGTGACTGGTGGGTAACGAAGCCCTGGGAAGAAGGTGGATAGCGCAGTCATACGGGCGGTGTGGAGGCAGGGAAAGAGCACGTTGCTTGCTGAATACCTGTCCCAGGTCATGATATTCTGTGGGAACACTGGACGAGTCGAGAGTTTCAAAGACGGGCGAGGTCACTGTATCCGCCCTAGGGGATAGGGCCGACTGCAGACGGGTGGCGTGGCAAAACGGGCTCCAGCTGTCTATCCTCCCGGTAGACCGATCAATGCAAGGATTATGGCGGCGTAACCAGGGGTGTCTAAGTACTATCGGGGCTTGAGGTGAGGAGATCAGGTTAAATTGTACCTGCTCCCGATGATTCCCAGAGAGGATCAAAGACAGTGGTGGAGTACGGTGAGTGACTCGAGCCAGTACCCGCCCTTCCAGAGGGGTAGACAACGGCTCCCCAGGGATTCCGGCCTGGGCAGCTATGTCTTCATCCAACAGATTCCACTCAGTACTGGAATCTATCAAGGTAGACAAGGACAAGGACTGTCGATTGTAGGTTACAGTAGCTTGGATCTGCATCCAGGCTTGGGGAACCGAAGGGAGATTCACCAGAACAGTTGGAGTGGGGGCTACACTAGGAGAGGACGGGGAAGAGAGGCTGGCTGAAGATGTTAAGGTGGGCTGTAGGATGACCCGCGGAGCGGGGTGACTGGTCTTTTCTCTCAGATGTTCTCGCAGTCGATTATCTACCCTGGTGGCTAGAGAGACCAGAGTCCAGGCTGTTCGCGTCATCCCTGGCCACTAATTCATCTTTTATCAGTGAGACCCCGTCGAAACACTTCATGTAGTGCTTCGTCATTCCACCCAGAGTCGGCCGCTAATGTTCGGAACTCTACAGAGTATTTCGCTACGCTTCGCGAGCCCTGACCGAGAGTCAGAAGGCGCCTAGTGGCGCCCTTCCCGCGAATGGGATGTTCCAAAACTTTCCTCATCTCCGAGATGAAGGTGGAGAAGGAGGAACAGACCTCTGGCTGGTTGTCTCAGATCGCGGTGGCCCATGATAAGGCATCCCTTCGTAACAGCCCCATGATGTACGCAATTTTGATCTGTCCGAACTGTATGTACGTGGCTGTTGCTCAAAAACCAGAGAGCACTGCAGTAAGAAAGCCCAGCACTTCCCTAGGTCCCCAGCGTCGGGTTCTGGTTCAGGTATGCAAGGCTCTCGAGGTGATTGGGTTGCCGAGCCAAGGGCTGTACCCATCCTAGGCTGTGCGGTTTGGTCAGACTGGGTTCTTGGAAAGGACAGAGTAAGGGGAGCGGATACCCGGACAAGCTGTTCACAGACCTTCTTTACATCCATGGGTAGGGCATGAAGATCTTTCAGGACTTCTCTGAGTAGTTGATCATGTATACCCAGTAGGGAGCCCTGGCTAACGAGGGCTTGTTTCACCGGGTCCGTGTCCACTGGGTTCATTCTGGCTAGTTCGTTCTGTTACACGGGGCCAACGGAGGAGAACCCAAGTGCAGGACACAGATATGCCGACTCAGTTGGGGAGGCTGGCATGTACCTGAACATAGAGCAGGAAACCAGAGGAATCTTGACAAGGAGACGGGATTCACATGGACTCTCCAGAAACTAGCAGAAATTAGAACTACCGGTTCTAATCAGAAAAGGGAAGAAAGTATCCAACAAACTAGCAACCTGTGATAGAGTCCTCCTTGTATTTATTGACCAGTCTCTGATGAAAGCCAGGTGTATGATTATTGGGTAACTAGCAGCAATTGACTGAAATTGGGGCATGATCAGGGAGAAAGAAGTGTTAAAAGGGAACAGCCAACCAGAACCATTACAGCATACAAGGTGAAGGAGAATCCTGAGGGTGACTATAGATATATTAAGGGCAAAAGGATCGCAAGGAACAACATTGGTCTTCTGGAAGATTAGAGTGGTAATCTATGTATGGAGCTGAAAGAGATGTGGGAGAATGTAAATGGGGTTTTTGTGTCTGTATTTACTCAGGAGAGGGACACAAGGTCTATATAAGTTCATCAATGCAGCTGTGAGGCTATGCACTCTATACAGATAACAGAGGAGGAGGTGTCATGAGGCAAATTAAGGTGGATGAATCCCCAGGGCCTGACAAGGCAGGCCAGTGCAGAAATTTCAAGGGCCGTAGCTGAGATATTTAAACATCCTTAGTGTCAGGTGAGGGGCCATAGGATTGGATAATAGCTGATATTATTCTGTTGTTTAAGAAAATCTCTAAGAATAAGATAGGAAATTGGAGGCTGGCGAACCTTATGTCAGTAGTAGGAAAGTTATTGGAAGGTATTCTGACGGATACCCTCAATATAACTATTTGGATAGACAAGGACCGATTAGGGATAGTCAGCATGGCTTTGTGCATGGCAGGTCATGTCTAACCAATCTTACTTAAAGAGTTTTTTTGAGGAAGTTACCAGGAAGGTTGATGAAGGCAAAGCAGTGGATGTTGGCTGCATGGACTTTAGCAAAGCCTTTGACAAGGTCCTACATGGGAGGTTGGTCAAGAAGGTTGAATCACTTGCCGTTCAAGATGAGGCAGTAAATTGGATTCAACATTGTCTTCGGAGGAGAAGTCAGAGAGTGGTGGTAGATGGTTACCTCTGACTCGAGGCCTGTGACCAGTGGACTGGAGCTGGGTCCTTTGTTGTTTGTCATCTATATCAATGAACTGAATGATACTGTGGCAAATTGGATCATAAAAGTTACGATGACACCAAAATTGCAGGTGTAGTGGAAAGCAAGGAATACCATCAAAGTTTGGAGTGGGACCAGGACCAGCTGGAAAAGTGAGTTGCAAAACGGCAGATGGAATTTAATGCAGACAAGTGTGAGGTGTTGAAGTTTGGGAAGTTCAAGCAGTGTTGGTCTTACACAGTGGGTGGTAGGACAGTGAGGAGTATAATAAAACAGTGAGATTTGGGAATATAGATTCATAATTCCTTGAATTCCTTTTCAAAGGTTGATAAGGTCATAAAGATTTTGGAATGTTGCCCTTCATAAATCAACGTATTAGTGCAGGAGTTGAGATGTAATGTTGAAATTGTATAAGATGTTGGTGACACCTAATTTGGTGTAATGTGTGTTGATTTGGTCACCTACCCAAAGGAATGCTGTAAATAAGGCTGAAAGAGTACAGAGAAAATTTACATAGATGTTACGGGGACTTGAGGATCTGGGTTATATGGAAAGGTTGAATAGGTTAGGATGTTATTCCTTAGAACACAGAAGGTTGAGAGGAGATTTGATAGAGGTGTACAAAATTATGAGGAGTATAGCTAGGGTAAATGCAAGCAGGCTTTTTCAACTGAGGTTGGGTGAGATGGGAACTAAAGAAAATGGGCTAAGGGTGAAAGGTTTAAGGGGAACATGAGAGGGAGCCGCTTCACTCAGAGGGTGGTGAGATTGTGGAGTGAGCTGCCAATGCAAGTGATGGATGGGGCATTGATTACACCATTTTACATAAATTTGGATAAGTACATGGATGGAAGGCGTATGGAGGACTGTAGGTCAATGGGACTAGGGAGACTAATAGTTCAGCATGGACTAGATGGACTCAAGGGCCTGTTTCTGTGCTGTCATGTTCTTTGTTTCTATGCTCCATGTAGATCACAGGAAATGAAATGCATCAGTCAAGGCTGTGTTGTGGAAGACATTGGGATGTCATAAATTCATCTGTGATCTAACTGACTACGAGAGCACACTGGAGGAACATCCAGCCAGTTATTTTTTGTAAGCTTTTCCTGTATTCGCACTGGTTCATGTGTTTGTTGGTGAGGACTCCTAAAAGGAGATCAAAAATTTACTTTAAAATAATTTTTAAAAAATAGTTCGTTTCAAAATAAATTTATTATCAAATTACTTTATGTCACCATATACTGCCTTGAGATTCATTTTCTTGAAGGCATTTACTTTAAAACAAAAACTGCTATATAATAGAATCAGTGAAAAACTACACAAAGATTTACAAATAATGAATGTACAAAGGAAGACAAATGGCAAAAATAAAAAAGATATAGTGAATAAATAATACTGAGAACAGGAATTGGAGAGTTCTTGAAAGTGTGCCCATAGGTTGAGAGAAGTCATCCACACAGATTCAGGAGCCTGATGGTTGTAGGGTAATCCCTATTCCTGAACCTGTTGCTGCTGGACCTATAGCTCTTGTACCACCTTCCCACTGTCAACATAAAGAAGTGAGCATAGGCTGGACAGTGCAGATGATTAATGATGGCTGCGACTTTTTTGTGGCAGTGCTACTTGTCGATGTGCTCAGTGGTGGGGAGAGCTTAGCCTGTGATGGATTAAGTTGTATCCAACACTTTTTGCAGACATCTCCATTCTTGTAAGTGATCTTGTCATCCTTGTTACTTCGTCAATAGGGTCTGAGTTAATATCAGCACCCAGGATGAAAAGCCAAATGTGGCATTTACATCAGATGACCTCCCGCAGAGATCCTTGCAATAATTCCAAGTGCTCTACTGTCAACACTGATCAGAACATCAGAGATTTAAGACATAGCAAGTGTTGGAATCTTAAGCAAAAACAAACCTCTGGAGGAAGTCAGTGAGTGAAGCTGCTTGACCCCATGAGTTCATCGGCAGATTATATTCTGATCAGCACCTCGTCTGGATCAATCACTGGAGAGATGACGATCAAAGCAGGTCAAAGAACAGAGGGCTTAGTATTTAATGTAAAGCTGGTAAATTTTTGAGAGCAGTAATTGGGAACAGATGTACTCTGGGAAATTTATATTGGAAATATGGAGCTTGCTTAGGTATTAATTGCATGGGGTTCTGGATTAGTTCTCTTGTTGAGACAGGGAAAGATTGGAAGGGAGAAGGAACTATAATTGACATGAGAGGTGGAGCACCTAGTCAAGAATTTTAGCAAGCAACGATCAGATTTGGACACCCTTTATTCAGACAAGAGTCTTGAGAGTTACAAGGTAACAAGAAAAGAACATAATAAAAATAAGAGAGTTAAAAAGGGATGTGAGAAAGCCTTGATGAATAGGATTAAGAAAAACCCCAAGGCTTCTACACATATATGCAGAACAGGAAGGTGACTACCTTGTTATAGGTCTTCAGAGATCTGTAGCTCCTCCCTGATGTTCATGAGGAGAAAATGACATGCCCTGATGGTGAATGATGGATGCCACCTTCTCAAATAACCGCCTTTTGAAGATGTCCTCGATAGCTGGGAGGGTTGTGCCTCCATCTGGAAATTTGTTCAAGAGGGAGCAGTGTACATGAGAACAGTTTCTGTGGTGCCACAGAGAACAAGTGGCAGCTGTGAAAAGAGAGAATGAGCAGCCAAAATACCTAACCACAAACCACAGCCACCATTTATTTTTGCCCACATTGCACCAGAATATGTGGTTCCTTTATCAGCCTCTACAGCCATCTGATGACCCAACAATAGGCAACCCCTTAGAGAACATCATATTCAACTCAAGTGATTGCACTACTACTATGGATATTGATGACAATAAAATCAACTTCGACTTGACTTTAGTGTCGGTAACAGGAGGCAAATGATTGGAAATAAATTAGATTTGGATCCCCTTTATCCATAGATTTAAAACAAATAGAGAATATGTTACCTGTAGTTTTTGATGGGAATAAATGCAGAACTTATTGCTAAAATCTTTACCAGCATGTCAACTGTTTGACCTGTTTACTTGTTATACATTCTATGTTTTATGTCTTTAGTGTTTGTAGTTTTATTTACAGATCAGTTTCATTCAACAGTATCTACCATTCCTTTCTGAAATTGTGAACATGTATATGCTTAAGATGCATAAGATACTATTGCTAAAAAAAAGTCTAGGCACTTAGCTTATGGAAATTCAATCCTTCTTTCCATAGATCTGATCTGATGTTTCTCTTGTACATTCCTCTAATAAATTCATGTAATGCCGGTTACAAAATATTGCTATCATTCTCTGAGTGGGTATGAATATCAAAATGAATTTACTGATAGTCATTCCTATTGATCATTAATACAGATTGCAAGCACAAATTCAGTTTTGCTACATGGCGAATAAAAAAGCTTATCGAAAAGGCATAACATTTTGGAGTTTTACTCCACTTCATGGAACAACAGAATTTCAGACAATATGTTAATTTCTTTGAAATCCACTAATGTTAGGAAAATTATTATTTAACAATAGTCGATGCATACATATGCAAACTATCACTACAGAAATGAACAGATTAAATAACTTAAAAATGAGTTTTGTTTTCATGACATTTTGAACCAGATTGTTCATAGCCTTGCATCACATTTAATTCTGCATGTTGCAGATCAAATGTTAACTGCATCATTACCTTCACCTCCTTTGCCATGCCTGCTTCTGGTCTGCTTAAACCACGTGTTGAAATTTCCAACTTTATTACTTTTACACTGTGTTTCTTGGTTGATATTCCTAATGCCACCTAATAGGCAAACATGTCTTTGTCTCAAATACTGCCAACATATTTTAAAATCTCTACTCAGTCTGGACTTACTTAAATTCTATAAATCCTTCAGTACAATGACCTTTTAAGATTCTCCAATTCCAGATTATTACACACTCCACTTTTAATTGCCTCAGTAGTTCTTGAATTCCCTCCTTTATCTTTCCTTTTTTGTCTTCATGAAAAGTCTGTTGCAAACCTGCATATTTGCAAAAACAATTAGTCTGCTGCTGTAAAATGTTTTTGTATGTAAGGGTGTTAATTTTTGTTGTAGGGGAAGTTAGAGTCACTTAAATATGTTAAAAGATGAAGATAGTTAAAAGTAACAAAGACAAATGCTGGAAGAACTCAGCAAGTCAGGCAGCATCTATGGAGGGAAATAAACTGTTGATGTTTCAATTTAAAAGACACTATATCAGGAGTCCTGATGAACGGTCTTTGCCCAAAACGTTGACTATTTATGTCCCTCTATAGATGCTGCTTGACTTGCTGAGTTCCTCCAGCATATTATGCATGTTGCTCAAAATTTCCACCATCTGATGGATCTCTTGTGTCTATACTATACTGTGCATCTTATTGAATGGTGGAGCAGGCTCGATGGGCCAGATGGCCTACTCCTGCTCCTATTTCTTATGTTCCTATGTCCTTATGACATAGTGGTCACTCCTGGACCATTTTGGGACTCTGTGGTTTGATTATTAATATTCTGTGTGTTATTTGCTTGTTTTTTGCTGTTTGCGTGATTTGTTGTTTCTTTGGAAGTTAAGAATAGGGACGTCATATATAAGAGCATAAGAAATAGGAGCAGGAGTAGTCCATCTGGTCCAATGAGCCATGATTCAATGGCTCCACCATTAAATCAGATGATGGCTGATCTGGCTGTGGACTCAGCTTTCCCCCATAACCATTAATTCCCCTGCTATGCAAACATCTAGCTAACTCTGTCTTAAGTATATTTAATAAGGTAATTTCTACTGCTTCCCTGAGCAGGGAAGCCACAGAATCACAACTCTCAGGTAAAGCAAGTTTTTCCTCATGTCTGTCTTAAGTCTATTCCCCTAAATCTTGAGCCTATGTCTCCTAGTTCTGGTCTCACTTACCTCTATCCTACCACTAATCATTTCATACCTACATGTTTCTATCAGGCCCTCTCTAATTCTTCTGAATTCCAGTAAATGTAGTCCCAAGCAACTCAATTTCTCCTCACAGTCTAACCCCTTTATCTCCGGAACAAAGCTTGTGAAACTTCTCTTCACCGGCTCCAAAGTCAGTACACCTTTCTTCATAGAAGGTCAGAACTGCACACAGTACTCCAAGTGCGACCTCACCAGAAAACTGTATGTTTGCAGCGTAAACTCACTGCTCTTAAATTTAGTCCCTCTAGCACTGAATGCCAACATTCCATTTGACTTCTTGAAACCTGTTGCTCCCTCAAACAAACTTTTTGTGATTCATTCACAAGAACACCCAAGTCCCTCTGCACAACATAATTGTAAAACCTTTTAGCATTTAAATAATCTAATTAGATTCATGGATTCATAGAAAAGAACACCTCAGAAACAGGCCCGTCAGCTCATCTAGTCCATGCTGAAACATTTAAACTGCCAACGCCCATTGACCGTCCAAACTCCTGATATTCCAGTTGAAATTGAGCTGGCATGCTCCACATCAAAAACCTCTGAGTGAAGAAGTTTCCCTTAATATTCCCCTTAAACTTTTCACCTTACACCCTTAACCCATGACCTCTGAGTGTAGTTCCACCTAATCTCAGTGGGAAAAGTTCCAGGAGTCTCCTGCATACCCACATATTGATAGCAGCTTTGTTATGTACCTCTAGGGTTTATTTTTTTCTGAGGACTGTCACTTTGAAACGTTGAGAGAAAGAGACTGACTTTTGGACAGTCGGATTTCTGCTGACTGCAGAGTTGCTTGGTTACTGTGGTGGAGAGAGGTGGAGTTATTTGATGGACAATCAATGTCATGGTTTTTCTGCAGCTTGTTTACTTTTTACAAGGACAGTCACAGACACACACAGTTAGAGTCAAGATGGATTCCGTCAATGAAAGACACCAGTTAGTCGGTTGCTGGTTTAAACTTTCAGTAGCCCAAAAAGGGGTGAGTTGAGATCAATCCAGAGTATCGATAAATGACTCTCACAATTTTGCTGCAACTAGAAGAAGTTTGCAGAGAGAGAAGTGGAGAGGAAGGTTTGAAACAGAAGATACTTTGTGACAAAGAGATCACTGTTTGGACTCTCTCCAAGTAGACCGTGAGGGTGAGTTTTTTTCCATTCGGCTACGAAAGTGTTATTGTCACTTAGTTAATCCACAGGAATGGTTCTCTGGTGAGGGGAGAACCTTTCTGAATACCGCATGTGTGTTTACCCTTTCTCTACCCTTTTTCTGTAACACTGAAGATAGTTACTCCTGTGGCAAATCACTGTTAGAGTTATTTCGTATTTTATGGAACTGGACAAGTGGCGATCATGTTGTGTGTGATTGGGGTAACATTGTGGAATCTACTGGTGTGTCAACCCTTGCCTGGGTGGTGGTTCCCTTAAAGATGGTCCCTGTTGTGATAAGCTACTGTTGGTGATAACCCATATGTGGATTCGGTTTGAGTGTCGTGTGGCCAGCACTTTGAGTGTCCCGTAGCTGAACTCGGGTGTGGTACCCCTCGTGTTGAAAGGATATTCGTTGAAGATTACTGTCGGTGATACTTTGTGTGTGGAGTGGAACAACTGCGGCGATAAAACCTATGGCTGTTGTTATTCTGTATTGCTGTTGTGGAATCTGTGGAATATCGATGTAATTGCCTTCTCACAACAGTCGCCTTTGGATTACAAATTATCTCGCATTAATTAACCTGCGCATTTGAACTGAACTTTTCTTACACACCATCATAAGACTGTATCACTTACCACCTACGCTTGAAGAAGTTTGGGGATTTATATATCAACACCTATATATGCATAACACCATTAACTCTTGATTTACCCGGTTTAAGCTACTAAATGATGTTGTTACTAATAAAGTAGTGTTTTGTTAACAGCAAAACCAGACTCCAGGTGTGTTCTATCGCTGCAGATACTTCTACAGGGTTACGTAAAAGTATAGATTACAGGCTCCCTGACGCCCGCAAATATTATCCAATATCCTGGAAATCAATTTTTTTTGAGAGGGTGAGGGAGGGGGGGGGAGGAGCGAGAGCGAGAGGAAGCATCCTGATTGGTCTCTAAGTAGACCTATCAGTTTCCTGTGGGCGGGCTTTACAGTTGACCTCCCTCTCTCATTGCCCATCAGTTCAGTTTAATGTCCTGCTGCGCCATGGCAGAGTGTTCCAAAAAAAGAAAATATAAAACGTAGTTCACCCCAGACACCACTAAAGTGCACTCCTGCTTAATCCGGGTCAAAAGTAATGACAGTGTTGCTCACTGCACTGTTTGCAACAGTGACCTCTCTATTGCCCATGGTGGGTTAAATGACTGTAAAAGACATGTTGAAGTGAGTTTGAGATGTCATTCGTTCATTAGCATAGCTAACGGTATTTAAACTAGCTGGCTAGCGACTGAGGAGTTACTCTATTGACGTCCTACGTGATAAGGCTAAATTCCCTGTAGACTTGCTTAAAGTTGTAATAGAACAAAAAAATGACTCCATGATAATATAATACAAATACATATTTTAATGTCACATTTTCTGCATATACCCAACTTGGTTTACAGATTAGACAAAATCACTAAACAAAGTATTACATACACTCTTGGAGGTCGACTGGAGGTGGGGGGATATGGAGTTGTGGGGGGCTGGGGTGTTACCTCCCTGAAATCAGATTTTGCAGGGTGGGGTGTCTGCTATCATATCTCCTCTCAATCCTATGTTCGAAGGAATAAAGTGTAACCTATTCAAGCAACACACATCAGATGCTGGAGGAAATCAGCATCGATGGAAAAAAGGACAGTTGACGTTTCGGGCCGAGACCCTTCGGCAGAACACTAACCTTTTCCGACCTATTCAACCTTTCCTTATACTCAGATCCTCCAGTCCCATCAACATCCTTGTGAATATTTTTGAACTCTTTCAACCTTATTTACGTCTTTCCAGTAAATAGGTGATCAAAACTGCACATGACACTCAAGGTTCAAATTCATCCTCTTGACAGAAGTCCACGAAACAAGGAAACCCCAGAGAACAACAGAAACATCGAAGCCCCCCTCCCTTCACACAAACAGCAGCAAAAGCACTGATCCCCTCACCCCTCCACCTGCGCAAGCAGAAATACCGACTCCCCCACCCCACCACCATGCGGGCAGCAGCAGAAGTAGCAAGGAGCCCATTGATCCAGAGTCCATCAGGCTACAGTTCACAAAGCTGCAATTCGGTATCTCAGACAGGCTCTCTCTCTTCACCAAAGGAGCGAGAGGTCTCTCTTGCAACAAGGGCGGAGAAGCGCGACTTGCTGTTCCGGTGTCACTTTCTTCTGCGTCGTTACCAAGGCTTCCGTCTTATGGACCAACAGGCTGTGGCTCCATCGAGAGCCACAGAGACGGATCACTCTAGTACAGGGGTTTCCTTCGACAGCAGCCAGCAATTAGCAAACATGGCACCTGCTGTCTCGGTGTCCCAGTCTTGCTGTTTCCGTCTCCAATGATGCCTGGCCGGCAAAATCGGCGACCAGCTGGCTGCTCCCCGACTTCCGACCTCCCAGCCCGAGGGCGCGAGAAAATGAACATATCTGGAGGTAATGAAGCTCTTGGACTAACAGTAGAGATAGCGGAGATATCGGGAGATGACGAAGCACTGGGACACAGTTCATCTGAAAACCCACTGCTGTCCTCGTTATATGCATATTCAGACTATGCGGATACAATTATGCGAGGAACCGGGTTCTACCGTGTCTCATTATATGCGTCCAAAACCCACAGTTATACGGGGAGCCCCCGCTTTCCCGTCAATACAAGTCAGCTGCGGGCTCCTCACAGTCTCACTCCCGCCAGCTGCGCATTCGTTTTGGCAAGCAATGGATGTGCGATCTTGCGCTCTTAAACTTTTGTTGGTTTTACCTATGGGGTAATGATTTTGTGCTTGAAATATTTAACTGTGCCTCCTAAGCGTCCAATGTCATTTCCTGGGCCATCAGAACTGCTTTAACATTTGGAAAGAAAGTTGGAAATTATAAGCAGCGCGGCATCAGGTAAAGGTTACACGGCTCTTGGACGCTCCTGCCGGGAACAGAACCTTGCCTGTAAAGTTCTTCTGTTGCTTGAGAATGCGCCAGCCCAGCCTAAACATTTGGGCAGCATTCATCGTAATATAATAGTGCGTTTCCTGCCGCCTAACACAACATCGCTGATTCAACCACTCGACCAAGGTGAGATCCACATTCAAGTTTTTTTTACGGCGAACTATCTCTCAGATGCTGCAAGCAACAGACGACTTTGAAAATCCCGGGAGGTTACCAACGGAGAGGGAATGGTGGAAATTGGAACATTTGGCACAAATGGCGATGACATGGACCCAAGTTTAGAACGGAGTCACATTTCAGTTGTTCCCTGCCATCAACCCTTCTCCCCACAAGCAAATTTATACTGAAAAACAAAATGCTGCCAAGCAAACAACCCACACTACATTCTTCAATCCGGTGTCGTCACCTATCGTTCTGTGAGTCTCCTTCACCCCTTGCTGTGCTCGATGTCCACCTTTTCCATGTAATGCTGCCCGACACCACAACAACCACTCATCTCCCGGAGCGAACACACCTGCCACTGTTGGTGAGTACTGTACACCCTAGTATGTTAACTTTCTATGATTTATTACTTTGAATATTACCTTAAATTGATGAAATATAATATAAATGTTGCCCTGTGGTACTGCTTTTGTGTCGTATTGGTATGAAAATGTGAATAGATTACAGATATTTGGCAAACCCTCTGGAACACATCCCTGTTTTCTCCATTTAAATAATTATTCACATTATGCGTCGACTGCGAGGAAGTTATCCCCCGCATATAACGACGATGGAAATTTTCACTACACTATGGACAGAAGAATATGAATTCTGGTTTTACTTACAATGCCTATAGAAGATATTCACTCCCTTGGAGGTTTTCATATTTTATTGTTTTACAACATTGAATCACAAAGGTTTTAATTTGACTTTTTTGACACTGATCAATAGAAAAATTCTGGTGTCAAAGAGAAAACAGATTTTTACAAAGTGATCGAACTTAATCACAAATATAAAATACTAATATTTGAGTGCAAAAGTATTCACCCCTTTAATGTGATATGTGGAATGGAGCCAGGATATTATCAGCAAGCCACAGAATTTATTATCACCGAAGTAGAACATAGAAAATTAAAGTACAGTCAAGAATGTCAGTTCAGAAAGTTTCAGTTATTCACAAGGGTCATTGAGAGGAGAGACTTTTAGATTTGAAGTGTAGCAAAGAGACTATCTTGAAGACAGAGATTCAAAATACAGTGGAGGAGCGAGTCTCACAGAGGTATGTCAGAAACAGCCACCGTACCTTTCTGAAGGTGATTCGGCAGGCACCCAGTAGACAAAAAGTGAGAATTTCTGACATAACTGACAGGAGAAGTCCCTTTTCCAGAACTGGTCACCACACACCTGAGACTTTGCAGGGGTCACCAAAGTGAGGGCCAAAAATCCACATTTGGATTACCCAGTTCCACAACATACGAAGTAACTCCAACAATGATTTGCCACAGGGTTGCCTCTTCAGTAAACTACCACACCCAGTCAAGGGTTAAACACACACGTGGTATTCACAAAGGTTTTCCCTCACCAGAGAATCCACTCCCATGGATTAACTATGTGACAACCACACTTTTGTATCCAAATAGAATCAGACTCATCCCTACAGGCTACTTGGAGAGAGTCCAAATAGTGATCTCTTTGTCACTAGGTTTCTTCTGTTTCAAACCTTTTCTCTCCCCTCTTCTCTGCAACTGCCTTCAGCTGCAGCAACTGTGAGAGTCATTTATCAATACTCTGGATTGATCTCAACTCACCACTTTGGGCTACTGAAAGTTTAAACCAGCGACCCACTCACTGGTGTCTTTCCTTGACCGAAACCATACTCGACTCTGTGGAGCACCCTGTGCTGCTCCTTTTATACTGTTGGGGTAGGTCATCGCGTGACACTCACAGAAACAAAGTCACAGATTTCCACTACATCACGTACCGTCCCAAGAATTGAGACTGGGGTACATAACACACAGATTTCCAGTACATCACGAACCGTCCCAAGAATTGAGACTGGGCTACATAACACACAGATTTCCAGTATATCACGAACCGTCCCAAGAATTGAGACTGGGGTACATAACACACAGATTTCCAGTATATCACGAACCGTCCCAAGAATTGAGACTGGGCTACATAACACACAGATTCCCAGTACATCACATACCGTCCTAGATGTTGAAACGGGTTCATAACAAATGTGAAACACTAAATCATCTGTCGTGCAGTCAATTGGTTTTAGAAGTCACATAATTGGCCAAATGGAGATCACCTACATGCAGTCCAGGTGTTTCAATTGATTGTAGTAAAAATACACCTGTATCTGGATGGTCCAATTGATGTTTGAGTTTTGAGGGGCTGCAACCACTGGAGAGGGCTGGGTAGATAGTGGTACTGGCCATGAATGGTGTGGGGATGTTGGGAAATGGTGTAGCTTAAGGTGGAGGGGAGGATCTGGAAGAGGAACTGGAAATGAAGGGCTCGGGTGAGGGCAGGTTGGTGGGAGGAGGTTGGAAGGAAGTTGAATTCAGATCTGGAAAACAGAAAGAGAAACATAATATTAGAATGAATTCAAGTGATGGAGAGGAAGGGATGAATATTTTGGAAAAAAGAGGAAAGAAGACTTCAAGGTATTGTTTAAATTTCAACCAGGACAGCTGCCCTCCATCAATCCCATTAAATTAACTACAGAGCTAAAAGCAGCCATAGGGAATATAAATTGTGCTGGTACTTTAAGTGGAGGGAAGGTGTTAATTTTTTGAAAGGATAAAAAGCAGTCTGGTAAGGCATTATGATTGAAGACTTGGTAAAAAGATATTACGTATTTTGTCTGTGGAAAATAGAGATGTTAGGGATGTTGCACTAGGTGTTCCATTGGAGATTTTGATAGAAGAGGTTAAATCTCATTTATTGTGAAGCAAGTTTAAGGAGGTAAAGAGATTGCAAGTAGTCAGAAATGGGGAAAGGATAGATAGCTTGTCTATATCGATATGTATTGATGAGGTGAAGCTCCCTGATAAAGTTAGTTTGGGGCATGTTAGTTATAATATTTGAGCTTGTATTACTCCCCTGATTATATGTTCCAAATCTCAGAGGTTTGGGCATGTTGCAGCAGTATGTCATGGGAAACCAAGATGATGTAACATAAATATGAAAATTGTGAACATGTAAAATTTAATTGTTGTAATAGCAGAGGAGAACATAGTGCAGCTTATAGAGGTTGTGAAATGCTTAAGGCAGCTGAAGTCAAAAGGTTAAAGTATAGTTTGGTGTGTCTTATGCAGAGGCTGTGCAAAAAGTAAAAGCAAACATTGATAAGTTATTCCTGGCCAGAGAACAGACTGTGAAGTCAAAGGATATATGTTGGCATCATGCTTCACCCACTAAAGATAATTTACTAGTTGATAAACTTAAGTTTGTGATGTTCATAATGAGTGTGGTGAATTGTACTGCGCAGACATCTACTCGTACAGAGAAGGTTAAAATTATTGTACAAGCAGCAAGAAAAGTATCTGAATGTAACAGGTGTTATGTGGGAAGCTGTAAATGATGAAGCTCTAATGGGTGGGGTATCTGTATTTCAGTGTCCTTGTGAAATACATAATTGGCATAATAATATTACAATGGAATGCAAAAACCTTGATTTCTAATTGTCAAGACTTTAAGAAGTTTGTTTCTGATTTATCAACTCCACCTGATATTATATGTATTCAGAAAACCTGGTTGTTACCACATTTAAGTTTTTCCTTGCTGGATTATATTATAATTGGGTGTGATAGATTATTTGGTAGAGGGGGTGGTGTTGAAAGTTGTGTAAGGAAAGGGATAGGACATAGATTTGTGGATGTAAATGAAGTATGTGAGGCACTTGTAATGGAAGTATTTGATCCAACAGGTAGCGATGTTAAAGTGGTAAATTTTTACAACTCCGGTGCAATGTTCCCTCTAATTTTTAGCAGTCAGTGTGTGCAAAAATCTTATGTTGTGCAAATTTTTTTCCTGTAATAGAAGTATATGCGCACTGAATGCTCATGTGGCACAATTTATTTAGGTTTGCAAAATATTTGACATAAAACTGCACATGATAACAACAAAATAATATACAGATTTAAGTCACTTAGTTATTTTTTCTCTCTCCTCTCTTTGGCATTTACCCATTCTTTGTAAACTTTATCTAGACTAATGGAACTTCCATTCAATTGATTGTTTTTGATTCTCATTATCATATCCAAATGACATTCACCTAAACTAGTGGTCACCAACCTTTTTAAGGCCAAGATCCCCTACCTGGGCCTTAGTAAAAGGCAAGATTTACCCCAGAGCAATTAGTTACACGCATGCGCACCAGGGCAGAAAAGACCGGAAGTAAAACCCTGCAACCCAGATGTAGAAATAATGTATAAACACCAGGGGTACCCACACTTCTTTTGCAATGCGGACCAATTTAATATTGACAATATTCTTGCAGGCTGGCTGACGGGTGTGGGGGGTGTTAAACATGATGGGAATACAGCGATACTAAAAGCAGGTTCCTTATGTCCAGTCTATTCCGCAATTTAGTTTTTGCGGCTCTCGTCACTGAGCTTCTGTCCCGTGCTGCTCACGTTTTTTTCTGCTGAATAATCTCAACGTGTTTGTCATTAAGTGCTGGGTGCTTAGACTCAGGGTACTGAAGCAGCCTTGAGGGCTTCATTGCCTCATTGGACAGCTCCCCGGGTCTGAGCTCCAGCCCCTCGCCCGCCCGCTGCCAGATGCCTTGGCCATTTGCAGCTGGTTATGGATCGGGTGAGAGGACAAGGTTAGGGCTGGAGGTCCCCGTGCCAGGGCTACGCCGCTCGCAGTCCGGAAAGAGCGACCGACCGAGCGAGGAGTGCGACAGGACGCACGCCCGCCCCCCTTGTAGGATCTAATGGCCGATAAAAGTTTGCTTCAGTAGAGCGCAGCAAAGTAGTTGCACTGATACTTAAGAAACGATGAGCCTGAATTAGGCCATTTGCAAATATTTTCGCACCGGATTCCCCATGAACGTACGGTGTGGTAAACAGGTTCAGAGACAGTGCTCCAGGCCAGTAGCGATCGCACTTCCCGCCAGCCGCCCAAGGCCAGCCAATGATCCCTGGTGCGAGGGTATCACTATGTTTAGGCAACTGATGCCCTTGCGTCGGTTCAAGTTCAACAGTGGCTGTTACAGGGAATGAGGTAAGGTGCAGCTGAATCCTATCACTTCCTCACGGCCCACTGGTTGGGGAACACTGAAGTACACTGTGTAATGTGGAGGAGCTACACGCTTGCGCACTGGGCAGAAAGAACGGAACTAAAACCCCGCAACCCGGAAACAATCTATCAACAGTATTTGTGTGTGTATTTTTCATTTTTTTTGGGATCTACTCAGAAAGTCTCAAAGATAAACTAGTGGATCGTGATCAATGGCTTGGCGAACACTAACCTAAACAGTTTCTCAGCTTGCTTTTGTGTTGATTCATTAGGCTAGAACCTCGCTCACAGTCTGCACTAGATGCAAGAAAGGTTTCCCCATCAACTGTGCAAGATTGCAAAACTCTTCATTTTGAAGTACAAATGGCAGCATTTGGGCAAAGTTTGAAATCAGTTTGAATTTAATTTTTTCTTGCATGGGAAATTTGAAATCATTAAACTGTCTAACTATTACAGTATTTTCAGCTAGAAAATCATGATATTTTGGACATAAGGCATTAACTTGTTCATCATCACGTGAAGAAACAATCTGCAATTGCTCAGAAATCAGAAGCTGACCATTCTTGTACCTCAACTTCAGGAAACCTTTCTTCTAAATGAACACAAAGAATATTTATAAAGTCAACAGCGAACTTGTATCTACTGTGACATTTTCTTCAAGTTGTTGGCTTAGCAAAGCTTTAACTTTGTCACTCCAGGAAACATTGTCTCCCAGGTACTGCTTTCTTACCTTGTTAATTTTGTCTGGTACAAAATGAAGTGAATGAATCGGTGTCAGGCCACTCTTTGCAGAATCTTGCACGGTGCAGCCAGTTCATCAAAGACATCACTTAAAAGCTGTAAATCTACTTTGCATGTGATGTTTATCAATTTCTTGTGACAGTATTTAGCCACAGGTCATTTGACTGATCTTCTTCAAAGTATGTGATCAGTGCCTCATAATTTTTTACTATTGCCTGCAATGCAAAGTTTCTAGATAACCATCTGACTTCATAAAGTGATCTGAAAGCAACAGCTTCATTTTCATAGGCCTCTGCAATTTCTTTAAATTTGCATCTTTTTTGTGTTCATCCATCGTCGGCGTCGATGAGACTAGCGTGTGATTTGGATTTAAGTGAGGGAGAGTTGCACAGCGTCAGCCTCACTCTCTCCTCCCAATTCCCATCTGGATCCAGTGGCAAGACAAGAGTCGAGACAGGCGGAGCTGGGTCTAGGCACAGTGGATGACCAGGACGTCTTCTGTGTCTTGTTCTGCGCTACACAATCCATGATGCTTGCAGAGACCGCCATCTTGACCGTTGGACCTTCCAATGGTCTCATCTGTTCAATCTGCCAGAGTCTGTCTTCACATGCTGGGATAGACAACTCCCTATCTCACCGAGGGTTTGGGACCTGTCAGCTACCCTCACCTGGTTAGCCGGCTGGTCGAAGCTGTTGCCCGGGGTGTGGCCACTGTCACTTGCAAACAGCTACGGGGAGCCACAGGTGAGAGCTGAGTGCCAGGTGGGGACCAAAGGTGGACAAACCACCTTGAAAAGGACGTGACATGTTCCCCCACCAGAGGTGCTACCCCTCCCTGACACCCCATACACCTTTTAACTGCAGGTCGAGAAAGCACTGTATAGACTGTTCTCATCAAGGTTTCAATGTCTCCAACTTGACTTCTTTCCAAGCATCACAAATCCCCAGATCTTCACGGTGTGCTAGACAGTGTTGCTCAACTAAATGTGGAATGTCCTGTTTAAGTCTTGCTGCAACATCATTAACTCTGCCCAACATTACTGATGCTCCATCAGATGTAAACATCACCATTTTATGGACGTCAAGTCTCTTCTCTTCATAAAACAGCTTGATCACTGAAACAAACGAAAAAGCATCACGCGCCTACAGCTGAACGATTCTGTCAAAAAACGTTTTATAAACAGTACAATCTTTAGATCTGAATTTGAAGTACAGAATGAGACATTTGTTGAAAGAAAGGCCTGTGTTTTCATCAATTGCTAACGTGTGAAAATCTGCTGATGCTATTTCTTCAAACATGTCTTTCTGAACAATGTAGTTGATAGTCTCCAGGAATTTGAATGCATAATTTATGCTTCGCCAGCTGTCTGGGAGTTGAACATACTTTTCTATATGTTCATTAATGTGTTGAACTGAATGTAAAGAGTTATTCATTTTAACAGCTAACAACACACTGTCGATAAGAAATTTGATCTCTGGGTTTGATCATTTTTGCTCTTTGCTCATCTGCACTCAACCGTAACATGCGCAGCACTCCTGTGATGGGGGATAATGGGTTCTGTTGCCTGAGCTTTTGTACATCGTCCAAGTGTGATTTACTTGCCAAATGACGCTTGAAAAAGTCAAGTGTCCAAATATCATCCCGCCTCTTTCCACCAGCAAATTCTTCAGCAACTTTCACATCATGACAATACAAACAGATAACTCCAGTTTCCGAATCATACGTAAAATTTCTCACAGCTGACGTTCATGACCACATGAGCTTTCAGTGTAGCAGTTTCTACTATTAAGCCATTCAACTTTAAACAAATTTGCAGTTCTTTTGCACTTCAAGCCTTTTGTTTCTTTTGAATTCAACATAGTGAATCAATATTGTTTTCAATTAAAACTTAGTAAGCTATCTACAGGATTTGAGACATATCTTTGTAAACTTTACGATATGAACACTGCCCACCAAAGGCGGCTGTCATCTGGATACATCTGTACAAACCGGAAGAGGAAAGGTGAGGTGACATAAATGCGTGACGTGCATTGTGGTATTTGAAAAACCGACTAACTAGTTAACAGAAACATTTAGCTATAAGATTCTTTTCAATAAGTATAATTATTAATTACTACATTATATTAGGAAACTAACCTTTTGTGCGCACATTGATTTCCTTTGTGTGCTGATTGAAAAACGTGCATGCGTGCATACACAAGCACAGATTAGAGGGAACATAGCCCTTGTGGAAAGCTCTTGATTCATTTGCTGGAGAGCATATGTAGCTCTAGCTCACTAAGAGTTGTATGGTGTAGGAATTTTAACACACATTGTTCTCTGTGGGGTTTTTCCACAGAATGATGGTAATGGTTTGATTGTAGAAGAATTTTTAGGTATTTCACATCTTCTGTGTCTTAATGATGGGAAGGGCAAAAGACTTCATGTTCATTATAGTTCTGAAACTGCTACAGATTTAACCTTAGTTTCGAACATTCTGGCTGGAGTGAGTGAGTGGGATGTCATGGGAGATGAAACATTGGGCAGTGATTATTTTCCGATATTTATAAGTTTGGGTGTGGATTTCTATAGGGGACAGGAGGTCACTTTTAGGAAGTGGAATTTTGGAAAAGCAAATTGGGAGAGGTTTAAGGTTTTATGTGATGAACATCTGTCAGGGCTGAATGTTGTAGGTGATGTGGATTTCTGCAATGAAAGGTTTTGTCACATTATTCATCAATATGCTGTGGAAGTGATGCCTATTAAAAAGGGCATTAATAGTAGAAGAGCTGTACCATGATGGACTTGGGAATGTGCAGAGGCAATGAGGGAGAGAAATGAGGCATTTAGGAAAATTAAGTATCACTCTTTGAGTGATGTTATTAAATATAAAAGGGCACAGGCCGTGGTAAGCAAAGTAGTGAAGGTGCTAAAAAGGTTTACTGCAGGTCATACTGTGATAGTATTGGAAGGGATATTAAACTTGGAGATATTTGGAGAATATTTAAAATGTTATGCCTGCAGCCCCCTCCTTTGTGAGAATCGCAAGATCACTGTTGGGTTGGGTCAGGGGGCCCAGGAGAATGAGAGAGAGACATGCGGAATGTCTCGTTCCCCCGGCGATGTAAAGCTACGGGACATGGCCATTGTCTCCGGAAGGTGAATTTTGTGGATTGGAGACTGTACTATGTGGACGCCCTCAGGCAAAGTGGGCTGGTTGAGGGAGAGATTGCATCACCCCCAACCTGATTGATATCTACGACCCTGCGAGTCAGGATAAAAGAGGGTCTGGGGGAACAGCCCCTTGGACACACCAGAAGAAACGCTAACACTCCTGTGATAACAGGAAGCCATTTGAAGGAGGCCACATGCGTACAGATCCGTTGCCTGGGACTGGTGGCTTGTAACACGGAAAACGGCTTTTAGCTAACAACTGGGAAACCAACTCCCCGACTCAAAGGATTGGCATCCTAAAAACCTGGGCAAGTTAAATTGTCTCTGTCTTAAACCCAAAACGCTGCAGCTTGAACGAACTAACAGTGACTTTTATATTTCCATCGGACAAAACATTAACCCCTAGACAACCATAGAGCTATTTCTTATTGGTTATTATTATACCCGCGCTTTAGATTTCGTATTGACGATGCACATTATCTGTATGTTTGCATTAATCTTATTTTTGTGCCCCTTTATCAATAAATACTGTTAAAAATAGTGCCATCAGACTTCAACGGACCTCTCTATCTTTGCTGGTAAGAGACCCAGTTATGGGGCTTCGTAAAAAAAACAAATGTGGGGGTGCGGGGATTCATAGGTCTAATAACATTCCAGTATTGATTAAAGAAGGTAATATGGTTATTACTGAGACAGAGAAGGTTGAGTTACTGGCTTGGTCATTTATTGTAATTCATAATCAAAATAATTTGAATGAAGAGGCTAAACAATGTAGGAATAAGGCTCTAAGTGAATACCCTGATGTGTTTTAGACCAGTGAGTCTTACTTCAGTGGTGGGCAAGTTGTTTGAGAACATCCTGAGAGGCAGGATTTAAAAGCATTTGGAGAGACACTCTGACTAGGGATAAGCGGCATGGCTTTGTCAAGGGCAGGTCATGCCTCAGGAACCTGACTGAATTCTTTGAGGATGTAATAAAACACATTGATGAAGGTAGAGCAGTGGATGTAGTGAATATGGATTTCAATAAGGCATTTAATAATGTTCCCCATGTGATGCTCATTCAGAAAGTAATGAGGCATGGGATACAAGGAGACATTGCTTTCTGGATCCAGAGCTGGCTTGACCACAGAAGGCAAAGGGTGGTCGTGGATGGTTCATGTTCTGCATGGAGGACGGTGACCAGTAGTGTTCTGCAGAGATCTGTTCTGGATTGACTCCTTTGATTTTTGTTTTATAAAAGATCTGGCTGAGGAAGTAGAAGGGTGGGTTAGTATGTTTCCTGATGATGCCAAAGTTGGAGGTGTTGTGAATAGTCTGGAGGGTTGTCAGAGATTACAGTTGGACATCGATAGGATGTAGAAATGGGCTGAGAAGTGGCAGATAGAGTTCAACCCAAATAAGTGTGAAGTGGTTCATTTTGTTAGGTCAAATTTGAGGACAGAATATAGTATTAATGGTAAGACTCTTGGCAGTGTGGAGGATCTGGGGGATTTTGAGCTCCATGTCTGTAGGACACTCAAAGCTGCTGCACAGTGCACAGATTGACAGTGTTGTTAAGAAGGCATATGGTGTGTTGGCTTTCATCAACCATCAGATTAAGTTCAAGAGCTGGGAGGTAACGTTACAACTATGTAAGACCTTAGTTACTCCCCACTTGGGTTCTGTGTTCAGTTCTGGTCACCTCAGTACAGGAAGTATGTGGATACTATAGAGAGAGTGCAGAGGAGATTTACAAGGACGTTGCCTGGATTGGAGAGTATACCTTATGAAGATAGGTTGAGTGAACTTGGCCTTTTCTCCTTGGAGCAATGGAGGATGAGAGGTGACCTGCTTGAGGTGTATAAGATGATGAGAGGCATTGATAGTGTGGAAAGCCAGAGGATTCTTCCCAGGGTCAAAATGGCTAACTAAAAGGGACGTAGTTTTAAGATGCTTGGGAGTTGGAACAAGGGAGATGTCAGAGGTAAGTTTTTCACACGTGGTGGGTGCATGGGATGCACTGCCGGCGATGATGGTAGAGGCAGATACAACAGGGTCTTTTAAGAGACCCAGAGACAGGTACATGGAACTTAGAAAAATAGAGGGCTATGTGGTAGGGAAATTCTGGGCCGCTTTTAGACTAGGTTACATTGTCGGCACAACACTGTGGGCCAAAGGGCCTGTAATGTGCTATAGGTTTTCAATGTTCTATGTCTGTGTTGCAAGTTTGCTATAGCAATGATAGTATTAGTGATGTAGAGTTTTCTTCATGTGGATTTATGAAAACTATTAATAGTACAGATCAGACAGCTCCAGGAAAGGATGTTATATTATGTTTTAAACATATGGCTCACAACTCTTTTAAGATAATATTAATATTTATGAATTTTGGAATTTAGGCCAGCTTCCCTCCTTATGGAATGTTTCAGTAGTAGTGCCTATTCTGAAACTTGGAAATCCATACTATATGTTATGTAGGGAGGAAATTAGGAGTGGGAGGACGGCTATATAAATTTTTTTTCTGAGTTCCTAGTTTGGACGGTCAATGCAGGTAAGGGTAGGTATGTATACTCAGGCTTCTATGAGCTAAAGAATGGGAATCCACAAGGCAGTATTTGCAGCTCTTTATTGTTTAATAGTAGGATTGATATTATTTTCTCCGAGATGGGCACTGGGGTGGGTGAATTCCTCTTTGCAGATGATGGAGCTTTATGGATCAGAGGAAATAAATGCAATTATCAATTAATAAGGCTGAACAATGGGCAATAAGCTTTCAGTAGCTAAAACACAAGTTATATGATCTACAAAGAAGATCAATAGATCTGCACTCAATTTGATACTGTATAGTCAAACTTTTGAAGAAGTCAGTGGCAAGATTTCTTGGCATGTGGTGGGACAATATGCTGACATGGAAGCACCATATCAGTAAGATAACTGACAAATGTAAAGAGGCATTAAATATCCCTGGGTGTCTGTGTGGGTCAGAATCCAGATCTCAATCCAATTGAAAATTTGTGGCTGGACTTGAAAAGGGCTGTTCATTCACGATCCCCATGTAATCTGACCTAGCTTGAATAGTTTTGAAAAAAAGAATGGGGAGAAGTTGCAGTTCGCAGATGTGCAAAGGTGTTAGAGATCTATCCACACAGACTGAAACAAGGCTGTAATTGCTGCCAAAGTTGCACTTACTCAATACCGTCTTGAAGGAAGTTGAATACTTATGCAACCAATTATTTTGTGTTTATTTGTAATTAATTTAGATCACTTTGTCGAAATCTGTTTGACACAAAAGAGTTTTTTTTCTGTTAATCAGTATCAAAAAAAGACAACTTAAACTCACTGTGATACAATGTTGTAAAACAATAAAACATAAAAATGTCCAGTGGGCGGGTGGTGTAGTTTTTATCACCACTGTACATAGAAATGAAAGGTGCATTTTTGATAAAGTATCATACTACACATATGAATAGAGCAGTTTCCAAAGAAAATCTCTTAAATGGCCTTCTGCTTTGAGCTGACAGCCTGAGATTGCTGCAGCAATATCAATGGAAGGGACGGTCAAGTTAGTTTACAGAACAAATACTTTAAATGGCCTGTCATTGTTTATAAATATTTTGTAATCTGGAAATGTTTTTAGAAATCAGAGATCCTCTGTGTTTTAAAGGTGTTGATAACACATATCTAATTTTAAATGTATATCATTATAAATAAAATAAACAGTTTTAAACTCTATTGTCAGCAGGAAGTAACACTTCCTTCTTTAAGTGTCCTTGTGGTGTGAGCTCTAAGCCTGCAATTGCCCTTAGTAAACTAGTTCCATTCGCTGTATACATTGTGTGTTTATTTTTTACTTGCACATAAATTCCCTAAGAGTGAATTTTTATTCCACATTCCACATCGCAGAATTTTTGATGATGATTTGTAAAATTTGTAAGGATGAACTTTCATTACCCCAACTGCTAAAATGCTGGGTACACGGTTCTTTTATAGACCAGAAATGTGAGCAATTAATTTCCCCCTCAGACACAAACTTGTAAGCTTTTTGATTTGGCCTCAATTACGGCATTATAAAAAGAAAGTTAAGATCCTCTAAAAATCAAATGCTAAGTTGTTTTTCACTTAAAACAATGTTTCCCAAACTGTTTTGGTTTTCCAACCCCTTGGTTCCCACACCACAGTGCCCCCTTCTCCTTTTCCTGACATTATTTAAAATCTATAAAGCATTTTGATTTATGATGCACAGCTAAAGAACTTAGGAACTGCAAATTCAAAGTAGTGACAAATCATTGGGAAAATATTTAAATCTATTTGAAGCTGCAAACAAAATTATTTCTTTACTTAGTTATAGAGAAAACTTTTTTCATCAACAATTTTGGAGTGTACACTAATAGTTCAAATATTCATTGCTCTTTCACCATTCAATGGGATGGATAAGCTTTGTGCAGTGATATCAGCTTTACAGGCTAAATGTCACTCAGCAGGAATCTCAGATCCCATGTTCAGTAACTTGGAGTCTGTTACATTACTTTGAAAGAATTTGGGTGACTGCACTGAAACCATACTCCACAAAATATGATGTTGGAAAGGCATTAAAGAACAACTTGTCCTTTTTCCACAGTGCAGGATAAGATAGGGAAATTTCTTTCTGGAATCAAAAATCTTTATGATTTCTTTTTGAAACTTGGCTTCAGCTCAGTCATTTTGGAGTCAGATCAGTTCTTCCTCCATTCTTCCTGTTGATTTCACATTAAAGTGTCCAGGAATGAATTTATTAACCAATCTGGAAATTGGATCGAGAGAAGATGTTAAAATTTCTGAGGCATGTCTTTATGTAGCTCATCCAAGAGGGTACAGTTTACTTGAAGGTGATCATCTGGTATTTTTTCTCACCCCTTGTTTTCGGCGGTGGAAAAAAGAGGTGCTTAATGTGTTTTTAACAGAAAAGCTAGCTGATAATTAGATATTGGTGAAATTGTAGGTTTAACATGGTGGGTCCAAAAGCCACTTTGTGGTATAGCTTACCAGCAGAAATAGCAAATTGATCAGGAACTCAAGTCCACGGAAGGTCCAAGCACACGTTAGGCATTTGGCATTATCTGGTACATAAGGAGCAAAGTAGGAATAATAGTATGAACATTTGTTTCCTTTTAAGAATTTACATAAACGCAATCACTTAATCTTCGCTGGTTCTCTCCCCCCCCCCCCCGAAAGATTACGAATGCAGCCTCTGCAATGTCAGTCTTGCTTTATGTTCAGATTCATGGAAACCTGCTCCCCCGGAGCATACACGTGCAAGAAATTTCAGCTAATCCAACACTTTGGGATAAAGTTAGCTGAACTTGAGGAAAAGGTAGCTGACCTGCGATGTTGTACAGAATTGGCATTGTGCTCCAGCTGTCCTTCAGGAAGATGGTGTGCACCTCAAGATAGCCGCAGGTTGAGACTCCAGACCAGAAAGAAAAAGGCAGCGTTAGAAGCATCCAACCATTTTGAACAATTAGCAATGCTCAATGACTACCATGAGGTGGTAGGAGGACAGAAGAGCCCCACAGGTCCTCCAATGCTAAACCTAAGCCCTGGAGAAAGGAAGTAGTTGTAGTAGGGAACTCAATTTAACGGGGGTGGCTGTTGAGAATCAGGTGTGTACTGACAAGGAGTCTTGTACAGTCTGTTCCCTACTAGGAACACAACTGGGAGACCTCCCTGGATGAGCAGATAGATTCTGGCCAGAGCTGGGCTGGATCCAGCAGTAATTGCCCACATTGCAATAAATAGCTTACTGTAGGTAAGGGCAGGCTGACAGTTCTGGAAGACAAATCTAAAGAGTTAGGTCGGAATGTTAGGGGCAGAACTGATTTGGTGGTCCTTTCAGAAATTCTGCCTGTGCCACGTGTCAGTCCAGGTAAGATGGAGGAGTTTATAGAATTTAATGTGTGACTTAAATCGTGGTGTGGGTTGGAGGGAATATGGTTGTGGGACATTGGGGTGCCATTTGGGGCAGATAGAACCTAAACCACTGTGATGGGTTGCATATGAACCGGAGGGGCACTAATGTACTGGGCAGGTGAATGCTTGAGTTAGCTGAGGACTGTTTAAACTAGGGAATGGGGAGCAGGGAACTTGGAACAGGCCAGGCTCAACTGTTTAAACATCTTAGTGGATAATAACATATTAGGGCATAAACCAATTATAGGTTTCAAAAATATGAAAATGGGTCGGAATAGGATAAAAACAAAATCAATAATAGACCAAGGATGGCCTGTACAAATGCAAGAAATATTAAGAATAAAATAAGTGAGCTGGAATTGTGTGCAAGAGCCATTAAGTATGATATAATAGCAATAACTGAAACCTGGCTGACTTCAAAAAGATGGTGATGAATATAATATTAAAGAATATACTTAGGAAAGATAGGCAAGATCATAAAGGTGGAGAAGAAGCTATTTACATGGAACAGAAGTTAAACATGAGGCTGCTTATGATAAGAAATGAATCGAGACTTAGTGAAGGTATCTGGGTGAGAATTGAAAGCTGTAAGGATACAAGAATAACATTGGGTCTATGGTTATGTATAGACCCCCTAATGCCGATAGTGATTTTAATAAAAAAAACTATCAGAATATTAAAAAAGAAAGTTCTGAGGGTGATGGTATAGTTATAGGTATAGACTTTAATTTGCCAAATATTGAATGGGAGAACCCAGTGTCAAATGTATTACAGAAAAGTGAATTCATTGAGTTATTCAATGATTTTTTTTAACCCAGTGTGTTAATGCTCCAGCAAGAGGAGAGATCTGCCTCGATTTGATATTCTGTAACAATCAGGATAGGATTTTGATTACTAAGTTGATTTTTTAGGAACGACAGGTCATAACATTGTAGGTCTCAAAGTTTTTTGGGAGAGTATATCAGTACAAACCAAAGCCATTAAATTGAATTTCAGAAAGGCAAAGTTTATGCAGATGCACCAAAGACTTCAGACAGTAAACTGGAAGGAAATGCTTGACATTGAGTCAGTCGAGGAACAACACAATCGATTTTAGAGGTAATACACTCAGTGCAGGAAGTGTTCACAACCAAGGTTGGGAGAAACAATATAAACAATAGGTCAACGTCAAGGATGAATAAGGATATACATAAAATATTGAAGAAAGGACAGCTATATAAGGAATACCGAAAAATAGTTATGATGTTAACCAGAGGGCATATGAAAATATGAAAGCTATAGTCAAGAGGGAAAATTGAATTACCAGAGGGCAGGTTGCAAAGTATATTGCTGATAATGCTAAGATTGATCCTAAGAGGTTTTTTCAATACTTGAGTAGTAAAAGAAATGTCAAGCATGAAATTAAGTGTATTAGGAATAATAAAGGTGTGTTAAGTTATGGAGGGAAGGATATAATGTATACTCTTAACTCATATTTTGCTGAAGTATTCACCTGTGAAGATGTTAGCAATATGCCAGTAAGTGCAGAGAAAAATAAGATTATTTTAAGTGACTTTGAGATCGTAGAAAGTGAAGCCCTGCTTCAGCTGAAAAGACTCGGTTGCTAAATCTCCAGGGCCAGACAACACATATCCCTGGGAATTTAAAGAGGTTGGTGATGAAATGTGCAAACATGTATTTTACAAAAGTTATTAAAGACTGGTGAAATTCCCATGGACTGGAATGGGCTAATGTTGTTCCAGTATATAAGATGGGTGACCACACTGACACTGGTCACTATAGTCCAGCAAGCTTGATGTTTATAGTAGGCAAGATAATGGAAACAATAATAACAAATGAGATGGAAAAGTAGCTGATTAGAACAGGTGTTCTATAGACCAGAATGCCAGCATGGGTTCAGAAAGGGAAACCATGTTTTACTAATATGCTGGAGTTCTATGAAGAGGCAACTAAAGTTTATGATAATAACAGAGAGGTTGATATCATTTGCATGGACTTTCAGAAGCCTTGACATAAGAGGTTAATAATCAAGTTTAAGAAGGTAGGGATTCAGAGTAAGGTGTTTGAATGGATGAGAATTGGCCGATGATACAAAATTAGCTGGGTGGGCTGTTAACATTCAGGCAACAGAATCAATACAGTTAGAGCTAAACAAAATCTAGATGTGGGCAGATGAGTGACAGATGAATTTTAATGTAAGTAAATGTAAAATATTACATAAGGGAGGTGGAAATATTAGATACAAGTATACAATGGGGGGATCTTGAGCTGGAAGGTACATGGTATGAGAAGGATTTAGGTGGATTGGTAGACTCATCACTATCAACATCTAGACAATGAACAGAAGAGATTAGGAAGGTTACTAGAGCATTGGTCTATATAATATGCTCAGTGGAGTTCAAGTCAAGATACATTCTCCTTAAGCTGTTTAATGCTCCGGTGAGGTCACACCTTGAATTCTGTGTACAATTTTGGTCTCCATTTTGTGTGAGGAATGTGAAGTCACTGAAGAGAGTTCAGAGAAGGGTGACTAGATTCATTCACGGTCTGCAGGGTTTGAGCTCTGAAGAAAGATTGAAAGAATTAAATCTTTTTAGCCCAAGTAAATGTAGAATGAAAGGAGACATGATGTAGGTGTTCAAAATCATTAAGGGTTATTATTAAAATCAATAAAGTGGGTGCCAGCTATTAATTCAAAATTAATCCATCATCAAGGACACGAGGCCATAAGTGTTGACTGGTTAAAGGGAGATTTCAGGCTAACATCAGGAAGCATTTCTTTACACAGCAAGTGGATACATGGAACAAACTACCTAGTTGTGGAATTGAGAGTGGCACCTTAGAGACTTCTAAATCTAAGCTCGGTAGTTACTTCAACACACTATGAATAGGAATTTATCAAGCATAATTGAACCGAATGGCCTGTTGTCAAAATTTTTTAAATGCTCTCATGCCCAACTGAGGGAGGCTTGGAAATTGGAAAAGGTTGCAATGACCAATGTTGTACTTCAATAGAGATAACAGGGACAAAAATGTGGAGACCACTGATTTGACTTTGATAAGATTCATATTATTTCATTGCAATTGAAGATTTATTTCATAAAACTTAGCAAATAATTTTGTCAAATAAGCAATGTCATGACTAATATTCTTATGTTTTTCACTAAATGAAGCATTCGAGTGTTCAAAGAGTTTTATCACAATTTCAAAAAGCCCATAAAAGTGTCTCTGGCAGGTTCCTTTTGAGAGCCATCTGACTTCTGTGTGCAACAGCAGGCATTCAAACTGTTCATTATTCTCAATACAAAGCTCTCTAAATTTCTAGAACTAAAATATGGGACATTATTTTATTTACTGCCAAAATAACAGTATTTAATGATTTCTCTGGCTAGTCACTTAGATATTTTGTTACAAGATCTTGTCTATAAATTACACAGTGAATGGTAAATACGTTAGGTAAATATTCCTCAAGAAAGTAATAATTCCATGGTGTTGTCCTGTCAGTGATGCTTCCCCATCCGTTGCACAAGCAAGAATGTTGGTGAGCAGAATGTCCTTCTCTTTGAAAAGTGTTCAACACCCTGAAATATTGACTCCTTCCTTTCTGTTTCTTATCCCCTTGGAAATAACAACTCATGAACCAAGCTTTAATCTTCTTTGACACAAACGAAACCAAGAAGCAACGATTCATTGCCTGGTGAAGTTTACTCATCCAACTGCAGAGCAAATTCTAATACCATAAGCATATTGCCTAATATGTCTTCCACTTTCTCAGCCATTTCATGTATTTGTCTTTGAACAGTGTTGGCAAGTGGAATCGCTTTAATTATTTGATGCGGTGACTTATGTGAAACCACACTCAGAACTTCCCTTACTTCTGGCAAAATCAGTTATTCTTCAATTATATGGGGGGGTGGGGTTCCAGAATATTATATGAAGTATGCAAACCATTGTTGTTTTGTTAAGAGCTGGCAAGCATGTTTTGAAGATGTTTCCATTTCTGAAAGTTTCCACAAAGTGACTGAAAATAAGGCAAGTTCTTGCTTGCTTTGTCAACCTTAAATTTCAGGGCAATATTTACTCATGTTTCAACTTACAAGTTCACTCAGCTGTTGTTCTTTCAAAAGCACAACATGATTGAAAATGCATTGATAGGATCCAAGCAAGGCTGAGTTTATCCTTGCTTCTGATTGTTCATGAAGAGCTGCTGCTGAGCTATTGTTTCCGAATTGCCAAGACCGTGCAGTAAAACTGTTGTCATAAAGCTGCTGAGTGAGAAATTGTGTATCCAGCAATGAGGAAGGCATAGCGATGCATTTTCAATTCAAGATAGAATGTGATTTGGAAGGGAAATTGAAAGGACGGCAGGTTACCATGTCACTTACCACCCTCATCCATCTAAGTCACGCTTATTGCACCCTTGGGAGCTGCCTTGAGGTAGCACAGAAACCTTTTTGTAATTCAGCGGAAGTAACAGAATTTTAAGACAATGGATCCAGAATGGAACTGAGATCCATTGTGTTATAAATCTGGTTTGTTTCCTGAATTTCAGCAGTTTGATGTGTTGAAAGTATTGGATAATTCCCTGTGAATACCAGAGGCTCACTCCTATTTTTAAAAAGGTTCCAGTTTTTGCAGTTTGAGGGAGCTTGGTATGTCACCAAAGATGCCTTCTTGTCAAGGAGGAGGTAAGCCCTAAAGGCACATACTAAATATTTCAAGAACAAGTTCTTTCTCTCTGCCCTCACTATATTTTTAATTTGTTTGCTCTCTTTTAGCACTATAATTTTATAATACATATCCTTTAATGTGATTTATAGTTTTTCTTTTATTATTATTAAACATTGTAATGTACTGCTGCCAGAAACCAACAATATTAAATCTGATTCTCACTTAAAGCAAACTTTACTTTGCCACCCTATTTTCATTAAACCATTCAATAATTGTTTGAATTTTAAATAATTACTTTGTAAGATTTGACCTCAAATGATAAATCTCTTTACATAGACACACATAGTCCTTATAGAAGCTCATATCCATTGGCCTAAGTGCACAGTTGTTAAATATAGCTCTGAATTTGAACTCCATTTCCATTTATTTTCCTAATCAGACTTAATAACCGTATGAACACCTTACTCTGTTTGCTTCTGTGGCATAAGTGTGTTTTCCAGGTTTCATGAGGGTATTAGGATATCAGCCTGTCAATCAGAAAACTGGCCTTCAAAGGGAAGGCCATTGTGGTTCTTTGGCCTCCAGTTGGCAGAATTGTGCCTATGATGTTAGCATTGATTTGGTTTAGTAACTTTGAGAGAAGGGCAAGAGACTAGTGGGCCTACTCTTCTTGGAAGTTTCATACCCACTGGAGAGAGCAAATGGGGCTTCAGTTAGTCAACATAGCTGAAAGAAAGTACTTCAATTGTGTGTGTGTGGTTCGGAACTGTAGAGTCATAGAATCATACAGCTCTAAAATGGACTTTGTCCACCATGACTGTGGTGCCCATCAAAGCTAATCCTTTCTTGCCTGCATTAGGCCCTTCTCCCTCAATGCCTTTACAATCCAAATACTCTTCTAAAGCCCTTTTAAACATTGTATATTCCTCTGCCACTTCCTCCAGCAGATCAGTCCAGATAGTCACCACACTCTGTGTGAAAGGTTACCCTTTCAAACTCATTTAAATTTCATCTGCTCTCACCGAAAATATGTCCTCTAGTTCTCGAATCTCCTGCCTTGAGAAAAGAAAGAGACTTGACATTTCATCCCTGTTAATTTTGTAAATCGCCATCCAGTCTCATCATTGCTCTACAACACTCTATTCCAAGCAACATCAAGGTGACTTTCTTCTGCACTCTTTACAGCACACATCCTTCCTGTGCTCAAATGTGAGAGGAATTCTAATCTTCTTTCTACATAATTAATCTAAGTTGGTAATCTGAATGTGCTGTATCTGCAGAGTCTGTGTGTTTAACCCCACAAATGGTATAATGATTAGACCATTTTCCCAATGCTGGACCTGGAACTATGCCTACCTTTTCATCAGCTGCTTGGAACAGTCTATACTCCAAGCCTACACTGGTATTGCTTCCCAACACTTTCTGCACCACATTAACAACTTGGAGCTGCATCATCAATTTCTTCAACTTTATCCCCAGCTTCAACTCTGCTCTTAAATTTACTTGGTGTATTGCTGACGCTCTCTCTCCTTTCTCAATCTCTCTGGAAGCACATTATCTGCTAATTTAACTTATAAAGCTATTGAGTCTCACAGCTATCTTGTGTATCCCTTTTTTCAACCAGTCACTTGTAAAAATACTATTCCCTTTTCCAAATACCCTTAACCCTGCTCCCTCTTCTCAGGATAAGGCTTTCCATTCCAGAACATCTGAGATTTCCTCCTCTTTCAAAGAATGGGGTTTCATTTCCTCAACAATTGATGCTGCCTTTATCCGTATCTCCTCTATTTCCTGGACATACCCTCTCGCCTAATCCTTACCTATAATCCCATGAGTCTCCGCATCCAAAACATCATTCTCTTTAACATCTGCCATCTTCACTAAGCATGTCTTTCTCTACCTGCCCCCATTCTGTTTTCAGTAGGGTGCAGATTTTGCTCTCTAGGTGACTCCATTGTCCACTCATCCTTCTCCAGGCACTTATCCCTGCAAGTGGCAGAAGTTCTACACCTGCCCCTTCACTTCCTCCGTCACCAACATTCAGGGCCCCAAACAGTCCGTCCAGGTGAGACAACACTTCATCATAATTGTCTGGATTCATCTGCTGTATCTGGTGTTCCTGGTGCCGCCTCTTCTACATCTATGAGGCCTGTGTAGATTGGTGCTCTGTTTAATTGAATACCCTTGCTTCACCCACCACAACAGGTGGGATTTCCCATTGGCCATAGATCTAAATTCTACTTCCTATTCCCATTCCAACATATCAGTCCATGACCTCCTCTACATTGACAATGAGGCCACAGTCAGGTTGGAAGAGCAGCTCCTCATATTCCATCTGGGTAGCCTCCAACCTGATGATGAGAACACCATTTCTCTAACCTGCTAATTTCTTCCCCCTCCTCCTTCTCTCTTATTCTATTCCCATTCTGGCTCTCTCTTACCCCTTCTTTTCTCATCCCTTGCTTAACACCCCTCTCTTGTGCCCCTGCTTCTTCCCTTTCTCCCTTGGATCTCTCCTATGAAATTCCTTCTTTTTCAGCCCTTTACTTTTTCTCCCTATCACCTGCCAGCTTCACATCTCATTCCCCTCACCTGGCTTCACCTATCACCTGGCAGCTTCACACTTTAGTCCCCCTCACCTGGCTTCACCTATCACCTGGCAGCTTCACACTTTAGTCCCCCTCACCTGGCTTCACCTATCACCTGCCAGCTTCACACTTTAGTCCCCCTCACCTGGCTTCACCTATCACCTGGCAGCTTCACACCTCATTCCCCCTCATCTTTCTTCACCTATCACCTGGCAGCTTCACACCTCATCCCCCCCTCACCTGGCTTCACCTATCACCTGCCAGCTTCTGCTCCCTCTCCTCCACCTAATTCTGACCTCTTACCCTTTTCTTTCCAGTCCTGATAAAGAGTCTCAGTCCACAATTATGATGTTTATTCCCCTCCATTGATGCTGCCTGACCTATGGAGATCCTCTGGTAATTTTTGTGTTTTGCTCATAGACTGGTCTGTATCTTTGACTCGCAAGAAATAGTTTGGAAAAGGAGCCGTATTCACCACCAGGACAATATTGTATGTTTTGTGTTGTCTGTAATGGTGAACTTCTAACTCTGAACCATGAATTAACAGCATTTGTGAATTTAATTCAGCACTTACTTTTAATTTCAGCAAAGGGATATTTCCTCATATTGACTGCAGTTCATCTAGTCCTGCACACTAGGTGGAGTGAGAGACCAGTGCAGCCAAATAAACCAGTGGTGCAATGAACCCATGTCACAGCCAACCAACAAATTTCCCCCTGGCAGTGAGCAGATTTACAGATTACAGATGAAGTCAGTATCTTAAAGGACTGAACTGCAGTCCAATCTGTGCACAATGCATGAATGGTGAGTAGCCAGAGAGTATTTTTTAATGTCACAATTTTCATCAGCTTGTTTCTTACTTGAAAACAGAAAGAGAAATGTGATGTTCGAAGAGGAGGGGAAGCAAAGGGACTGTGTAGAAGAAAGGTCAAATAATCCATGGCAGAGAAGAAGGGATGAGGGGAGTGGAGAAATGAGGAACTGGAATCAGAGGGAAGTGAATGAGAATTGGACTAGAGAGCGAAAGAATGAGAGGGGGAAGGAGAAGGGGTCAGATGAGAATAAAGAAGGAACTGGGAGGAGTGAAAAGGAGATTGATGGCAAGAGCACAGGAGATTAAAGCGGGGAGAGGATTGGAGGGGTATTGCAAGTGGAAGGACAGAAGGAATCAAAGGTGAGGGGAAGGAGTGGACAGCAGAGAAGAAGGGATTCAAGGGTAGAAATGGGGAGTGGAGGACAAACAGAACCAATAGAAAGGAAGCGCTTGGGAGTAGAGATCAAAGAAAGCAAACATCAGGGAACGAAGCATAAGAATCAAAGGGTAATAGAGCCTAGTCGAATGAGAAATGTGATGATATTTAGTTCTATTTGTTCTATATCATGTCAAGATCTTAAATCTCACCTGTTTATTATCTAATGGCATGTCAATCAAGAGAGGTGACAGAATATTATATTTCAAAAGACTAGTTTGCTGAACTACTTTAGTTTCTTTTCTGAAAGGGTTATCGCTAATTATTACTACTCTGAACTGTGGGTCTCTTCTCCATACCAAAGAGAAATTATCTCCAGCTAACAATGCAACTCAAATACAATAATCAAAAACAAATAAAGGTTGTGTCTTCTCATTCACTCCTTACTATTTCTATCTTCAAAGTTGTTCTGTATTTATCTTTACTAATTGTCTTGATATGGCATTATTGACATGGACAGTTTCTGTATCTGTTGTCTAATTTTGAGGTATTATTATCCTTTATTACACAACTGCAGATGGACAAAGTTTGTTGATTTGAGCTCTACAGGGATTTCTTCTACATTTAGAAATTGAGGTTAGCAATATTCTTGCCAGAATAAGCATTTTGTTGATCTGTCCAGTGAATAGTTATCACAATGCATTAATGGAGTGTAGGATGTTTCTGAGAGTGGCTGAACAGTGATTCGGGGGAGGATGTGCTCACACTCCCACCTACCATCATGTTGTCAAGAAACAGAGTATTCTGCAGTAGCTATTAATGCCTGTTTTTATACAGTAATTCTGAATCCCTATCAATATTGTAAAATCATACCACACACGCACACACATAACATAAACTGCTAAAAATAATGGTCTTATTGTACTCTACAGACAACCTGGTGTGTTGAAAGTTTTTTCCGGAAAGCATGTCACTTTTCTGCTGTGAAATATATCATCAGAAAGGTAATCAAAGGTAATGGAATATAATATGGTTGTAACACTAAAGGAGTAATCCAAGGGTCTGGATTATTAATCTGGAGACACTAAATATAAATCCCATTGTGGATGTTTCAGTGTGGAAATTGCAGCAAGGCAAGGGTTAAAATGGGGCACTGATAGCACAGAATGTGGAAGTTCAGAAAGGTAAGAATTAATATGATAAACTGACACAAACTGCAGTCACCCAGACTGAAAATGGCCCTTGGAAGCCTGACTCTCCTTTGCACAGACTTTCTGTTCAAGCCTGGGGACCAAGGTGACCAACATGTGATGAAGATGCAAACGGAGGATTTTAGGACACAGTGAATATTGCACACTTATTTCACTAATATCTCACGTACTATTGGCCTTTAGCACATGTATTTAATTGGTTATTAATAACTGAAATATGTATTATGATTGGTACTTAAATATGCAAATGATAGAATTTAGAAGCACACTAAGTTTATATTGAATCAATATCTGCCACGAGTCATGAGTCAATTTGCGTATAAAAATGGCATCTCCTTGTTCGAACTTCAGAACAGTTTAGTGACAGGAGCTGAACTGTTCTTCTTGTGCACAATTATATAAAGTGTGATTGAGGAATGAGAGTGAGTTGTCAGATTCCAGTTAGTCAGCGATGATACCGGGCTAATAATGCAAAAACCAAGATTATTAATCTAGAGTCACTGAATACAAATTCCACATAGGATGTTTGAGAACTGAATTCTATTGATTGTACAACTAGCACTTTACATTTAAGGCACAGGACCACAGATGAATGGGCTGAAAGCCTTTGGGCTGGGACTCATAGAAGATCATGTGGTTCAATCTGTTGGCAAAGGAATCACACAATGGAGAAAAAGAAGTCAAAGGTTAAATTTATTTCCCAAATTAGGTCAGTAACATTGCTAATCACTTTACAAAACAATTTTTTAAAATCCCACAGCTTTTGGTCACCTAATTACAGGAAGATATTAATAAGGTTGAAAGAGTGCAGAGAAGGTTTACAAGGATGTTGCCGGGTCTTGAGAAACAGAGTTACAGAGAAAAGTTGAATAGGTTAGGACTTTATTCCCTGGAGCATAGGAGAATGAGGGGAGATTTGATAGAGGTGTGTAAAATTATGATGGGTATAGATAGAGTGAATGCAAGCAGGCTTTTTCCACTGAGGCCAGGGGAGAAAAAAAATCCAGAGGCTATGGGTTAAGGGTGAAGGGGGAAAAGTTTAAAGGGAACATTGGGGGGGTTTCTTCACGCAGAGAGTAATGGGAGTGTGGAATGAGCTGCCAGATGAAGTAGTGAATACGGGCTCACTTTTGACATTTAAGAAAAACTTGGACAGGTATATGGATGAGAGGGGTTTGAAGGGATATTACCCAGGTGCAGGTCAGTGAGACTAGGCAGAAAAATGGTTCGGCACAGCCAAGAAGGGCCAAAAGGCCTGTTTCTGTGCGGTAATGTTCTATGGTTCTATGGTTTTCACTCTTCTGACAATAAAAATAAAGCAAATGACACTTAATTTTCATTTTGTTTTAATTACTCACTTGAACTGAATAGTATTTTTATGAGGATCCGCTAGAGGACTGATGTACTTTAAAGTTGCTGTCACCAAATATTACGGTTCGATTTTAAAACCTTACATTGTTACAGCCAGCTCACATTCATTGGCATGGCTCACATAAGCGATAGTGTAGGATAGTAAGACATTAGAAATGGTTAATGTATCTAAATACTTTTAGGAAGAAAAGAAGAACAATGTAAATTTTACAAAATAATTCGTATAAAATACATCTAAAAATATCAAATCAGCTTTGTAACTGGGCTATGTACATAAAACAAATTAAAGTAGAAATACTTATAAAATAAGCAGAAATTTTCAAAGTAAATTTAGATATTCTAATCCTTAAAAACATAGAAAAGACGACTGATCAAATTATAATCTATAATATTGCACATGGGTTCACTGCATTTGAATAAAAAGACAAAGTGCAAAAAACTATAACTTGCACAATTGATATGTTATAATAATAGACAACCGTTGATCTCAGGAGATCATGGGTTTGCACCTCTGGTGGGTTGTGTCCTTTCCAGGGTGCAAGCCTGGGCCGGAAGATTTGAAGAACCGGCTGTTGCCCATGCAGTGGGTTCCCCCTCTCCATGTCACTGATGTAACCCAAGGGAAGGGCAAGTGCCGATACAACTTGGCACCAGTGTCATCGCAGAGTTGCCAGAGTGAAGCTGCAAACATCATCAAACTGCCTAAGGGACCCGGGCTCTGGATTTCTTCCTCGGGGTTTACTCGCGAAGACTTTCCCATGAGTAAGTATGGCCACCAGACAGCGGAGGTTTAAAAGCAGTTTTCCTTCTCCATACATACATTACAAATGGCAAATATGTGTAGTATTCTACTTACATAATGCTCCTTCTGCTTCTATTTTCGACTGAAGCTGACTACATATCACATTTCACTGTTTTAGTTCCTGAGAAGTACAGCTCAGTGGAAGAATGGCATAATGGATTCATTCAACAGGAAGCAAACTTTCAAAGTGCAACTAAGCTTAAGAGCTTTTGCTCTTTTCATTGCCTTATAGTGATTTTGTACAGACTTAGTATTTCAGGTGTAAAACAGTGTCGCTCCTTGACACTCAAGACTGATCTCACTGATGAGATTTATCAAAGCACTAATAATCAATATGTGAAGCCATTAACTTCAGATAAAAGCAATGGTGAAGAGTTCAACAAAGTGCCCGAGTTAAAACTGTGTTCTTATTTTACCCAAGAACTGAGATTATTAAAAGCACAACTTGAAAGCAAAAATTATTACAGAGGAATGTCATAGTTCTTTGTGAAGGATGTTGAAGTTTCACAGTTGCACAACAGAACATCAGACAGATCAGACATCATATCACAAATGATGATTCCTCGATGTAAGTTCGAAGTTAGCGGGGCAGTCTTCAAACCTGAGTAAATTTTTTAAGCTGTTAAAGAAGAACAAATAAATTTTGAAAATCATGATGAGTGTGGCTAAAAATAAGTCAACGTTTGAAATCAAACCTACCATTTGATTTCCTGCTTCTTCAACGAACTGTCGAACTAAATACAAAAGAAAATAAATTATTGTTATTTATGTTACAGTAATTTGAAGTAAATTAATATTTCTTGATGTAAAAATAATCCAAATTATTTTCCTTATTTTTGTTAATCTCCTAATCATGCATACTAAGAGTAGTAACAATGACAGTAATAATGAATTCTGACAT